>NC_142044.1:3032083-3334791 GCF_982192425.1 Myodes glareolus | reverse complement strand
CACATGCCCCATGAGGACGCTCTTGCACAGGTCTAGCGTGCCTGTGCGCTTGAAGCTCCTCAGACCCTCCCGTCCCACAGCCCAGGGACAAGTGATCTTTTTACCACCTTTATATTTTCACCTTTTTTCAGATGGTCATATAATTGAAACCATGCAGTACCTTTTCCAGACTGGCATCTTTCACTGGCAACACGCATTGAAGGTTCGCCTGTATCTTTCTGTGGCTAGACAGTTCACTTCTTTTCAAGGATGAATAGCTTTCTATATTAGGAATAGATCACTACTCACCCTTCATAGTTTTGAAGGGCATCTCTACAGCGTTACAGATAAAGCTGTCATAAACATTTTCAAGCAGGTTTTTAAAGTTTTCTTTTTTATTTGTGGTGTGTGTGATGTGTGTGTGTGTGAGACTGAGATGTGTGTGTATGTGTGACAGAGATGTGTGTGTGTGTGTGATATGTGTGCAGGTGCCGTTGGAGGCTAGAGGAGGATGTCAGAGCCCTTGCTGCTGGGGTTATAGGCAGTGTGAGCTGCCTGATGCGGTGCTGGGAACTGAGCTCCAGTACTAAGGAAGAACAGCACATGCTCTTCTCCCCATCCCCATCTCCCCAGCCCCACGTGCAGAGTTCATGAGGACATCGTCTTGAGATCAGTTCAATAAACTGTTCCGATTCATTGACCGCTGGAGTCTACAGGGAGACTATACTTAACACTGTAGGAAATCACCAAGCTCTCTCCCGAAGCAGCTATGATAGTTTGTAGTCTCTGCAGGATGTGTTTTAAAATTTAAATCACAAAAGTAAATGTTGGCATTGAATGTGGTTCTCTAAGAACTGAGCAATGCCACACAATAAACAGCAGGAAGCCATAATTTGTTCATAGCCTGACAGTTAGTAACCTCTCGATATTCAGACCGGCATTTGGCCGGTAGAAATTTCTGTGCCAACAGAGATGCTGTATATGTGCTCAGCCAATTTGGTAGAAACTTGACATATGTTACTGTCCATCAAACAGTGGAATGTGGCTAGCTTGACTTAGGAACTGATTTTACAATTTTATTTTATTTAAACGATTTCAGTGTGACTTTCCTTGCAAGTGGCTAATTGTGTTCATAATGGTGTCATAGTTCTGGATCATTAGAACTATTTCGCCTTCGACTGGCCGGGGGTGGGGAGCGAGACACCACAGAGGACTCTGGCTGAGGGAGTGTGATGTTGTGAAGTGTTACTCGAGGGGCTGTGTTAGAAGGAGAAAGGCGGTCACAGAGAAGCAGAGAGACCGCCGAGGAGGCTGCTCTTACAGTCTAGAAAACAAACATTAGTAGGATTGCAGCAGCACGGTGGCGCTGGGGTGGAGAGAAGTGATCGGCCTCAACATGTGTTTTTAAGCAGCAGCCATATGAATTGCCAGTGAAGCACTGCAATTATGGCAATGGCAACCAAAGTTAAACGGGAATGAAAGGTCTTGTCTGCCTTCTCCTTTCTCCTGAGACTGGTTCCACTGATTAAGCTGAGGTCTCTGCCAGTAGTCAGGTTCCAGCCTCCCAGGACGCTGCCTGGTTTTCTTCACATTTAAAAATAATAATTATAATTGCATGTACATGTGCATGTGTGCATGCATGTGTATGAGTCCGTGTGAATGTAGGTGCCTGCAGAAGTCAGCGGCATCTGATCCTCTTGGAGCTGGAGTTACAGGCAGTTGTGAGCTGCCTGACATGGAGAGTCCTCAGTAAGAGCAGCGGGTATTCTTTTTTTTTTTTTTTAAAGATTTATTTATTGTGTACACAGTGTTCAGCCTCCTTGTATGCCTGAAGGCCAGAAGAGGGCACCAGATCTCATTACGGATGGTTGTGAGTCACCATGTGGTTGCTGGGAATTGAACTCAGGACCTCTGGAAGATCAGTCAGTGCTCTTAACCTCTGAGCCATCACTCCAGCCCTAGTTTTGGGTTCTTTATGGTAGGTAGGAGGAAAGGCCTGCCTGGGATTCTATTGGCCTTCATGTCAACCTTCTAGAACCTCTGTATTAGCACCGTCCCATAAATGACACAAAGGACACACATTTGTGTTTAGGTGGCCACATTAATTAGGGTAAAAAGAGCCAAGAATTGTCACACACACCTTTAATCTGACTTGGAAAGCAGACTGAGGAGGATCTCTGAGAGTCTGAGGCGAGCCTGGTCTACATAGTGAGTTCTAGGACAGTCAGGGCTACATAGTGAGACAAATCAAAAATTAAAAAGAAAAATTCCGGCTATAATCTCTGATCATTCCGGTAGAGAATGAACTTAAGGAACCGTGCAGTGAGCGGTGCTCTGACCGTCTTATAATGAAAATACAGACCGGCTTCACCAGAGCACGGCTGGAGTTAGCGGGCTGTGATGTAGGACAGCATCTGTGGAATGTATAATGAAGGCTGTTCCTCGGAAAGGAAATGCCCTTCCTCTTTTCCTTTCCCTGGCCACCAACAGGGATCAGTTTTTCTTTCCTTTTAAATAAAGTGCTCAAGATAAGGCTCTGCGTCTCCTCACCCTTGAGCTGGTGCCTCACTTTGACTTGGGACCTTTCAGCTGAGGCGAGTGTTTGGAAACTCCCTGCCGCCTTTCCCACCAAAGCACTACCTGGCAATGACGGCCGCCATGGCTGAAGAGAGGAGGGACCAGCTGGAACGCTACCTGCAGAATGGTATGTACGCAGACTCTGCTTCTCAGCTGTGTGACAACGTAAATTCTTCCTCATAAGAGCCACCTGTCTTAAAGTCCTTATTTGTCTTTGTTAGCATAGTTATGAAATTGCGCAAACTGTCACCGTCTTCCAGTTTTAGGGTATTGCCATCATCCCCACAGGAGACTTCATGACCATTGACGGTTGCTTCCCGTTTTAGCCTCCTCCCACTGGGCCCACGAAGCCACCCCTCGTTTCTCTCTCCACACCTGTGCATTCTGGCTATTTCCCGTGTGCGTGACTTTACAATGGCATTCTTTATATTGAGTATTTGGTTGGGAGGCAGAGGCAGGAGGATCTCTGTGAGTTCGAGGCCAGCCTGGTCAACTAAACGCGTTCCAGGAAAGCCAGCGCTGTTACACGGAGAAACTCTGTCTTAAAAGAACAAAAACAAACAAGCAAACAAACAAAAGAATATTTAAAATAGTTTAAGACTTACTCTGGATTGTTGTTTATAGGTTTGACTGTGGAACTGAGGGGTTAAGACATGATGATAGGCTGGGCTGGACCATATGTTGGGAAACGTTTTTTGGGGCACAGCATCAGTAGTGCTGACTAACAGAGATGCCTGCAACCTCAACCTCGGTCTTTCCCAGAGTCGTGTGGTGGCGCTGTGGATGCCGGGAGAGCTGCTCTGACCAAGCTGACAGCTCGGTGTCATAACTCTAGAGTTCAGACTTCAGAGCTAGACCTAGAATCAGATTCTGTCTTTGCTGTGTGGCCTTAGACATGGTACCCACCTCCTTTGAGTTTCAGTGGCTCCATGGTGTGTCGTGAGGATGAATGAACGAATACACAGGTGCTTGCTGGCCAGCACCTGGTGCTAACGTCATACACTAGGGACGGATTGGAGGATAAGCTTCTCAGTAGCTTTGTATTTCCCCAATAGAAATAGAATAGAAAATCAGTTTGTCTCTACACCTCGCCACCCCCTCCATACTGTCACTCAGGATTTTGTTTTTGAGAAAAGTCTTGCTATGAAGCACAGACTAGCCTGAAACATATGACCCTCCAGCCTCTGCCTTTTAGGTGCTGAGATTACTAGCTCATACCACCCTACCAGGCTAGTCATACCCTTTGTGAACAGTTTCTCAGTGGAAGGATAGTTCAGACGGTAAGAGTGCTGGCCATATAAGAACGGGCACCCGCGTTCAGATACCCGGCACCCACATAGAAGCTACTGGCGGCTGTGAGCCTGTGGAACTGAGAGGGCGGAAAGGGCGAGCTCCAAGTTCACTGAGAAACCCTGTCTCAGGGGAACGACATAGCGGGACACCTGCCCTACTTTCGTTCTGTTGCTGGAATGAAATATGCCGAGCAAAGTGGATTAGGGCAGAAAAGGGTTATTCCATCTAACACTCTCAGATCCCAGTCTGCCATTTAGGGAGGTCAGGCCAAGAAGAGGAAGCAGAAACCATGGAGCAATGGTGCTTGCTGGCTCACTTACACAGCCATACTGAGCTACCCTTCCTTCCTTCCTTCCTTCCTTCCTTCCTTCCTTCCTTCCTTCCTTCCTTCCTTCCTTCCCTCCTTCCTTCCTTCCTTCCTTTTTGTCCTGGAACTCCCTTTGTAGACCAGGCTAGCCTCAAACTCACAGAGATCCTCCTGCCTCTTCTGCCAAAGTGTTGGGATTAAAGCAGTGTGCCCTCAGGGCCCAGTCTGGGCTCTCCCTATACGGCCTTTAGAAACACTTGTTTGGCATGGCACCACCTGCAGTGATCTTGATCCTCCTCCGTCAATTATTAATCCAAGACATTACCCCACGTCAGGCTCATAGATCAATCTGATCAGTCGAGGTTCTGCTATCACACAACTGACAGTTGTGTTAGTGTGAACCAGGACAACACTCAACGTCTGCAAATGTGTGGACATGTACTGGAACATACATATACAACACACAGACTCACATGCAATGAATATTTTCGAGCATGTATGCTTGCATGCATGATCACATGTGCACACACATGAGCACATACACACACAGAGGTTTCTTACATTATCCACTCTGCCTCTTTTAGCTTGCATGGAACACATGGCCTTGCTGAGGGCAGTTCAGATCTGTGCTAATGTTGAATGCTATGGAATGTTGTTGGGCAAACTTTGGAAAGAATGACAAAAGGAAAAGAGGCGGAGGAGGGCAGTTTAGAGAGCTGTAAAGATGTAGGAGTGTGTGAATTTAGCTCAGGCAGGTTCAGGAGAGGGCCTGAGGGAAGCAGGCTGGTCCCTTGGTGACTTGGGGCCTTAGCCTTCGTTGGCTCTGCTCTGGCCCCACATGGCTGTTGCTGTCTAGAGCATTAAAGCTAAGGGGAGGAAGGAACCTTTTGTGTAAGTCAAGAATGAGACACTTTAAATCTCCCTGGATGCTTGTCACCTAATTTTTTCAGATTTATTTGTTTTTATTCTCTGCGTATGCACGTTTTGCCTAATATATATATATATATATATATATATATATATATATATATATATATATGTTACTTTACAAGAGTAACAGTGTTCTTACCCACTGAGTCATTTCTCCAGCCCCCTACCTCGACACACATACATACAACACCACACATACATGTGCACGCACACACGTACTCATATACATGTGCACATAATGGAAACTGAAGCCAGAACCTTGCACACTCTACCACTGAACTACACTTCTGGCCCATGCTGTCCCTTTGGGGTTAACCTCCTGAGAGCCCCTATGTGATGAGGCACTCTTATTGGTGCTTTGGGCAGACTTAAAAATTTCAATTACCAAGTGTCTTACCAAACTGTCTCGACCCAATTTGTAATATATTTTTGTTCTTTTTGTAATAGTTTCATTATCATCCCAGATAAGGTGGCTACTGAGCTGTGTGGGAAGCTTGAGCACAGCGAGGTTCCCGCTGAGCAGAGCAAGGTTCCCAGGAACACCGTGGTCTTCATGGGCTCATATTGCTCAGACCACCTCAAGGGGGCAGACTCTGTCAATTGTCCTGCGTGGAGAACTCTCGCTTACATCCTGGAAGGCCACACTACCAGGGCAAGATCTCAGAACTCCTGACAGAGCCACGCCCCGCTCTTGCTGACCGGGCTTGCTTTCTGTGTTTTTCAGTAACTGCCGACCCCCGTGTGATGAGAAGCGACGTCTTCACCGAGTTTTTAACACTGGTGCAGATGGTAAGCCTCCTTCCTGAGCGGCACCATCAGCCTCTGCAGAGCCTGCCTGCTTCCCTGGTGCACAGGCTTTCTGGACTTGGGTGAAGTAGAGTCGTTTCTAGTAAGCTGGAGGCTGCTTCCTGTTGGATCCTACACGGGAGATGAAGCATGTCGTTCACATTGGCTTCCGGTTTAAGCAGACGCTTGTTCTGTAGCCAGTGTGCTGGTCCCAGGAAAGGCAGGCAAAGAGCTGGAGTTTTAGAGTTTTAGCACTCAGGGACCCCAGACTGAGACGAGACCAACGGCTGTAGCCGAGGTCTCCGAGAGCACCATAGGGCAGCCATCGGAACAGCAGGCCCTGCCGGCTGCTGCCTGTCCGTGGAGAACATCCAGCCCGAACAGAGTAGCATAAAGCAGCCCCATTTCTGTGGACCAGGAGCCACACCCACTCACCGCCTAGGCTGGAACTTTGGTAATCCATAGTTGTTCAGTGCAGCTTCCATTCCGTTTGCACACGTGGAAACATTTTGTGCCTGTACTTGGGACCTTGACTGAACAATTTCTTCCTTCAAAGACTTAAAGTTCTTGTCATACAAGTCTTCTACTTGTTTGGTTAGAGTTACTCTGGGATATTTTATGTTATTTGTGGCTATTGTGAAGGGTGCTGTTTCTCTGATTTCTTTCTCGGCCCATTTATCATCTGTTTACAGGAGGGCTACTGATTTTTTTTTTTTGAATTGATCTTGTATCCTGCTACATTACTGAAAGTGTTGAAGTTTCTTCGTAGTATTTTTGGAACCGCTTATGTAAACTATCATATCATCGGCAAATAGTGACAGTTCAACTTCTTTTTTTTTTCTGATTTGTATTTCCTTGATTTCCTTGTGGTTGCTGGGAATTGAACTTAGGACCTTTGGAAGAGCAGGCAATGCTCTTAACCACTGAGCCATCTCTCCAGCCCGGGATGTTGTATTTTGTTGAAAGCTTTTTTAGCGTTGTATTTTGTTGAAAGCTTTTTTAGCAACTAATGAGATGATTATGTGGTTTTTATTTTTCAGTTTGTGTATATGGTGGACTACGTTGACAGACTTTTCTATGTTGAACCATCCCTGCGTCTCTGGGATGAAACCGACTTGATCATGGTGGATGATGGTTCTGATCATCCACCATCTGATCATGATGTTCTTAGATTTGATTTGCCAGTATTTTATTGAGTAAATTTGCATCAATGTTCATGAGTGAGATTGGTCTGTAATTCTCTTTCTTAGTAATGTCTTTATGTGGTTTGGGTATCAGAGTAATTGCAGTCTCATAAAAAGAGTTTGACAGTGTTTCTTCTGTTTCTATTGTGTGAAACAATTTGAGGAGTATTGGTATTAGTTCTTTTAAAGTCTTGTAGAATTCTTCGCTGAAACCATCTAGCCCTGAGCTTTTTTTGGTTGTGAGACTTTTGATGACTGTTTCTGTTTCTTTAGCAGTTATAGGTCTATTTAATTTGTTTATCTGGTCTTGATTTAATTTTGGTAAGTGATATTTATCCAGAAAGTTGTCCATTTCCTTTAAGTTTTCCAATTTTGTGAAGTATAGGTTTTCAAAAGATGACCTGATGATTCTTTGGATTTCCTCTGTGTCTGTTGTTACGTTCCCCTTTTCATTTCTGATTTTGTTAATTTGGATATTCTCTCTCTGCCTTTTGGTTAGTTTGGATAAAGGTTTGTCTATTTTGTTGATTTTTTCGAAGAACCAACTCTTTGTTTTGTATTCTTTGTATTGTTTTCTTTGTTTCTATTTTGTTCAGCTCTCAATTTGATTATTGCCTTCTAGTTCTCTTAGGTGAGTTTGCTTCTTTTTGCTCTAAAGGTTTCAAGTGTTCTGTTAATTCACTAGTGTGGGATTTTTCCAGCTTATTTATTTAGGCATTTAGTGCTATGAACTTTCCTCTTAACACTGCTTTCATTATGTCTAATAAATTTGGGTTTGTTGTGTGGTCATTTTCAATTTTCATTGAATTTTAGAAAGTCTTTAATTTCTCCCTTTATTTCTTCCTTGACCCATTGATGATTAAGGTGAGCATTGTTTAATTTCCATGTGTTTGTGGGCTTTCTGGAATTAGTGTTCCTGTTGACTTCTAGTTTTAAAGCATGATGATCTGATAAGATACATGGTCACTCCATGTTCCTGGAGGTTGCTCAGCACTACCGGGGTTTGTTCCACTACCATGGAGTTCTCTCTCAGAACTGCTGTGGTCTAGTTTGCCAGCTCAGAACTGTTTCTGTAAATGTCCCTGGTTTGGATCCCCTCCTGTGGAGGTCCCTGGCTTGGAGTTGGTCTCACAGAGGTTCTGACTCAGGCCTACTCCCTCAGAGGTTCCAGACTCACATCCGGACCTGCAGAGGTCTCTAGTTCCTACCCACCCCCTTGGAGGTCCCAGACTCACGCCTGGACCCTCATAGGTCCTGGCTCAGGCCTAGTTCCTCAGAGGTCCCAGACTCATGGCTGAACCTGCAGAGGTCTCTGGCACTGGCCCACCCCCTCAGCAGTTGCTCCCCTGTACCTGCTCCTGTGGAGTTTGCTGCCTCAGTCTTGCTCTGGCCTAGGTTGCTGCCTCAGGCCTGTTCCTGTGGAGTTCACCCAAAACTTGATTTTTAAAACTTGAAGTCTGGCATTGGGGAGTTGACTCCGTGGTTGAAGACTTATTGTTCCTCTAGCAGAGGACCCTAGTTAGAGTTGCAGCACTCATGCCAGATGATACATAATATCCTGTAACTCCAGTTCCAGGGAGATCTAATGCCACAGCTGGCTTCTGCATGTGTGTGCGTGCATGTGCGTGCATGTGTGTGTGTGTGCGTGCGTTTGTGTGTGTATATGCACACACACACACAGAATTAAAAAGAAAACAATTCTTTAAGGTATTATAAATCTTGTGGCTTATTGAAGGCCAGTACACATGAAGATAAGTTTGACAAGTTCTTGTAGGGGTACATTACAGCTTTTGATTTCATGATTTAAGAAGATATTTCTTGTGGGCTATCAGTATTATAGAGTTTTGTTTTGTATTAATTTTTCCAACAATTTTAAAGGATTTTGGCCTAGTTTTAGGGCCTTGGGATTTTGATTGTTTAGCTTTGTATAAAAGCTTTCTACCTCGTAGTTTTGCTCTGTGGTGTCTCTTTTCTGGGTTCTGATGTAGTGTTCACTTTGGCAATGACGTTATTTTTCTTTTCCATTGTTTCCCATGAACTTTGCGAGCTCACTGTTGCGTTCATTTTCCCACCGTTTAGCTGCTCTCTCTCTCTCTCTCTCTCTCTCTCTCTCTCTCTCTCTCTCTCTCATTGAGATCTTCATATGGAGACATGTTCCTTTAGTAGCGCCACCACATCTTTATCTGCAGGGCCTAATGCTTCCTCTGCACATGTATGTCCATGCGTTGGTCATGCTTTCTTTTCTTTTGCAATTTTTTGATTGATTCAGTTCTTGACAGTTCCTTGGCCCTTGTCTCCTGACTAGCTATAGGCTGATGTTATTGGCTGGAGAGGGGCTGTCGTTAAGTCTCTGGAGTCTGAGTTATTCCTGGATCATGGGTCTTGTCTCTGAGCCTTAACTCATTAATCCTCCACCCTAAGACCCCACAACCTTCTCTGTCTAGCGGTGATGCTTAAGCCACAGCGCTTCTTCCAGTGAGCGGGTATTTTAAATGTTTCTATACATTCAGACAAACAGCTGCAGATCTGACTTGGTGATGGTGAATCTGGCTCAGGAGCAAGCGATGATATTTTGATTTCTGTGACTTGGGATGATGCATTCAAACTCTCCCCTCCCTTCCCCTCCTCTCCTCTCTCCTCCCCTCTCCTCCTCTCCCCTTATTTTCCCTCTTCTCTCCTCCTTTTCCTTTCCCTTCCCTTCCTTTTTCTTTGACCTTTTTCCTCTCCTTCTCCTCCTCTTTCCCAGTTCCTATTCTCCTTTCTTTTCTACAGAGCTCACTATGTATCTCAGACTGGCCTTGAACTCATAACCTTCCTGTTTTCTGCCTCCCAACTGCTAGGATTACACATGGCAGCAACCCTGAGTTTATTTAGCTTCTTACATCTTAGTTTCTCCAGCTGGAAAGTGGGGAACAGAGCTCCTGTTTTTGGCTGTTTGGAGGATTAAACCAAAACCCTTTGAGGATTGTGGCGCATTGCTGCCTCGTAAGAGGTCAGCACTCTTGTGTCTGATGCTAGGCCCGTTCCCTCTTCCCGGTTCTACTGGAAGGTAGACTTTAGTGACCTTGTATCTCTTCAGATGGTCCCTGAGTCATGCTTGGCTAAGCCCTTGGGATGAACTTCCCTGAGACAGGCTATGCAGAATGGATTGAGGCCTTTGGTCGCATCGTGACCCGGCCCATTTTGTTATGTATGCTGAACAGACACTCAGTGTGTCCTGGGTTTAGGCCTGGGACTATTTTCTAATTTTCAAAGATGGCTTCTATTTATGTTGTTTTCATCTTAGCTTCAAAAGGCAAACAGGGCAGATTCTCGGCAGTGTCTTTAAAAGAGGTATAAAAGTTTGAAAAGAAAATTAAGTTCGAATCGGGAAGGTGGTCCTGCTAGGCACGTGTCCTGTCTTATCTCATTTTATGTTCTACACTCAACAAATACACATTGAGGGGTTGCTGTCAATCAGCACTTCACTAGAGAGATGGAAGTACCAGCAAAGGATGCTCAGATTGGCTCGTGGACTCTGATGACTTGAGGTGACAGAAAAAATCTCTAGTTATAGAAAGAAATTTACCAGACTGTGCACTGCAGTGTCCCATGAAGAGAGACAACTCCATTAAACCTCTCCTCAGCCCTGGCTCCCTGCACACAGTGGGGACAGGAAAGGACTGCTGGCTCTCTCTGTGATGGATGTGAAACTGACGGCTGCCCTTTTACTTATAGCACACATTGAACGTCACCACCAAGAAAGCCGCTTTGGATGTATTTCTGCCCAATGGAAAGAGCGTTAACGTGGAGGTTCTAACATCAGATACAGCCGAAAGGGTCCTCGAGGTAAACTTTGCTTAGCTTCAGCTCCGGGGAATGCAGAAGCAGGTCTTATGAGGTGGAAACTTGGATGTGATTCCTGTCTGTCGCATACTCTGTGGATGATTTATCTGCAGAGGTGACACACAGAAATCATCCTCAAAGGGAAACTGACTGAGAAAGCCAAGGTCTAGCCCATCCTCGGTGTGGGAGGGCTCCTTGATTTTACCCTCTCGAGACCTCTGAGGTTCTCCTACGGTTGTGGCTACTTCCCTGGCGCTCACCAGGCTGGGTTCTGGTAATATGAAGAAGGCTCTGTCTCAGGATGCTGTGTGGATGGGAATAGGCAGGAGGGTGGTGCCTGGCAGAGTCTGGAACAGGGCATACCCAGTGGGTATTGGCAGGCGAGCCTGGCAGGGAGTGGTGGGGCACTTCTTTTTTTGACAGGGCAGGCAGTCTTTCTTGAAGACTTCTCCTCTCACACCCGGGAAGCTCCAGAAACTGCATTCCATAGGATCTAATGCTGGGCACCCCCAGGAGCTGCTTTTCATGGGGTCTAATGCTGGGCACCCCCAGAAGCTGCTTTCCATAGGGTCTAATGCTGGGCACCCCCAGAACCTGTATTCCATAGGATCTAATGCTGGGCACCCCCAGAAACTATATTCCATAGGATCTAATGCTGGGCACCCCCAGGAGCTACTTTTCATGGGATCTAATGATGGGCACCTCCAGGGGCTGCATTTATGGGATCTAATACTGGGCACCCCCAGGGGCTTCATTTCATATGGTCTAATGTTGGGCACCCCCAGAAGCTGCTTTCCATAGGGTCTAATGCTGGGCACCAAGGGCTTGACCTGAGTCTGAGTAATTTTGAGGATAACAAAAACATTCTCCCAGTTCCGATGTGGCTGTCAGCAGCTCTGCCTTCTGGGCTGTATCCCTCTGCCCAGCTGGGCTGCTGAGAGAATGCTGTCTTCCCAAGTCTTAAATGTGTAGCTAGGCGGAGGAGAGGGTGGTCTCTGGTCCCTGCTAGGGGAAGGCAAATGGAGGTGGATGTAAATATGAAGCCACCGATGTTGAAAATGAAAGGCAGCTGTTGTCAAAGAGGAGCACCCTGGACCTGGAGTTGCCGGTGCCCACGGAGCCAAGGCCATAGTAAGTTACATATAATGGTGTCTGACGTTTATGCTGGACCAAAGCCATGGTGAGTTAAACTTGACCATGGCAGGAAGCATCACAGAGAAGCAGGCCTGGGTGCCAAAGGAGGGTACCAGCACGGGCACATTTAAATGTCACCAAACAGTGGGAAGTGCCCTTTGCTTGGTGTACACAGCAGTGCAAGCCCCAGGGTCGGATGTTTGCGGAGAATGCCGCTGTCCTCCCTCCGACAATAAGCACTAGAATAACCCAGGACATACGTCCAGATCCATTCAGGACAGCCCAGTCCCAGTGGGCCCAGGGTGTCCCCTGAGGTAGCACTGGCTTGGATTCTATCCACTCTTGTTTCCTAGGTCCCCAAGATTGTCTGGAGCAAACGTGTCATTAGCTACTTCTCTCGATGTCCCTACAGAGAGTTTCAGGGAGGAAGGGTTGTCTTGGCTCACGGTCTGGTAGGGTGCAGTCCATCACGGTGATGCTCACGGTGACGTCCACAGTGACTGGAATGTACAGCAGTGATTTCTCACGTCCTAGTAGACCAGGAGAGAAAATCTGGGCTAAAAGTAAAACTGGCCCATAGCCTTTTGGTCCCAGGCCCTCAAATGACAATGACTCCATGTCCCAGCTCCCATGATCCCTAAAGGCAGCACCACCAGCTTGGGTACCACGACTTCAAATGCAAGAGCCTGTGGAGGCCGTTTCAGATTCAAGCTGTAACAAATATGAATGACTTTTAGATTCCAGAACGTTTCTTTGAGTGTTTATTGGCCTGCAATGCACTTGCTGCCGGTGTGTACTGGTCTCTTCCAGTTCTGCCACCACAGCCTGGAAGCATGGCCATTGCCCAATGCTCCCCTTTGCTTGCTTCTGGCGCAGGTGGTGGCGCAGAAACTTGGACTATATCCAGAGCTCTTGGGGTACTTCGGCCTGTTCCTCCTCCAGTGTTTCCCAGAGGGCAAGCTCTCTGGTAAGATGGAAAGGTGGAGCAAACAGGATGGGCAGGGGTGAGCAGGGGCTTTCTTTACTCCTTATCTTAATTACTAATATTAACTCTCATATCATATACCCAACAGAACACGGTTAATACCTCTCTATGTGTTTTTCTATGTGTGGGTCCCACAATGAATACAGGTTAAAGAGAAAGCAGGAAGATACAGAGGTTGAAGAAATGGGTAACAAAAATGCTGTTGAGTCAGTGTTGCTAAGATTAGACCTGAACCAGCAGAGGGAGGAGACTTTGCTGTAGACCAGACCTCAGGAGACAGGGTAGAGAGTAAAGATGTAGTTGGCTGCAGAGAAGGAACGGCAGAAGTGGATCTAGAACCAAGACAGGAGGTCCAGATTGGCAAACAGCATGTGGACAGGCAGACAGCAGCCGAGGGGACTCCGTCAGCCTCGGGGAGCCATGGCATACTGATGACTAAGGGACAGTTAGCTGGGGGAATCAGGTGACAGGTTGGTGTGGGGCGTGCATCAGTACTGAGAGACATTCATCACTCTATAGGATCCAGGTGAGGGACTTCTACTGTCTATTAAGTTTTGGAGCTTTGTTTCCCCAATGTGATTTTAATATACACATGGGCCCCTATGACCTCAGTTCATCCTGATAGGGCAGACCCCTTTCTGCTCTGAAGAAGTCATTTCTCAGTCTGTGCTGGATGGGTGACGTAAGACAGATGGTGGTGTGTGGTCTGCCTTGACTTTGTTATCATCCACCCTCAAGATGAAGTAAACCACAAAACAAACAAACAACAAAATGATGTAAAATGGACTTTCTAAGAGCAAGGCATGGACTGAAAAGAACAGTTTTATACAATGTGGGGTAACTCGGAGCAGGGCGTAGCCTGACCTCCACACTGCCTTTCCCTCGCTAGTTGTGAAGAAGCTGGCTGACTTTGAGCTACCTTACAGTAGTCTTCAGAGTTCCGAGGCAGAAGACTGGAAGATAGGACTCAGAAAATGGTGAGTACCTGAGAGAGAAGCCACTGCCTGAGAATCTGTCAGCCTCACGGGGCTTGAGAGGCAGGAGGGGTGGAGCAGCCTGAAACAGAGCAGCGAGAAATTGCTGACCATGCTTTGCTGAGCAACTGGCCACTGGCTGTAGTCACGGAAGGATGTGTTGATAATCCAGGCAGATCAGATGTGTTAACTGTGATATTCCTTGAAGGCAGAGGGGGCGACACGTGCGGGGCGGGTGGATGGAGTATGATGAACACGTGTGGGGCGGGTGGCCGGAGTATGATGAACACGTGTGGGGCAGGTGGATGGAGTATGATGAACACGTGTGGGGCAGGTGGATGGAGTATGATGAACACGTGTGGGGCAGGTGGATGGAGTATGATGAACATGTGTGGGACGGGTGGACGGAGTATGATGAACACATGTGGGGTGGGTGGCCGGAGTATGATGAACACGTGTGGGGCGGGTGGATGGAGTATGATGAACATGTGTGGGGCGGGTGGATGGAGTATGATGAACATGTGTGGGGCGGTGGCCAGAGTATGATGAACACATGTGGGGTGGGTGATGAACACGTGTGGGGTGGGTGGCCGGAGTATGATGAACACGTGTGGGGCGGGTGGCCGGAGTATGATGAACACGTGCGGGGTGGGTGGCCGGAGTATGATGAACACGTGCGGGGTGGGTGGCCGGAGTATGATGAACACGTGCGGGGTGGGTGGCCGGAGTATGATGAACACGTGCGGGGTGGGTGGCCGGAGTATGATGAACACGTGCGGGGTGGGTGGCCGGAGTATGATGAACACGTGCGGGGTGGGTGGCCGGAGTATGATGAACACGTGTGGGGCGGTGGTTGTGGCAGGTGTTTCACACGGGGGAATGGACTGAGGGACTTGGTGGCCAAGATAAAGTGTGAACAGGAACACACACTATTCCCTTAGAGTTCTCTCTCTGTCTGTCTGTCTCTCTCTTTCTGTCTCTCTCTGTGTGTATGTGTGACCTTTACTCTAGACCAGGTAAAAGCTCACAATACAGAGGAAACAGGCCGAGGACAGAGAAGGGAAACAGGAATACATCAGAGGTTAGGCAAGAACAGTGGTATAGGTTTATGGAAGAAGGGGACCCAGTTCCCGGGGTGGGGGACCCCTGCTCTCTAGAGCATCGAACACCTAGGATACAGCCCTAGGTGTGTCATCTGGGATCATGTAATCGTGCAGGTACCTGGACCCCGCCCTGGACTCCATGCTGATGGACTGCAGAGCGGCTGGAGACCTGCTGTACATGCAGGTGAGGTTGGTGTAGGCCGCTGGGGCTGGAACTGCACATTTCCCTAGCAGTTGGGGATCTGTGTAGAGTAGGCGACTCACAGAGACACCACACAGAAGTTTCCAGAGGTTGGGAGCAGGGGGTGAAAGGACATCTATTGTTTAATGGGGGTGCAATGTTTTTGTTTTCTTTTGTCACCCTTCTTTGGTTTGTATTACGTGGAATGGAGCCTTGCTGTGGAGCCCAGGGGAACTTGATTTGTCTGCCTCATGAGTCCCTCTCCCCTCCCGTTTGGAGTCTTTATCGGGAGCTATGAAAGGTTTTGCTGCGTATAGTGGGAACGGTTATACAACATCAAATGTATATAAAGGTCCTCAATTGTACACTTAAGAACGGTTAGCGCAGGGGCTGGAGAGACGGCTGAGGGGTCAAGAGCACTCGTTGCTCCTGCCAAGGAGCCAGGTTGTTCCCAGGACCCACGTGGTGGCTGACAACTCAAATTTTACGTTCAGGGATTTGACAACCTCCAGGCACATGTATGATGTACACATGCATACATGCATACATAGAGGCACACACTCACACACAGGACAAAACAAACCAAGTAGGTATGGTAGCGCATGCCTGTGATTCCAGCACCCGGAAGGTAGAGGCAGGAGACTTAGAGGCTCAAAGTCATCTTTGACTTCATAAGTGGAGGTTGAAGGCCAGACTGGAATACATGAGACCCACTTAAAAGAATTTTTTTAAAATTTTTGTATTTTCATTTGTGGGCATTGCTGTTTTGCCTGCATGTATGTCTACATGAGGATTTCAGGTCCCCTGCAACTGGAGTCACAGACAGTTGTGGGTGCTGGGAATCGAACCCTGGTCCTCTGGAAGAGTCGCCAGTGCGCTTAACTGCTGAACCATCTCTCCAACCCTAAGATCCATTTTATTTATTTTTTTTGGTTGTTTATTTACTTTTGGTTTTTCAAGACAGGGTTTCTCTGTGTAGCTCTGGCTTTCCTGGGACTCACTCTGTAGAGCAGGCTGGCCTCGAACTCAGAGATTCGACTGCCTCTGCCTCCCGAGTGCTGGAATTAAAGACAAGTGCCACCACCGCCTGGCTCCATTTTTTTTTTTAAAGAAATTGAAGCCTGTTACTATACTTGTTTATAACTTAGTATTCTTATCATATATAAATAGCATGCTGCTTTTCCTCATGTTGTTAATTATCCTAGATAATTTTGAAAGCTAGCATAACCAAACATTTGATTGTACACCAGTTCAGTTTCCTATTTGGGGGTATTTCATAATGTACTACCTCACAGGGTAGAGGACTTGAAAACACAGGAATATTGCCTGATGCCTAATCAGTACTATCCAGCTCTCCTTCGGTGTCCACAGGGGATGGTACCGTCTCTCCAGAAGACACCAGACCCCAGGGACGGTCAAGAGCCTCCTATAAAATGGGGTGGCATTCCCACAGAAGTCACACGCATTCTCCTGTGAACTTTAAGCCTTTAGATTATGTACAACACTGAGTTAATGAAAATTCCATACAAGCAGTTGTTACCTGCTTTGTTTGGGAAACAGTGATGAGAAACATACCAGTGGGTGCACATCTGTGTAGACGCGCTTTGATTCCACGTCTCTGTCACCCCCGCACGTTCAGTCCAAGGATGTGGAACCCGCAGATTCTGAGTACGGACTTTTGTGTGTGTTTGCTGCTAACCATCAGTTAAACTATCTCATTTTTATATACAATAGCACAATAGCTTTATCGATATACTTTTCCCCACACCTTTTTGGTTTTGTTTGTTTTAATACTCACTGTATAGCTTTGGCTGGCCTGGAAGATACTATATAGGCTAGACTGACTTTGAATTCACAGAGACCCTCCTGCCTCTGCCTCCTGAGTGCTGGGGTTGTTGTGTTCAGCTCCTTATATTTATGAATCTTATATGTGGTTTTAGATTTGTATTGTCAAATTTCTAGAAAGTTGTATGAATTTAATCTATTGTATATCACACTGTTTCTCTCAACCCGGCAGCTCTAACTGTGCATGTTTTAGCCTTGTCCAGTCCAGAGGCAAAACCTCTGATTACCAGTGAGACTGTGTATACGTATGCATTTGCCATCTGGAAATCTTCTTCGTCAACTGTCAGTATTGATTTGTGGCCCGTTTTTGGTGCTTTTACGTGTGTCCTGTTGTTCTCTGTAAATGTTAACCCTTTGCCTGGTTTAGTACTTGCTTTTTAGTTTTGTTTCTGGTGTTTTGTGCAGAGAAATTTGTATTTACGTATAACTACATATGATTATTTCTGCATTCTGCCATCGTATCTTAAAAAGATGGTCTTTCCATCAAGATAAACATGTTCATCTTTAATTTTCTACTTAAAAAAATTCATTTCTTAAAATCATACATGTGCATGTTCACGTACAGGTTTGTGCACGGAAGGGCAGATGGCTGCGATGGCCAGAGGTGTCGGGTCCCCTGGATCTGACGTCACAGGTGCCTGTGAACCATCTCATACTCTTAAGACTGGCATATGCTCTTAACTGCCAAGCCATCTCCCCCACCCCTTTTCTGCCTTTTAATGGAGTTTTATACCTTCATCTCTTAGGAAGTTATTTGACTGGATGGTACCGAAGTTACTTTGACTGTCTTTGCCAAGTATTCTTATTGTCCTAACTGTAGAGCAATCTTTTCTCCTTGCTAATTTAATTGACACTAGGCCACCTGTGGCCGTGCATCCAGTTATCCAGGCACTTGGGAGGTGGAGTTTGAGGCCGGTCTGATCTACATAAAGATGCTCAATATTAAGACCTTATCCCAGGCCTGGAGAGATGGCCCAGGGGTTAAGAGCACTGACTGCTCTTCCAGAGGACCTGGGGTTCAATTCCCAGCACCCACATGGCAGCTCACAACTGTCTGTAACTCCAGTTCCAGGGGATCCAACACCTTAATTCAGACAAATATGCAGGCAAAACAATACCAATGAACATAAAATAAAGGTAAATTTTTTAAAAAACCCTGTCTCAAAACAAAACAGCAAAAAGACAACCTTTATAATCTGTCAAACCATTGTGTAGATCCATTTGGGTCTAGGTTTTTAGCCCTTTATATAGATTAATTAATTTTTACTAAGGTTACTAATTATATAATTATGCTGTTTTTAAGGCAGTACAGGACATTGAAATAGAATGGGTGAAACCCACACAGGTTCAGAGGGAGGAACTGAAGGCACTCCAGGAGAAAGAGAATCAAACAGAGGTGAGTGATGCATTGTACCAAGAGCTGTCCCTTGAAAGTGAGCTCCCGCACACGCTAGCCGAGCTCCCGCACACGCTAGCCGAGCTCCAGCCTCCAACACACGCTAGCTGAGCTCCAGCCTCCAGCACACGCTAGCCGAGCTCCAGCCTCCAGCACACGCTAGCTGAGCTCCAGCCTCCAGCACACATTAGCCGAGCTCCAGCCTCCAGCACACGCTAACCGAGCTCCCGCACATGCTAGCCGAGCTCCCACACACGCTAGCCGAGCTCCAGCACACGCTAGCCGAGCTCCAGCACACGCTAGCCGAGCTCCAGCACATGCAAGCATTGAGTGTTGCTATCAGTCACAAACCCATCAAGCACTGAAAACGGAAACGCCTTCCCTGATCTTTCTGGCTCTATAATTAGGAAAAGTTTACTGTGTAAGAACTCTGAAAACATACAGTATATCGAGCCTTTGGCCTAGTTAATTAATATAGCTCCTCCACATCCTTACGTAACGGTAGAGTGTTCTCCTTTGGGGTTGAGATATCGTGCAGCCAGCCGGTTCCCTTTTCCTGAAAGTCAAGCTGTTAACAGCTTTCTCTGCTATGAACCTCTTCCGCAGCAAGCACCACATGCAGACCCAGGGCTGCGTCTAGTTTATACTGCCTCATCCTACTCCTGTGTGAACTCCCGGTGATGGGACAAACACGTTAGCTAGGACCTTGTGCTCGTGCAAGGAGGCTGAATTGAGGATGTGTTAAATGACCCAAGCAAATTGATAGAAACCAGAGCTGAGCTAACTGGGACTCTGGCCCACTGTTCTTATAAATACAGTTTTGTTGTCACACAGTGGCACCTTTTCTTTTATGTATGTCTAAAGTCATGTTTGTGCTGCGGTGAAAGAGGTATGGCGTTGCTATAGAGACAGTAGGCTCCCTAATGGCCTTACACATGCTAGGCTAGTGTTCACACTGGACTACCAGCCCCAGTCTCTAGTATGTGTTTCCTTAAAGAACAGTGTGTGTACCTCAAATGAAAATAAGTAAACATGCCATCCATGGCTATGTGCGTCCAGTTGGCTTTTTTGTGTGTCCAGCTAAAAAGTTGGCTTTTTAAGGTATTTTGTGTTACTTAAAAGATTTGTTTTTATGTGTGTGCATGTGTGTGTGTGTGTGTGTGTGTGTGTGTGTGTGTGTGTGCAGGTGCTCATAGAGGCCAGAAAAGGGCATCAGATTCAGGAGTTGGGGTTAAACAGTGGTGGGTTGCCTGGTGTGGGTGCTGGGAACTGAACACCTATTTCCCCTGTAAGAGCAGCACGTGTTTTAACCACCGAGCCATCTCTCTGGCCCCAGATATAATGTTCTTAAAAGAATGGCGTCTTCAACTGTATCATCCTTAAGATTTCTACCCTCTGGTTTCCGCGGGTTAGCGCCTCCTGTCGAATTGCCAGGGCCAACAGGCGTCTGGAGTAAGTACCCTGGGTACAGTTAATATTCATTAACGTCTCCTGACATGACTTTGCTTTTAATTAAATACTTTCACTTCCTTTAATCCACAAAAGCTATAAGTTTATCGTTGTTTTTTTTTTTAAAGGTCTTCCTTCCCCCTTGTTTTTCTTCGGTGCTGGGGATTGAACTCGGGTCTCACACACACTGGCAAGAGCTCTGCCTCTGAACCATCCGGGCCCTTTTTTCAAATTTTTAGAAAAGGGAACAAGAGTTGTGCCAGGGGATAGCTCAGCGGGTAAGAGAACTTGCCGCTCTTGCAGAAGACCCAGGTTTGGTCCTTGCACGTGCATGCCGGTTCACAGTACCTACAGCACCCCCACCCCACCCCAGGAGATCTGCTGTCCTCCTCTGACCTCCATGGGCGCACACAAGATGCACGAACTTACACGCAGGCAGAACCCTTCCTATTGCGATAGAATCACATCTACTCTTGTTTTCTCAACTCTGCTCTTCGTTCATTAGCTGAGTGTGTTGGCTCCAAGGTCTAAACAGGAGTAGGGTTAGGAGTCAGAGCGGGGGAGAAGGCAGGATTAAGAGCCTCATTTGGATGAGATTTGTTGTGAATCTCCCCACCCCACCATGAGCTCTGTGTCTGTGGAACGTGCTCTTCTGTTTCCTTCTCCGCCGCACCTTGGAGTACTTTCTGGAGCGGTCCCAGGAGGTCCGGCACTATGGGTACGTTCAGCTGGATCCCTGTGAGCTCTATACCTGTAGACCGTGCTCCCTTGTTTCCTTCTCCTCCGCCCCACCTTGGCGTAGTTTCTGGAGCGGTCACAGGAGGTACGGCACTATGGGTACGTTCAGCTGGACCCCTGTACCTGCAACCACCCGGAACCTGGCTGCGCGGCTGTACTTTCCATCGGCAACAACGAGATCAGCTGCTGTGTGACCCTGCCTGATGGCCAGACCCAGGACTTTGCTTTCCAGATGAGCGGAGTAAAGTGCTGGCAGGTCACTTTCCTTGTGAGTATCTGGCACCTCGCTTTGTCTGCCGTTTAAAGTTTTTCTGTGTGCTTCGTCTTGGAGACGTAGGACTGGTCTCAGGGCTTCACACCGCGCGTGCACGAATCACTGATCGGACAGACACTTCACAGACGCTCTCCCTCGTGGTGATCTGCTCACAAACCCTAACCTCGACTTCATGTTCCTCTCCTCTCGCCTCAGCAGGGCCTCTGTCTTCTTCTGGGTTCTCTCACCCTAGGGGTGGAGCAATTATGGGGCTCACTTCATTTATTCCCTTTCTCTGCAGACAGTTCTTGCCCAGTTTGCTCTCCACGCAGATGCTCTGAGGCTAACATCTCTAGGACATGAATTAAGCCTCACTATCATCTGGCTTTGCCAGCTCTCTTAAGGAATGCCCGCTGTCCTGGGGTGAAGTCTGCAGTCCTTAGCTTTGTTTGTAAAGCTACCAGGTCAAGCCCTTCGCTAGCCAGAACTAGATCCCTATACACCCAGTTCTAGTGACCAAAGACTCGGTGGAAGGGTGAGTGTTGACCACTCACATGTCCAAAGGAAAAAGTCGGGAGCCAAAGAACTTGGGGTTTCCAGGCAACCTTCTACTTGGGCGTCTCAATTCTGGAGTCTGATGAGAACTGAGTATTTGTCCAGTTGACCAAACCTTGGCCATGTGCCTTTCTCTGAGGTCATTCTCTAAGGGGTCTTCACAGCCTACAGTGGAAAAAGAGGCTTTCCTAAGGGAGCTTGAGTCTCCATTACTAGGAGAAATAGGGATAGATGCTGTTTACACAACCTGCATCCTTCAGAATCTCCCTCTAGCCTAACTCTGTGGGCCTCCTACTCACCGCCCGCTTGCTTGGAGCCCAAGCGACAGACATGCCCAGTCCTTCACAGCATCTCCAGCCTTCAAGCCTCCTTATGCAAAGTCAAGGGTCTGACCTCATTCTTTATTCTACCAGGAATTACCCTTCACCTTCCCTGCTTACAAGATAAAGCCACCACGACAAACTTGGACAGCGTCTACTTCTGCTCTTACGCCCCTCCTTCCAGGAAGTCTTCCTCCACCTGTCTAGCCTGGGCTGCACTCTGCTCCTTCCATACGCCCGCACCTGGCTCCTTTCTAAGGCTCCCTGTGTCATTACTGTGCTCACTTCCTCCCCTGGTCCCTGGGAGATTGACAGCCTTGGGAAATGATGCTTTCTTGGTATCAGTCTATTCCAAGGCTCCTTGGTGATCTCTTTCCTCTCCAGGGAACTCTGCTGGATACCGATGGGCCCCAGCGAACTCTCAACCAGAACCTAGAGCTGAGATTTCAGTACAGTGAAGACAGTCGGCAGCAGTGGTTTGTCGTTTACACCAAACAGGTGAGTTCTCAGGACGGGGTGTGAAAGCCGGTTGTGCTGATGCACCCGGCCTGCTGAACAAAGTACAGCCAGAGGGGGGTCCTCTACTGGCACACGACTGAAATGCTTTGTTTTTATTTCGCTCTATTTTCCTGGTCACCACGGTCATGAATTCAAAGAATGTAGTTGATGTGGTGGCCAGCTCTGAGTTGAGATAAATCACACAAAGAAGGTTTATTTCAGCTCTCAGTTCCAGAGGCTTCCGATTGTGCTGGCTTTGACACCACCCCTGTGGCGAGGCAAAGGCAGAAACGTGTGGTGGACCAAACTGTCTCGGGCCCAGCGACAGGAAGCGTGTTTGTGTGTGTGTGTGTGTGTGTGTGTGTGTGTGTGTGTGTGTTGCTGATGTATCCTGGAAGGTCACGTCCCTTTGATGACTTTCTCACTCTGGGCCCTCCTAACTCCCACCATCTCCTGTCTGAAGCTAGCCCGAGGCTAAACAAAAAGAAATAAAAGGAAAACGAGGAATGGGGTGGATTTTTTCCCCATCATCCCTTGCTTAGATCTTACAGGTGTTTGTTATCTGAATCCGAACACGGAAGTAGGGACTTGAATCTCTGATACCCCCTTGGCTTTTCTCAAGAAGGTAATTTATATGGCTCTGTCCTAGGTCCTCTGCATACATGCTATGGACGTGTAGCTCGGTTCTCTGTGGGACTCCTAACAGTGGGGGTGGGGCTGTTGCTGGCTGTTTTGCCTGCTCTGGGGACCCTTTTCCTCCTACTGGGTGCCTCATCCAGCCTGAATATGAGGGGAGGTGCTTAGTCTTATTGTAACTTGATGCTACGTTTGGTTCATTTGGTTGCTATTTCCGGGAAACCTGCCCTTTTCTGAAGGGAAGCAGGAGATTCTGAAAGAAATCTAGAGGAGAGAGGGGAGAGGAGGTGTAGTGTAGGAAGTGGGAGGAGAGGAGGGAGGGGAAAATGCAGTCAGGATGTAATATATGAGAGAAGAATAAAGAAAAAGGAAAATAAAATATTGCCGGGCTGGAGAGATGGCTCAGAGGTTAAGAAGGCTTACTGCTCTTCCAGAGGTCCTGAGTTCAATTCCCAGCAACCACATGGTGGCTCACAACCATCTACAATGAGATCTGGTGCCCTCTTCTGGCCTGCAGGCATACAAGAAGGCAGAACACTGTGTACATAATAAATAAAATCTTTCAAAAAATATTGCCTCTCTTACCAGAAAAGTGAACGGTTTCTAGGAGACTTTCCATTTGTCTCACTGGTTAGAACAGAGCCCAGGACAAGTCCTAGCTGCAAAGGAGCCAGGAACCAAGCAGCAAGGGAGGCATAGAATTCACAGTCAAGTTAGAGAAAATGCAAACCTTTGTCTGGGGCCAGGCACATAGCATCCCGAACAAAACCAGGGTCTCTTAGAGAAGAAAAAGGCAGTGGCTGTTAGACCACTAACATCCGTATCTCACGTGTCCGAGAAAAATAGAGAGACCCTCCACCAAGAGTAAAGGAAACAATCACCAACAAATTCCCTAACTTAGCTATTTCAGGTTAGAATCAACATTCCAGCTAAAAAAAAAAAAATTAAGTTAAAAAAATAAAGGGACTGGAGGGATGGCTCAGCAGTTAAGAGCACTGGCTGCTCTTGCAGAGGACCTGGGTTCAGCTCCCAGCACTCACAGCCACCTGTGACTCCAGCGCCAGGATATCCAACACCCTCTCGGCCTTTGAGGTCATCAGCATGCAGGCAAAAACGCATGTACATAAATAAGAAAATAATAACTTTCTCTCTCTCTCTCTTTTTTTTTTTTGGTTTTTCAAGACAGGGTTTCTCTGTAGCCTTGTGTGTCCTGGAACTAGCTCTTGTAGACCAGGTTGACCTCAAACTCACAGAGATCTGCCTGCCTCTGCTTCCCGAGTGCTGGGATTAAAGGTGTGCGCCACCACCACCTGGATGAAGATAACTCTTAAAATAGGCACATAAAAATTCCAGGGTAAACTTTACGTTGTTGTTGTGTTCAGCTTGAGTCCTGCTTAGCTCCACAGAGAATTTTGGTTTCTGGTCACCAGTGCCTACCTCTAAAACCGATATGGTCACGATGTCCGTCCTCTAAAACACAGAAAGTACTAAACCGCAATACTGAGTGAAGGAAATGGTCCTTAGGGTGTCCTAATTAGGGTTTCCATTGCTGTGATGAAGCACCAGGACCAGAAGCAACCTGGGAGGAAAAGGTGTGTTTGGCTCACGCATCCCCATCACTGCTCACTGTCTAAGGAAGTCAGGACAGGGACTCAGGCAGGGCAGGATCCTGGAGGCAGGAGCTGATGCAGAGGCCGTGAGGGAGCTGATTGTTTGTATTTGCTCTCGAGGCTTGCTCAGTCTGCTTTCTCATGGAACCCAGGACTAACAGCCCAGGGATAGCACCATCTACAATGGTCTGGGGGTTGGTATTCAGGCATCTGCACTGGCCTGCCCTTGAGGTCCTGACAGGATCCGGCCTCAGCTGCAGCCACTAAGAGAACCTTCTGTGCACGCTTGCTACGTTCCCTTTTAAAAGGTGGACCTGCCCACCTCCCATCTCTTCCTTTCTCTCTCTGCCCCCTCTCTCTCTCTCTCTCTCTCTCTCTCTCTCTCTCTCTCTCTGTCTCTGTCTCTCTGTCTCTCTCTGTCTCTCTGTCTCTCTGTCTCTCTGTCTCTCTCTCTCTCTCCCCTTCTCTGCCTCTCTCTTCTCTTCTGCTGCTCCTGTCCCCAGATGCCGGTCTCCCTTCTCCCCTCCCCTTTTCCCCATTCACTTTCTCCCAGTTAAAACCCTCCCCACCTGAGCTCTGTCATATGGCGTCCTTCTCTCATGCATCGCTTTTTAAAAAAATTACACCCTGGGTTCTCCCCTCTCAATCACTAATTAAGAAAATGCACTATAGGATTGTCCCATCTTAGGCATTTTCTCCTCTCTGAGGACTCCAGCTTGTTTCAGGTTGACATAAAATGGTCCAGCACGTGGGTCTCCTTCAGGATGAAGCATCCTTAGGGAGATGGTAGAAAGAGACAGATATTGGGGTTCAACCTGGAGATCAGGAAAGCAAAGCAGCCAAACCACTAGAGAGACCCTTTACCTCTACCAGATCTTCAGATCTTAAACTCCATACTCCACACTCCAGTGAGTTCCTGTCTCTTCCCTTCATAGTCCTCTCTCTACCCAGACATATCACTCCTGTCTCCACCTCCCTAGTGCGCGTGATCCCAAGTCCTGAGATCACCTTCCTGTGAATTCTGTTTTTCTTTTAGACAGGTTCAATCTTGTGTAGCCCAGGGTGGCCTTGAACTCAGTCTGTCTCTATCTCCTGAGTCCTGGGATTAAAGGTGTGTGCCACCACTCCCTGACCTCTGTGGCTGACTAGTGTGGCTGCTTTGCCCTCTGATCTTCAGGCATGCTTTATTTATTAAAATACAAATAATATACTACTGTAATAGGAAAATAAGGGAAACAGTCCATATCTAGAGGAACACCATTTAAACATCCAAGTTGACTGCATCCGCTCAGGGTTTTATTGTTTTAACTCATATCTTGATTTTGTAGAAGTTACATCTATGTACAGATGCACGGGACTGGTTCTCACAAATCAGGACTGTACACACCACAGCGGTTACTCTTGTTCTATTATTTTTTCTCTTCCCTCTTCTCACCCCTGGGGGAGATTCCATCCTTCTAAGGTTCTGTAGCCATGCCAGGTGTTAGTCATAGACACCTGCTTTCCTGATATTCTGCTGTCTCTGCGGGACCCTCTGACACAGCCACCCTAGCCTGGTTGTCTCTTTCTCTCCAGCGCTGAACTCAAGGCAGGAGTAACTACTAGGAGTTTGGGGTGGCTTGAAAGAAAATGGCCCCCAAAGGGTAGCCTTATTGAAGTAAGTGTGGTCTTGTTGGAGGAAGTGTGTCACTGTGGGGTGGACTCACTCAGTGTGACACTCAGTCCACTTCCTGTTGCCTTCTGATCAAGATGTAGCCAACACCACGTCTGCCTGCACACTACCATGCTCCCCACCACGATGAGAATGTGTTGGCAGAGGTTTCTGTCCCATCTGGTCCTGCAGCCATTTAGCCCCAATAAGAAACACACAGAGACCTACATGAATTATAAACTGGTTGGCCTAGTAGCTCAGGCATTTTATTAATTAATTCTTTTGGGGGGAGGGGAGAGACAGACTTTCTCTGTGGCTTTGGAGCCTGTCCTGGAACTAGCTCTTGTAGACCAGGCTGGTCTTGAACTCACAGAGATCCATCTGCCTCCGCCTCCCAAGTGCTGGGATTAAAGTTGTGCACCACCACCACCTGGCTATTAATTAATTCTTACACCTTACATTAACCCATTATTCTTGTCTGTGTTAGCCACGTGCCTTGGTACCTTTATCACTGAGGCAGTCACATCTTGTGTCCTCTGTGTCTAGGTGATGACTGCAGACTGAGTCTTCTCTTCTCCCAGAATTCTCCTGTTTTCATTGTCCTGCCTCTACTTCCTGTGTCACCCTGCCTCTACTTCCTGCCTGGCTACTGGCCAATCATCATTTTATTAAAATACAATTGACAGGGTATAGACCGTTGTCCCACAGCACTAATGGACTGAACCTCTGAACTGTAATCAAGCCACCCCAATTAAATGTTTTCCTGTTAAGAGTTGCTGCGGTCATGGTGTCTCTTTACAATACGTCTTCAGAGTTGTAGGCTTTGACTTTCGTGCCTCAAAACTTAATAGAGCCAAACCAAGATTTTAAAAACAGATAAGGAAGAGAAGGGATGTGTGGGGAAGGGCTGTGTTGGGGAGTCACAAGGGACCTTACACTTGGCACACAAGGTAACAAAAAGGAGACCTTGCTTCCCCGTAGGATCCACAGCGTACCTACTGGGTCACGGACATGGGTGACTACACCATAGGGGAGACTGTGGCAATCACCTGTGTGCAGGTGAAGGTTAAAGATCCTGAGAAACAGAGAGAAGACTGATGAGTTTTGAGGGCGGGATAGCAGAGGGACTGGCCCCGCCCCTTGCTCATCGCTGCAAGAGCTGAACCAGCCACGGCGATGCTGGAAGAGCGCACCCTGGTGGTGAGGACGGGGTAGAACTGGCAGGATGACCAACGCTGCAACTACCCAGGTCCAGAATCAGGGTTATATGTTGGCGCACCTCAACATCTACTCCATCTATGATCTGCAGGAGCAGGTGAAGGGGCCGGTCCTGCAGATCTAAAGTTGCAGGATCCACGACTAAGGGCAACAATAGGATATCCAAGAGGAGCCCAGTGAGGGCCCAGCGTCAATAGAGTAGCAGAAATCAGAGGCCTCAAACCAGACCAATGACTCTTTGCCCTTGAAAGTAAAGGGACAAGGCGAGAAGTGGTCACTGCGTGACTCGGGGTGTCACACCGCAGCGTCCATGAGGAGATTTCCCCCTTTTTTTTTCTCTTAAATTTTGTTTATTTTATTTGAGGGGGAGAATGCAAGGGCAGCGGGGGATACAAAGGCATCGAGATGCCGGATGGGACAGACACAAAGAAAAGATAAAAGGAAGTTAGAAAGTATTTCTGTAAGCCAGGCATGGTGGCACATGCGCCCAGGACAGCCTGGTCTACAGAGTTCCAGGCCACACAGAGAAACCCTGTCTTGAAAACGAAACAAATAAAAAACAAAAGTTTTAATATCTTCTTCCAAATAGACAGGTTAGTACTTATGTCTAATGATGGGTCTCTCAATAATTATTACACCATTAAGTGGAAGATTTATTTTTTAGTGGAAGGAGCTTGTTGCTAATGAAACACAAACTGCTGATAGTACAGAAGAAATGGGGATTAAGAGGGGAAACAATTAGGAATGAGATTTTGGCCTATTCATCCCTCTGTCTTTAAATGCTCCTACATTCTTGCAATTTAGGAAACTTGCGTTTTCCTGCCAATTACATTTTAAGTCCATTTCTGAGAAAATTAAAGACAAAATTCTTTAAAATGTGCTGGTGAGTTTTAGCCTCCATATGCAGTGAGAGAAGGAGAGTGAGGACCTGGAGCTGAGGGAGGGTTTTGTTGCTTTAAAGATTTGCTTGTTTTTATTAGTTATTTATTTATTTTGTTTTGTCGAGACAGGGTTTCTCTGTGTAACAGCCCTAGCTGTCCTGAAACTAGCTCTTGTAGACCAGGCTGATCTCAAACTCACAGAAATCCTTCTGCCTCTGCATCCCGAGTGCTGGGATGAAAGGCGCGTGCCACCTCTGCCTGGCCTAAGAGCAATCTTTATTTCTGCGTTTCCTAGGCTTTTTTCCTGAGTAGCTGCCTGAAGAAGATGATCTCAGAGAAGATGGCGAAGCTCGCTGAGGAGAACCCAGAAATGGTAAGAACTCTGATATATCTGCATGTATGCTAACGCGTGTAGACCATATTCACCCCAGAAGCCCAGAGTTTGAGGGTCTTGTCCTCCAGGGAGGCAGCCCCAGCTCACAGTGGTCATCTGATTGTGTTTCCGGAATTGTTAGGGAGAGCCTGGGTCCCGGCAGCTCTCCCACACCGGATTGTTAGGGGAGAGCCTGGGTCCCGGCAGCTCTCCCACACCTGATTGTTAGGGGAGAGCCTGGGTCCCGGCTGCTCTCTTACACCGGATTGTTAGGGAGAGCCTGGGTCCCGGATGCTCTCCCACACTGGATTTTTAAACAGTCAGCAGCGGCGAAAAGCGGGGAAGGGAATTTATCCCACCCTGTAGAGCGGGTCTGAAATCCAACCAGAAAGCAGTAACCTTCATGTTACCAGTGTACCAGTGGCCACAAGGCCTGTTTTATAGCAAGCAAGTGACCTGCATAGCTTCTCCTGACAGCATGGACGGTAGCCGCTGGGGAGGAAGCTTTGAGGTCAGTTCTAGGTTGATTTCTCTATGTCCCACAATGGAAGTGCGTTGAGTCTTTAGCAATAGGGTTGCACTATCTTCATATGGTGAGCATCCAGAGGCAATGGCCATACCCTCCCTTCTGGCCAATCACACAGGGATCCATATATTCCTCATTGAGATTTTCATGTAATCATTACCCAGATCTTTCAAGGGAAGCTTGCCCACCCTTGCAGGATACATTCACTCAAATGCCCTTTCTTCTTTGAATTACACATTTTTTTTTTTTTTTACTTAGCTTAAAAAATTGTGAGTTTTGGCCAGGTAGTGGTGGCACACGCCTTTAATCCAGTATTCAGGAAGCAGACGCAGGTGGATCTCCATGAGTTCGAGGCCAGCTTGATCTGTTCTACAGAGTGAGTTCCAGGATAGCCAAGGCTACACAAAGAAATTCTGTCTCAAAAATAGAACCAAACCAAAAAGTTGTGAGTTTCATAAATATTTTTCATACTTTCTTCATTTTTCTTAATCCACTCAGTCTCCTCCCTGAATCCTGGCTACACCTCCCGGTTCTCACCTCACGTGTGTTCTGCTTTCCCCGTTCTCACTTCATGTGTGTTCTGCTTTCCCGATTTTCACATCACGTGTGTTCTGCTTCACCCTCCGCTTTAAGAACTCTTCTCCCCCACCCCCATCTAGCGTTGAAGTCAGGAGTTTGAGGGGATCCTTTAACACAGCAGGAGTGATCTTCAGCAATTTCCCCAGAAGGAATCCATAGCCCCTTGATACTTCCTGTCTGCCAAACAGGAAGCCACAGAGTGAAAGAAACTCTGAGGTCGGTTTTTTGTTTGTTTGTTTGTTTTTTCCTCTGAATTAACTTTATTTTTCTGGTCTGCATATTTCCACCAAAGGCCTAGTAACTTAGAAAGGCTTGATCTATATGCTGTAAAACAAAATAAGAACAAACCTACGATTCTAGACTTTTCTGACTATTTTATCATTATGATATAACCATGTTCCAAATAAGATAGGACAGGTTGGTGGGCATGTGTGTTGGTAAAGATAATATTTTTACAGAGGATTACATTGATCCTTTTTTTAAAAAAAGATTTATTTTATGTTTGTGAGTGTTTTGCCTACATATATGTAGGTGTATCATGTGCCTGCCTGGGACCCACGGAGGCCAAAACAGGTCATCAAATTCTAAGGAACTGGAGTTGCAGATGCTTGTGAACCACCTTGTGGGTGCTGGGAACTGAACCCCAGTCCTCTGTAAGAGCTTCTAACCACTGCGCTGTCTCAGGCCCATGCAGTCATCTTTAAATCACAACAGAAAACGATGGAGCTCCTTCCCAAACGTTTTTATTTAGGTTTAATTCTCTGTAAGCAAACGGGCGGCATCTTCACTTCAACACTAATCGTTACAGCTTGTTTCTCTAAGAAACCAAACGTGCTTCGCTCTTCATTTCTCTTCTGGATCCAAAAATATCTTTTTAGGGCAAACCAATCCGCTGTCTCCTGGTGACTGATCTATTGAAGCTGCACAAGGGAGCAGTCCATGAAGGAGGCGCTTGGTGAAAGGAGTAATAAAATCCACCCTCTCAGGCACTGCAGTCTCTCCTAGGCTTTGGTTATCGTGTGTGTATAAAAGAAGAAAGAAAAGTAATTAACTGAAGGAGGCTTTTTAAGAAGAGAGACATGCCCTCAGATGCAGAAGAATAATACGGCCACTTGATACAGGAAGCCCTTGGACAGTGAATAGCCGAGGAACCAGCTCAATAAAATCCACCGTCCACACGCCTGCAGCTCACACGCCGCTTGACGCTTCCATTCAGCCCCGCGAACGACGTCAGAGTCAGCCCGCCATTGGCCAGCAGGCGTAGACCGGTTTCAACAGGTTTTGTGTCCGTGAACTCTTCACTTACTTTATTTATTTGTGGCTTTTTTAAGTCTATGGGTTATTCTGGTTCTTGGAAAGACATTGCCTTCGAAGACAAACCACATTTCAAGCGGAATTCTCCCCACAAAACCTTGAGTGGAAAAGGGAGCCTGACGTGGAGGCAGACTGAGCCCGGTGAAATCACAGCTCAGCGCTGGGCCTCTTGAGGACGGGAACCAAAGTCATTTTGTGACTTAAAGTGGCGACAGAAATGCAAGGCAGTGACATTTGCGTGTTTTCTAAGCAAATATACACTTGGAAGAACACATATCACTTACAGAACTCTGCGGACTAAGGCAGACAGGTCTCTATTTACTGAGGCAGATTCTGAGTCCAAAGGTTTGATAATCTTGAAGACTCTGAGGCCAAGGGGAAAACCCTGGAGAACTTTAGCCAAATGAGCCCCCCACGGTTAATGTTGACAGTCTCCAGAAATACTGGGTTTTCCATTTAGGTGGGGTGAATGGGGGAAGACATTTAGTGTCAAATCAAAACTCTTTAGTCTTGTTAGTTTGTGCAATGATTTCAAAAGTGAGGCTGGAGATAGTTGGATCCCCAGCCCCCACGGAAAAAGCGGGGTGGGCATGGCAACCCTCTTGTCATCCTAGTATAGGAGGGGGAGGCAATGAGCCACCATGTGGGTGATGGGACTTGAACTCAGGTTTTCTGCAAGAGCAACAAGTGCTTGAAACCATCTCTCCAGTCCCACTTAACTAGAATTTCAAAGTCAATATTAATCATAAACCAGAGGGGTAGTGTGTGTGTGTGTGGGGGGGGGGGATTATGGCCTTCTTAGAGCCCTCTTTCTGCAACCAGAAAGGTAACGTGTGTGTGTGTGTGTGTGTGTGTGTGTGTGTGTGGTATAGCCTCTGTAAAGTTCTCCTTCTGCACACAGCCTGAGAGCTTCTCTATCCTTTGCTGCTTTTTATATTTAAGTAGGGTGTGAGGGCTTGGGGTGGAGGGGAAGGAGATGTAGAGCAGAATTATAAAGACGTTTTATTTTAAAGGAAAGCTTATTAGGATGAAGTTTAGCTGCACGTAACAGGAAGCAAAATAAGTGTCCTCGTTAAGCTTCTGCTGCTGTGCCAGCACTGACCAAAAGCCACGTGGGAAGGAAGCCAAGGCAGAGTCTGTGGGCAGGAATGCAGCAGAGACCATGGGAGTGCACTGCGTGCTGGTTCGCTCCCCACGGCTTGTTCAGTTTGCTTTCCTGTACTCTCCAGGAACACCTGCCTCCGGTGGCACCACCCACAATGGTCTGGCCTTCCCACATAAGTTATTAATCAAGAAAATGCCCCACAGGACAGTCTAATGAAGGCATTTCCTCAATGCCTTCTAGGTTCCTGTCTAGGTTCCTGTCCAGTTGACAAAAAGAAAAGAAAAAAAGAAAAAACCAAAAGCCAAAAAAACCAAACCCAACCAAGACAGCAATTATCTGAACAGAATAGAAGTGTGCTTTTCTCTTGTCTAGAAGCTCAGGTAGGCCTAGTCTAGGACAGGGTTGTGGAATCGCAGTGTAAGTAGACTTTCCTGCTGTTCTACCGTCAGTGTGAACACCCACCTCTTACTTAACATCTGTCGGCCCAGCCTTTATGTCCACGGTCTCAGCCTGCATGCCTGGGAAGCATGAACGAGGACTCCTGTCCTTCAGGCGGACTCTCAGAAGTCTCCCGTAGACTTCATGCCTCTGGTTCAGCAGCCAGTCACCCCAGAGGCTGTTGGAGTCTCTGGCATTTCCCTTTCTGCCCATCGTCCTACGCAATAACAGTTGTTTTTTTTTTTTTTTTTTTTTTTTTGAAGAGACAAAACACCCAGTTAAAAGTTACATTGACCAGAGCCTTGAAGGCAGGCACTGTCCTGTGATGTGAGGGACTCTTGGCGGCTGGGCAGAGGTGTGAGCTGCGAGGCTTCTGACAGCCCTCCGTCAGGATGCACGTTACTCTTCAGACATTCAATAGAGTGGGGTGCTGGGCACTGCTGGGAGAGGTACAGTCCCTGGTGTTTAATAGTTCGTTTTCTTCCCATGAGGAAGAAACATCCAGAAGCCTCTCCCCAACCCCTGACTAGCTAGGTTACACTCACCAGGGTTGCCAGGCCTCCCCCCTGGTCCTCTGGATACTCTCTGACTTTGTTTCCCATGGGGAAAGAGGGTGTGTACATGACCTGTCCTCGCCAGGGATACGTACCCAACCTCTTTTCCCACCTGGTCTCGCCAGGTCTCTGGGGCTTCATAAATCTCCAGTGAAGGCTACGACTGCTATATAACCCCTTGCTACAGTCCTCGGGAGCCCAACACCCCTCCATGTGTTTAACTCACCTCTCCTCCCCATCAGATACTCCCCTGCAGTGCCAGATGTGGTGGTACCCTAGATCTGGTGGTCTCTGGCAGGAAGCTGGAAAATTTTAGCTTGATGAACTGTACAGAGTACAGAGCAGCCTAAGTTAAATGGCCGGACCCTGTCTCAGAAAAGCTCCGGGATTTAGGCCAGCAAGATGGCTCAGTGTGTAAAGGTGCTTGGTGCTGAGTGTAGCAACTTGAGTTCTATCACTAGGACCAGCATGTTGGAAGGAGAGAAATGACTCCTCAGGGCTGCCCTCTGATGTGTCATGGAACACACAGACACACAGACACACACACACACACACACACACGCACACACACACCCCAAGTGAATAAAATTATATATATATACATACATACATACATACATACATACATACATACATACAGCTAAAAGTTCGGGACGTAGCCCACTGGTAGGGTATATGCCTTTGCACAAGACTGAGTGAGATCTACAAGAAGCGATATAATAACTATTATTATTGTAAACCCTGTCTTCAGCCCAGATTGCCACCTGCCTCCTCTGGGTCCCTAATGCACTGCTGTACCTTATGCGCTGGAGGCCCAACCCAGTTGAGTTTAGTCTGATGCTGTCTTGATTAATGGTGCCTTTTGACTGTGCAAAGCCCTATCTGGCTTTGTTTCAGGGCGTGCATCTGTGCTGCATGGAGGCTCTCAGGATTTCCAAGTACATTTATTTCCTGTAAAATCCTTTTAAAAGCTGTGTTAAGTTACAGGATCCATAGGCAGCCACCAGTGTTAGACCCGAAGCTCCCTGTCACTTTAGTGACTTCATTCCTGCCACAGGAAGGGAGGGTAAGCAGATGAGAGGCAGGTGTGCAGATGCCAGACAGGTGTGCAGGTCACAGGCAGGTGTGCAGGTCACAGACAAGTGTGCATGTGCCAGACAGGTGTGCAGATGCCAGACAGGTGTGCAGGTCACAGGCAGGTGTGCAGGTCACAGACAAGTGTGCATGTGCCAGACAGGTGTGCAGATGCCAGACAGGTGTGCAGGTCACAGGCAGGTGTGCAGATGTCAGGCAGGTGTGCAGGTCACAGACAGATGTACAGATGCCAGACAGGTGTGCAGGTCACAGGCAGGTGTGCAGGTCACAGACAGGTGTACAGATACCAGGCAATTGTGCCTGCTGACCGGCAGTTGAGGGGTCATGGGGGCATGACTGAGGGGAAAATGTGTCAGTTAGTGTGATTATTCATGTGCTGGCTTCTCTGAGCTGCGCTGACATTTTGCTAACCCATTTAGCAGATCGAGGTTCCAGAACAAGGCAGAAGTAAGAAGCAGCTGAACCAGGTCTGTGAGTAAAATGACGTCATGGATGAGTTGTCATTGGATACCTTTCCCCCACTCGCCTTTCAGCAAAGTCCTTGGCATTCAGGCCTGCATAAGATCGCTGTCTGCTTCTTAGAAGCCCCCGTACAGACGGAGCGGAAGCTCAATCAGGTCCAGAACCACCTGTTTCTTCAGCTGGGCTTGCTTCAGATTCAATAAGAGACCCTGATTCAAAAAATAAAGTGGAAACTGAGGAAAACATCTGATGTTATCCTCGGGTCTCCACGTGCTTGCACACGCGCGCACACACTTACACACGCATGCACTTGCATCGAGAGCTCATTAAGTACTGATAGCAAATAAGTTCTTAAAATGCTTTACATGATATTTTTTTTAAAAGTCTGTGCTTCTGTGAGCACGAAAATGAGACGAAGAATTGAAATTCAAAAGAAGTAGGGAGGAACAGGCGGGCAGGGAGGAACAGGGGGGCAGAATGTTGATTCTGGGAGTCAGAGCTTCCTGAACAGGCCAGCAGGGGGCGCCACCCTCAGTCCTACTCCAATGCAGGATTAAGGTATGGGTTAAAGTAATCCTTGCTTACACAGATGTAACCTTTTGTCGCTTTTGTAGCTATTTTGATACTTTTTCAAAGGTTTTCTTGTGCTTAGGGAAATTTCTTCCTTTCCTTTACATTTCTGATCTCTCTGTTTATTTTCCAGCCGAAAGACTATTTTAATTTTCTGAGAAAAAGCAAGAAGAAGAAAGTTGAGGACGACTGTGTTTGGGGGACCCTCACGGAAGGAGGTCTCTGAAGGGAGTCTTGTCAGCTGTCTAAGACAGTGCCAGAGTTTGGGAGATGGCCTTCCCACCTCACTTTCTTTGACGTCGAGGTGCCCTATGTCACTTTAACTGTAGCGCCCTGTAACTCTCAGGATTGAACGGTGTAGAAACCAGAGCTATAGCATTGGCTGAAGTGGCAGTGGCAGGTTCAAATCCACCAACGGAAGGCTTGTTCTGTTTTCCTTCTAAGGTAGATGTGGATTTGGCTCCTTTAAGCCTTTTGTATATTCTGATTTTGAAGGCTTAAAAAGCTTATTCTAAACTATATTAATGCGTTTGTCACCATCTCAGAAAAATATGGCTTCTCTGACCTCGTTAGAGAGTAGGAAGAGGTGGCAGAATTCCGATTCACTTGTGAGTCTACTAACACAGGTGACCCTAAAGTAACAGCTGCCCTGGCCTAACTCCTCTCATGGCATGGCTGTAGTCCACTCGGCTTTGTTTTGTTTTTTTTCCAGACAGTGTTTCTCTGTGTAGCCCTGGCTGTCCTGGAACTCGCTCTGTAGACCAGTCTGGCCTCAAACTCACAGAGACTGTATTCACCCCTAGATTGGATTCTGGGCCTGGAAAGATGGTTCAGTAGTTAAGAACACTCTCTGCTTTTGCAGAGGACCTGGGTTCAATTCCCATGGCGCACATAGTGACTCACAGCCACCTGCAACTCCAGCTCCAGAGAAACCGACATCTTCTGCCTCCTCGGGCACCCACACACACGTGACATACATACATATAAGTAAAAACAAACAAAACTGAATTCTACCCAATAATCATAATGGCAACTTGAATATTTTTCTTTTGGAAATCAAAAAAGTTCTGCATGGACATCTAATATAAATCTCTTAGCTTTACAAATGTAAATAACCTTTCCTTACACAGCTTCCAGTATTTCATAGTAATTAACATAATTATGTATGGGATTAAGAGCAAAGTAAGAAGGGAAAGATAAATATGCAAAAATAACTAGGTAAGAGTGTAATATTCTAATGTTCTTTTCTGAGTTAGCTAAATATGAAATAAATATAAAATCTAATGAATATGAAGTTTGTTGATGAAAATTGTGTATTTATTTCGAAATGTAGCATCTGTAAGAGTTCTTTAATATATATAAATCAACGCCTACAGCCATAACTTTCTGGACATTAAAGATTTGAATTTGTGTTCTAGGCTGTAGTGGGATCTCTGCAGAGACATTCTGCTTCACCCCTACTGGGTAGATTAGTGTGTCGCAATCACCCTCAGAGTCTGATGGAAACTTCTCACCAGCTAAAGAACAGTCAGAATCCATCTAAACCTGTGCAGTGTATGGGACCATCTCAGACACTGGGACCAAGGGTTTGTGTCTGGATTAGATTGAACACATGTGATTACTGCTTTTATAGGTTAAAAAAATTATTTGATGCCCATTTTACATTTCTGTTTGACATATGAGAATAAGTCATCCTAGAGAAGATGTAGTGACCCTGCACCAAGGGCAGCTGGGTTCTCAGGCCGGCTCCAAGAGAGACCTTGGAGAAAGAACAGATAGTGGGGAGGGGGAGGGGTCCCCTAGCAAAAGGGAAGAAGAGTCAGCAATGGGCAAGAAAATGGCCCTTAGGAAATGGGCAAAGCTGCTCTTCTCTGGTGGAGCTTCAAGCTAAGGCTGTACGGTGGTTCTCATCTGTAATCCCAGCACTCAGAAGGTTGAAGCAAGAGGTCACAAGTTTAAGGTTAGCCAAGTGCCTGTCTCAAACAAAGCCCGTGTGGTTTTATGTTAGGGTAGTTCATAGTAAGAGGAGACAGAACCTGCTACACTACTACTTCCCAGCAGTGTGAGCCGAGCCTCCTCTGTCTACGATTTCTGCCCTGAGCACCGCATTATCTGCATGCAGCACCCGCCTGGAAGACAAAACCAGAAGCATCACAAAGCATTCTGATCCCCAGCTGATTTCAGAATCTAAAGACTTGGTCATCCTTTGTGAATCTGCACCACAGCTATTGGACTGATCAGTCCTGCTGCAGGGCCCAGGAGAGCCGTCGAGAGAGCCCCTACCATCCTGGACCCGACATCCCAGACACTGCAGGGCCTTATAAGGTGGGTACGGTTTACACTCTCAGGAAGGCTCTGGGCATTTGCGGCCTATGCCTCCCTCCTTTTCTGCAGTCTGGATCCGTAGCAATGCAGCTTGGATTTAGCTGCCTCTCCATCTTCATCCATCGTGGTTACAGGTCCTGAACATGTATGTACATCACTTTGTTCAACATTGTCTCCTAAACATGGTACAAGGGGTTTTCTGATTGTGCTTGCTTTGTACTGAATATGATGTGTGACCCAGAGGGGGTTAGCATATGTGGAGGCTACATGAAGGTTTCATGCAATGGCGTGCCATTTTTCACAAAGGGCATGAACATCTGTGAACTTGAGCCCCCGTGGATCCTGAAGAACAACCGCACCTGTGAAAAGGTCCCCATCAGCCATTCTTCCTCCTGACATAATTACATTCCTGTCTGCATCATCCAACAGCTCGTGTGGAGCTAGACTTTTTATTTATTTATTTTAAAAAAGAAAACAAGCTATCTTTTTCATTATACATACCAATCCAAGTTCCCACTCCCTCCCCTCCTCCCATTCCTTCCACCCACCCTCCCACCCCACCCCCATGATCCATGTTAGCACGCGGAGGAGCGCTTGCAGCCTGCGTCCATCCTCTCGTGAGAGGAAAATTTTATGTTAAATGTCCCAGTTAGAAATGACATTAAGATCATCCCCAAAGTAAGTTTAAGGGAAACTAAGTGATCAAAATTTGTGGAAAACCAAACGGGGTTCAAGCTGTGGTGAGAAAACACAGAAGAGAAAGATCCTACAATAGCAAATGGGAGAAAACCGCAAAAACCTCGAGGGCAGAAGCCTCGTGAGCCGTGTGTGCGGTGCCAACCGGGCAAGCAGAGAGAGCGGCTGTGGGAGACACAGTGGAGATCGCCTTTGTTCGGGGATGACCTCATGCCTGTCCTCGGTGAGCCAGAAGTGCCAAGGAAAGGGTAAGTGTGCTGTCACACAAGACTAAAATGTGCCACACGAACTTAGAAAACACTAGCGTCCGTGGTCGTGGCTTCGGGTCTCCCATATGACCTGACCTTTACTGAGGTGCAACTGTGCTTTGCTGACAAGTTTATCTTTAATATAACAAAATCCCTGAGACAGGATCATTTATAAAACACAGATGTGTCTTTTCCAGAGTTATGGAAGCTGGGAAGATCGTTAAAAAGATGCTGACAGTTCACCATCTCCCAAGGGTGCTCTCTGCATCCCAGAGGGCACCTGCTCCCATCCTCACACAGATGGGGGAGTGTTATCATTCATAAAGACGTGTGAGTGACCCAAGGCCAGTTGGCAGGGCAGTGGTGGGTCACCCAAGGCCTCAGAGGGTCCCTTGGTTGGTGGCCTGAGGCCTTGGTGGGAGACTGACAGACAGATACACCGTAAAGAGAGAGTTTGGGTATAGAGTTTATTTAGAGGGTTACGGAGGGGAAAGGGAAGGGAGAGGGATGGAAGGAGATCCAAGGGGGAGGTTGCGAGTGGGTGGGGCTTGTCTCTTAAAGGGAAAAGATACCCAGGTGAGTACTGACCAGGTCAGTAGATTATAACCTGTAATTAATTATAGATTATAACCTGTCTACCTGTAATCTATCTATCATCTATCTATCACCTATTGTGTGTGTAGGCAGGTGCATGTATGTGTGCATTGCAAGTTTTCCTATCTATCTATCTATCTATCTATCTATCTATCTATCTATCTATCCATCCATCCATCCATCCATCCATCCATCCATCCATCCATCCATCCATCCATCTATCTATCTATCTATCTATCTATCTATCTATCTATCTATCTATCTATCTATCTATCATATCTATCTATCCATCCATCCATCCATCCATCCATCCATCCATCTATCTATCTATCTATCTATCTATCTATCTATCTATCTATCTATCTATGTATAATCTCTCTCTCTATCTTTATCCATCGTTTATCTATCTATCTATCTATCTATCTATCTATCTATCTATCTATCTATCCATCATCTATCTATCACCTACCTATCATCTATCGTGTGTGTAGGTAGATGCATGTCGTTGCATCACAAGCTTTCAGAGACAACTTGTGGGACTTGGTTCTTTCCTTCTACCCCGTGAGTCCTGGGGATTGAACTTAGGTCAGTAGGTTTGGTGGTCAGTGCATTTTTGTCAGCTGGCAGTTAGCTGTTGCTCCCCCAACACTCCCTTCTAAACCTTCACTTCCTGAGCAGCTGGCACAATTGCATAATGCAGCTCTCAGAACAAATCTTTTTATCTTATCGACATGTACGGTAGTTCCACACCCCCGCAGCCCAGCATCTTTGGCGTCACCTGTCAGGAGTTTGCAGGGTGTTGGCTTAAACGTTCCCAGAAGGAACTTGCTCTTAGAGGCAGTTGTGTACCCGTGGGAGGGAAGTTAATTAGTGCCAGACACTATCTGTGTTCTTATAGAATCGTTTTGTATGTGGTAAAGCCTGGGTGGTTCTGGTTGGTTCCGGTGTGGCAAAGAAAAACATTTTTTCTCTTTCCAGGGTTCCAGCTGTATTTTTGTAATAAAAAAATCAAGTCCCAAGATGTTTATTTTGTAATTAATAAGGGAAAGAGGTCTCATCTTGAAAGTTTGGCTTGAGACATTTTCTAGTTGCTCTGGTTCCTGGAGGAAAATGTTATTCTGTTGGCTTTGAATCTTCCTCACTTTTGCAGAGATGCTGCCTGGCATATATACTTTCTTGTGGTTTAAGTGTTTCAGAGCGTTGGGGGATGGAGATGAATCCAGGTTTGGTGCAGACGAATGCATGCCATAGTGTGGCATTCGGCAGCTTGCTCGGGCTGTGGTTCTGAGAACCCAGGAACCTTCACACCTAACATAGCCTGATTCAGGGTTGATAACACTGTGGGAGCTACTCTTTTCAGGAGCATGTCTCCCTCTCCTGGTCATTCAGCAGTACTACAAGAAACGAGACGACCTGGAACATAGACGAGGGCTTTCTATGTAGCTCTGGCTGCCCTGGAACTCACATATAGACCAGGCTGGCCTCGAGCTCATGATAGCTGGGACTAAAGGTATACGCCACCACATCTACCTAAGGATGGGCCTCTTCTTTTCCAAGTCGTGTTTTAAAAACACCCCCCCCCCTTTCTAAGTGCATCTCTTTCTGCACAGAGAACTGGTTGTAACAACCAGATGGTTGTGTTTTTCTAATAATCAGTATCATTAGTATTTTCAAAAGTATTCTGCATTTTCTGAGACCATGAAAAAAGGCTTAATCAACACAGCCCAGACTCTTATGTCCCCTAATAAGAAGGACCTCCTGTGTGAAAATCCTGCCCTGAGCATTCTTCCATCTTTTCCCTCGCCAGCTCTAGTACAGCAGTCGTCAGCTCAACCCTGTTTTCAGCTCAGCTCTGGTCTGCACTCAGCCCTGGTCCCTGCTTAGCCCTGGTCCGTGCTCAGCCCTGGTCCCCGCTCAGCCCTGGTCCGTGCTCAGCCCTGGTCCCCGCTCAGCCCTGGTCCGTGCTCAGCCCTGGTCCCCGCTCAGCCCTGGTCCGTGCCCCGCACAGCCCTGGTCCGTGCTCAGCCCTGGTCCCCGCTCAGCCCTGGTCCGTGCTCAGCCCTGGTCCCCGCTCAGCCCTGGTCCGTGCTCAGCCCTGGTCCTCGCACAGCCCTGGTTAGTGCTCAGCCCTGGTCCCCGCTCAGCCCTGGTCCGTGCTCAGCCCTGGTCTCCGCTCAGCCCTGGTCCGTGCTCAGCCCTGGTCCCCGCTCAGCCCTGGTCTCTGCTCAGCCCTGTTCTCTCAGCTCTTTCTCCGCTCAGCCCTGGCTACACGTTAGAAGTCCCTGAGCAGCAAAACACAGATGCCCAGACTCTACTGCCAAACTGCTCTGAACTGGTCTTGACTAGGCACCGGTGGTTAGAATGTGCCCCTTGAGTGGAGCACCACAAAGCAACCCTTCGGAACACAGCCCATGTGCTAGCACTCGTGGACATGCTGAGCATGCCAGGGTAAAGATGTGACTTGACCACCTGGGTCCTTTAACTCCTCAGAGTAAATATTAACTTGAGTCTCAGAATAAGTGTTTCTCCACAGACATGGCTGCCCTCTGTTCTCAGGGGGAAAGTTTCCTCTTTTTTGTTTTCTTATCCCGTGAAAATTTTACAGTCAGAACTTGGGACAAAAAGTCATGTTTTCCTGATTGGAATGAAGTTGAGATCCAAGGCCTCATAATAAATAGAGGACAGTCTTTCAGATGCCCACGTCCCGATCCCAGAACTTACCCATATGCCACCTTGCATAGTGCCTTGGCTACTTTTTCTGTCGCTGTGATAAACTAACTTGACAAAGGCTCACTTGGGCTCACAGTTCAGGGCACGGTCCATCTTCTCAGGGAAGCCATGGCAGCAGCAGTTGGCACAGCCAGTCAGAGCGTGTCCACGGTCAGGAAGCAGAGAACAGCCAAAGCCAAGGTCACAGCCAGGGAATGGCGCTGCCCACAGTGGACTGCTCTGCCCTCCTTAGTTAAAGTAATCAAGATAATTCTCTCCAGGCAAACCCAGGGGCCTAGATTTTATACCATCACTCCTGGGAAAGGGGTGTTGCAAGAGTGAGTCTCCAAAGATCTTGAGATGTGGGGTGAGGTGAGGTGGGGGGTAGATCTAGACTGTCTAAGTATGACCTCTGACCTGTAAAGCGACTAATACAACTGCTTCAACAGTTAGATTTGTGGTGGTTTGTTACCACGACAGTGGGACACGGAGGTACAGTCCTCTCTCACACAGACCCCGCTCTAAGCCCCTGAAGGGATTCTGGAAGTGTGTTCACAGAACCGTGTGTTTTGTGAAGTTAGTAGTTCAGCTCACATTAATTAAGACTTCTGAAGCAATTCTCCCTGGGGAATCAGTACCGGGTGGGTCCAGACATTCTGGGACTTGACTGAGCAAGAAAATGGTAGGAGACTCTTTAGTTTGCGTTTAGTAGGACACAATCTTATGCTTTATGGTGACTTCCAGTAAGTATCAAGATATTGCTGGGATATAAAAACACACCTATGAAGACATTCGGCATCCACTGAGTACCCAGCCACGGTGATGCGGAGGGGCCGTAAAACACATGCAACTTGCAGTGCCTTAATCCATCAGAGGGATAAAAAGATAAACCTGTTTTCACAATCCCTAAATTCCTCCTGTTGAACAGAAGGCATAATTCATGAAGAGGAAAAGTTAAATTAGAATATAAGCAATCAATAAACTCTCACTCTCAGGTTGTTTGATGAGCCCACTAGGGAAGAATAAATTATATGAATATAACTACCATTTAAATTACCCAATGATTTGATGCAGTGTGCGGGCATACACAAAGATATTATGCATTCAGTCACTGACAAATTGATGAATGTGTCACCAATTTAAAGAGTATTTATGATTAGTCACTGCACAAGTGCAAATTAAATATCCTAAGGTGATTTGTAGCTCTGGGAATTGCTGAGCTTGGCCTGCCCTGGTATCTTAGAATCGTGTGTGTGTGTGTGTGTGTGTGTGTGTGTGTGTGTGTGCTGAACTCGGCTTGCCTTGATATCTTAGAATCAGTGTGTGTGTGTGTTTGTGTGTTTACGTGCATGCATGAGTGTGCACACAAATACTTATGTGCCTGTGTGTACATGTATATGCATTTGAACGTGGAGGTCAGAGGTCAGCCTCAGGGGTCATACCTCAAGAGCCAACCATCTTGTTTTTGAGACAGGATCTGTCACTGAGGCCTGGGGCTCCTTGAATAGGCCAGGTTGGCCAGCTAGGGAACTGCTGGGATCCACCTGTCTCCCAATCCCCAGAACTGGGATTATGGCATGTGGCCACCATTCTTGGCATTTTGTGTGGGTTGTAAGGAGTGACCCAAGGTCGTCAAGTTTGCAATGCAAGTCCTCTACCATCTGAGCTCTCTCCATAGATCTCCAGTGAAGGAGATGGGGGATTTCCTCAAGCCAGGCCATAATCCTAAACATTTGTTTGACATTGCCAGGAAGAAACTTAGACTGACTCTTAGTGCTGATGACACCTTACAGGGTTCTCTGGTGGAATGGACGGTGCCGGAATCCAGAGGAGAAACGGTGAGTGTCTAGAAGTCACCTGGGCTGTAAGACTGGGCATATATACTGAAGAAAGGAAGGTTGTATGAAAGAATGTTCCAGTAAACGGGTGTATCACCACTTTTCAGGTTTGGCTGCACACAGGTCAAGGTAAGTCAAGTGTAAGTATTCAATCCGAAAAATAAACAGCCCATCAGGGTCCTATAGAGTAGGACTGTTAGTCAGTCCGTATTTGCTAATGCGGTGGGTTTGGATTTTAAACCCCTCCTTTACAGTCAGAAACTAATCAGCTAATGCACGTGGCGCTTAATACATTTGGTTTTGTCTTCGAAATTTCTACTTAGTGGAGGGGGTGGGCATGCATTTAGGTGAAAGAGCTCAAACTGGGCGAGCTCAAACTGGAAAAAGAAAAAAACCTCTCTGCAGCAGCCTGATCCGGGGAGGCCGAGCCGCCGTGAGAGCCTCCCGCCTGCAGGGGACGCGCCGGCACGTGGCGCGAGGCCGCTCTGCCCCGCGCAGGCTCCACCTCTGTGTTTGTCCGCGCTCCGCCCGCCGCCGCTGGAGAGGAGGAGCTGCTGCTGCTGCTGCCGCTGCTGCTGCTGTCCCCGCTGCCTCGGGCGCAGGTACCAGGGCCGGGGCCGTGGGCAGCCGCTGGGCGGGAGCCGGTGACACCTGCCCTCCGGGCCCTGACGGCCGCTGGAGCCGGACGAGGGTCCGATCGGCTTCCCCGCGGGCGTTGCTGGCGGGAGGGCCCGGGCCAGGCCTGAGGGGTGGCGCCGAGTGTGTCCGCGGTTCTTCGGGAGTCCCCGGCAGCCCATGCCCCACCCCAGCCGGACAGCGACGTCCCAGCGAGCACCCTCGGTGCAGAGCATAGTTAGGAAAAGGAAATCCTTAGCGGGTCACAAAGGAGTCCGCAGTCTGGGCGAGTGCAGGCGCGTGTGAGCTGCCCACGCTGTCACTGCCCAGGGTACCCAGGGTAGGACAGGGTTTGCACCCTTCCCGCCTGGGCCTCAGGTGATCATGAACTTTGACACTTGACACGCGTCGTTAAGAAAGCAAATCGTTTCGCTCCAGACTTCCCAACAATTGCCGAAGGGAAGAGATTTATGTATTCGTTACAGTGTTCCACAGAATTTGGAATTGGCTGCAGAATGTAGTGATAAGCCTGGACCATTGAAGGGAGTAATACTGCTCATTCTGCAGAAGGTAGCATCGGGTACCTAGGCACTTCCCAAGGCGCTGTCAGTGCTATGATGGTTTTTGTTACAGTAAAACTGTCTTAGTCAGTGATATCCCTTTTTTGTTCTTTGCCACAACCCTAACAAGTACCATTTCTAATTTGTGGATAAGGAGACTGAGGCACAGAGTCTAAATTAACTTGTCCACGTCCAGACAGTTGGCATGGGATCTGAGTCTCCCAAGACTCCACCCCGCACCCACATCTTGCATTACCTTCCAAACCTAGTGCTCCTTAAGATTTTTGTTCGTTGATACAATTTGTAGCCTGAAATGATTTCTTTAAGACTAAATGTGTGTGGCCGTGTGGAGGAGTCTGTACAATTGTCCTTTTCGTTTAAAGGGAGTTTGGTGAGGAAACAAGTTTGTCCTGTAAACCTTGTAGTGATAATAGAGTTAAACATCCCGGGACCTCCTGCTTCAGTATAGTGTGGTCTGAAGGGAAGCCGGTCTGTTTGTTTACACAGGATAGTTGTGTTTACACACAGTGGTTGTAATTGTGTCTTCACAGAAGTTCTAATGTGTTTACTCTGCACATGCAGCATTATGCCAAACCGAAGGGTTTTTTTCCTTTCCCACAGTAAGCTCATGTTTTCCAGGACACTGGGGAGACTTGGGAGAGAAGCTGCTGTGTGAGGAGGCGGGAAGCTGTGAGGAGGCGGGAAGCGTTCAGGGCACATTCTGTGGAGCAAGGTCAAGGGTTTTCCATGTGAGACTGGAGATGGCTACTTCCCAGTCTCAGAGAGTGGGGCTTTTGGCATAAAATACCCTGACAAAGCAATGTGAGGGAGAAAAGCTCGTCACTCCAGGGTCGTGAGGGTGGCAGGGACTTGAAGCGGCTAGTCTGTGACAGCCACGGTCCAGAGCAGAGAGCAGTGACCGGATGCATGCTAGACTTCACCCCCCTTCTGTTCAGAGGCTCAACTCCTGCAATGGTGCTGCCCACAGGGTGGTTGACCCAACTGAGGAACTCCCTCACAGGGGTGTCCAGAGGCCAACCTAATCTAGACACTTCCCCACCGAGACCCTCTTCCCAGGGGCTTCTTTCTTGTGTTAAGTTGAACACTAATGCTGGCTGTCATGGAGTCCCGACTCCTTAGCCATACCAGGATTTAAGAGTGTGCTGTCAAGGTTCATGCAGTACACATACAGCCTGTCTTCTGTGATTATTCGGCAACTCTGAGAAACCAGGGACATGAGGGTAACCCAATGGAGCTAGCATTGTCTCAGAGAAAAATGGAGATATTGTATTATGAGGATATGGGAATGATGATTTATTAAATATGAGGATATTTATGGGGAAATATGGGGATTATTTTAAACAAAATAATTTGTTTAAAAATGGAAATATATTCAGTTAGATGGTAACAATTACTAAGAAGAAAAATAAAGTTGTGAGGGGGTAGGAAGTGCTTGGAAAGGAACTAATAGTTTTACAGAAAGAGACATTGCCGAGAGACTGCGCTGAAGTGGAATTGGAGGCGTGCAGGGCAGCCCTCCAGCTGTCGAAGGGAAACCCGGAGAACGTCAGTCTGTTAGCAGACTAACAAGGGGCCCACTAGGTCTGCGCAGAGGAAGGGAGAAAGGAACGAAGCCTGAAGCCGAGTTGATGCTGGGGAAGGCTAGCTTTCACTCATGGGGACGGAGATGCTCAGAGGGATCTGAGCAGAAGGATGAGAGGGCCCGATTTAACGTGTTCAGGCTTGACTGTCAGAGCAAAGGCAAAGTCAGAGAGGCCAGGTAGGAGCTACCGTAGTCATTCATTGATCCAAGACCCCCTCCTCCATGGATGCCTGAAACCCTCAATAATACCGAGTCCTATATGCAGTGTGCTGTTTTCCTTTCTATACATCATATGGTGAAATTAACAAAGTAGGCACAGCACGAGATTACTAGCAGTAATAAAATAGGACAATTAATAGCATTGTGCTACAATAGTCATTACATGCATGGACTAGAGAGATGGCTTAGTGGTTAAGAGCACTGACTGTTCTTCCAGAGGTCCTGGGTTCAGTTCCCAGCACCCACGTGGTGGCTCATAGCCTTCTATAAGGATCCAATGCCCTCTTCTAGTGTGCAGATGCACGTGTAGACAGAACATACTCATATACGTAAGTCCATAAATCTTTTTAAAATATGCACGCATATGGCTCTGCCTGTTTAGCAGTCTGCATGTGTTCGCCGGCTCCTTGTGGGGTCTGAGGTGGTAAAAAACCTGCATGACGAGACGAAGCAGGGTGGAGGCTGTGGCCATTGCAACATGGGCCACAGGCGTTGTGATACCGATACCAAGGCAATCGATCTACGCTAGTCCAGGTGGTGGCTAAATGACTGCCGTCACCAGGACCTGCTGAACAGAGCGGTGAGTCATGCCTGGGCTGGGTCAGAGCTGGATGCGTAAGATTTCATCACACTTTTTGGAATGGTGTGTGGTTTAGAACTTAAGAATTCCTTCTGGAATTTTCCATCTCACAGAAGTTTGGTAATTATAGTTTTGTTGACCAATTTTTATTCAATATGACAAAATTCCTGATATTTAAATAAGTTGGAAAGAGGAAAGACGCATTTTATTTCCAGCTTAGAGATTTTAGTCTGTTACCTTCACTCTGTGGCTTCTAGAGCCTTTGTGAGACAGAACATCACAGAGGGGGGAGCAGGTGGAAAGGCTGCTCGCCTCGTGGGGACAGGCAGCCGAGAGAGTCACACGCTTGTAGTGACTCACTTTCCCAGCTAGACCCACATGCGAAAATCTCACCCTCTCCCCAAATAGCCCATCAGCTGGGAACCGCCCAAACCATGACAGGTTAGCGTCGGGAGACTCTGGCATCTAGACTAAGGAAATGAGAATGGAGCCATGGAGCCTTTTATGTTCAGCGATTGATGTGATTAAGAACATTAAAGACATTAAAGGCACCAGGGAGGAGACGCTTTGGAATGTTTGAGAGGCAGAGGGTAAGTGCAGGGGCCAGGGAGAAAGTGATCAGCTGTGATGTCCACTCATTTGACAAGCCAGGGGGATGGAGTTGAGAAGGGAAGAGGCCAGAAGGGTGTTAAGGACAAGGCTGGGATGCTTGTCCTACGGGAAATGAAGGACTCTTATAGCAGAGGCAGTTACAAGGCTGAGCGTCCAGACACATGCACCCTGTTGACCTGAACAACGTGGAGAGTGGGGACAGGCACCCGCAGTAATGTGCAGTGTGCTAGGGCCGCGCTGCCTGTGCAACGGCTATGCCCACACACGTCTGTTTAAAGTTTAGACATGCGTGCCTGGCTGTGGTACCTGTGCTGCATGGCCCTCAGCACTGATGCTCTGGGATTCACCAGGAGTTGCCTAGAGTCTGCCACCTAAGTTAGCGCGTAGGTAACCAGAAGAACAAGGAACTGGAGCAGAAGCCTGCGAAACTGAAAATGGGAAGTCAGTAGCCAGGGACCCCAAAACTGGTTCCCTGGAAAAATCAGTAGAGTCAATAAGTCTGTAGACAGCTGAAGGAAAAGAAAGGACCAAGATTACTAATATGAGTGAGGAGGCCTGGCGGCCCATTCTAGAAACCCCAGCAGTTAGGAGGTGGAAGCAGGAGGATTGTGAATTTGAGGTCAGGCTAACCTGGGCAACACAGAGACACTGTCAAATATATACGTGAATGAAAGGCCTTCGTCACAGACCCCATGCTGTTCCATGAAAAAGAACCGTACTGTGCCCACACGTGTAGTCTAGATAACTGACAGCCAGAGCTAACTTTCTAAACCAGCGCCAGGCCCAGATGAATGCATGGCTGAATTCTGTCAGACATTTAAGGAAGAGGTTAACCGGTTCTGAGAAGCCTCTTTGTGGTGAATACTTACCTCATTCTAGGAGGCCACCATTCCCCTGCCAAAACCTCACAGCAATTAGAAAGCTAAAGATGTATGGTGTAAAAATCCTCCACAAGTATTAGCAAATGAAATGATCAGTTTATAAAGGGCTATACAGCAGCATCATTAACCAGAGAAGGGAAGCCCAGGGTCACAGTAGACGCTTAGCAATGCAGCCTTCGCTGGCTGTGCAGAGACTCGTATCAACCAGCTCCTAGAAGTGATGTGCAAGGCTGGGCTGCAGCCTCCGTACAGGAAAGCTCTGGCCGCCTTCCAAAGGCACAGCCTGGAAGAAAGGAGTAAAGATGGATTTTATTAAAATTATATTTTTTTTCTTGCCCTGGGAAAGATGAATGGCATCAAATGAATGAATGGCTTCAAATGAAAGGCAAGTGGGGAAAGAACGGACTGGAAGGACGTATTTGTAAAACACGCACATGATAAAGAGTTGTGACCTGAAATGTAGGAAATTCTTAAAACTGAATGATTAGAATGTAACCCAGCTGAAGTGGGCTAAAGACTGTGGCGATTAGCTTTGGTGGTATGTGTGTATGCATGCACACCTGTGGAGGTCAGGGCGCCTTCTAGAGCTGCTTTGGTGGTATGTGTGTACGCATGCACACCTGTGGAGGTCAGGGTGCCTTCTGGAGCTGCTTTGGTGGCTTGTGTGTACACATGCACACCTGTGGAGGTCAGGGCGCCTTCTGGAGCTGCTTTGGTGGTATGTGTGTACACATGCACACCTGTGGAGGTCAGGGCACCTTCTGGAGCTGCTTTGGTGGTATGTGTGTACGCATGCACACCTGTGGAGGTCAGGGCGCCTTCTGGAGCTGCTTTGGTGGTATGTGTGTACGCATGCACACCTGTGGAGGTCAGGGCACCTTCTGGAGCTGCTTTGGTGGTATGTGTGTACGCATGCACACCTGTGGAGGTCAGGGCGCCTTCTGGAGCTGCTTTGGTGGTATGTGTGTACGCATGCACACCTGTGGAGGTCAGGGCACCTTCTGGAGCTGCTTTGGTGGTATGTGTGTACATATGGCACACCTGTGGAGGTCAGGGCACCTTCTAGAGCTGCTTTGGTGGTATGTGTGTACGCATGCACACCTGTGGAGGTCAGGGCGCCTTCTGGAGCTGCTTTGGTGGTATGTGTGTACGCATGCACACCTGTGGAGGTCAGGGCGCCTTCTGGAGCTGTTTTGGTGGTATGTGTGTACATATGGCACACCTGTGGAGGTCAGGGCGCCTTCTGGAGCTGTTTCTCCCATTCTGCCAAGTGTGTCTGGGGCTCGACCTCAGGCTGTCAGGTGTGGCAGCAAATCCGTTTACCCTCTGACCGTCTCCATGGCCCTGCCTGAGTAGTTCTGTTGTTTCCTCCGAGACTGGGTCTCTGTGCAGCCCTGGCTGTCCTGGGACTGCCCTGTAGGCCAGGCTGGCCTCAAACTGAGATCCCCCTGCCTCTGCCTCCTGTATCATGGGATTAAAGGCATGATGGTTAGTGGCATTTATTTGTTTTATGAGATTTTGATATAATTCTATCATTTCCATCTTTGCTCCCTCCAAACCTTCCCTGCTCTCTTTCAAATTCATATATATGCATGCTGAGCTGAGGGCATGTTTAAGGAGCATTTGATTAATTGAGGTAGGAGGACCTCCCTATTGTGGGTGGTACCATTTTCTAGGCAGACACTCCTCGACTGGGTAGGCATGGAGAGAGCCTGCATTAATTCATTGCTCCTGCTCATGGCTGTGGGTGCAGTGTGACCAGCTGCGTCAAGCCCCTGCTGCCCAGAACGGTGAGGCAGACGACCCTTTGACCTGTAAGTTGCTTCAGTCAGGGTTTCATTCCAGCACCAAGAAAGGATATCGAGGTAGAGACCTTAGCAAACACTATCCAAGAAGATAGAAACATCAGATGAGTGTAGGATTGTCAAGGGAATGCAGCCCAAAGCAAAGCTTAGGTGCCACTCTCCACCAGAGCATGAATAGCATGGGATGTGGGCAGGAGCGTTTACCAGCAGCCTACTAACATGGTGCTTGGTTGTAACCCCACCATGATGGGAGCCAAGGCAGAGACAGGAGCACCAAGAGGTCATGGCCAGCTTCCACTGCATAGTAAGGTCGAGGTTGACTTGAGCCATGTGGCAGAACATTGCCTTAAAAGACGAAAGACTAGGAACGCAGTTTAATGATTGCATGTTTGACTGCCGTGCAAGACCCTGCACCATGCATCAAAATATAAATTGCCAGGTCGCATTCATTACTAATGGGAAAGTAAAATAGTACAACCCACACTGCAAGACATTTCTGCCACACAAGCCAGAAGTTGTATAAAGAATACAAAACATGGACTCAAAACATGTCCACACAAAAACCTGGACATAGGGATTTACAGCTCCATTGTTCAAATGTGGGTAAATATGGAATCAAGCAGTATGCTCTTCAGTAAATGAACGGATTAGCTGACTGATCCATCCACACAATATCTGTCACCCAGTGCTGAAAACAAAGGAACCAGTAACCCGGTGAAACAACAGAAGGTGCTGATAAGCGTGGGGGAGGACCATGCTGACCCTCAGAGGCCCACATTGAGTCTGGCTGACGGGAGGACCATGCTGACCCTCAGAGGCCCGCGTTGAGTCTGACAGGACCGTGCTGACCCTTAGAGGCCCGCACTGAGTCTGGCTGGCAGAAGGACCATGCTGACCCTCAGAGGCCCACACTGAGTCTGGCTGACATGATTGTGCTGACCCTCAGAGGCCTGCGTTGAGTCTGGCTCACAGGAGGACCGTGCTGACCCTCAGGCCCGCGTTGAGGCCGGCTAATGGGAGGACCGTGCTGACCCTCAGATGCTGGCCTTGAAGCTGGTTGAAGAGACTTAGCACAATTTTGCTGGCAGATGTCCTGTTTGGGGGTGTCCAGGGGGGACTAGAGCAGAGCCTGAAGGATGTAAAAGACCCATTTGTAAAGTGGGGAATAGGAACGCTGGGTTAGGCCCTTGTTTGTTAGAGTCTGGGTGGTGGGAGTTAAGTCCAGGAAGGGCATTGAAGACGGGGATGATGATGTCACACACCTGAAATCACCTGGTAAACAAGAATTAAACGCTAAACAGAAGAACGGTGGCTTGGGGATCTGTGAGTGCGGCCGGGAGGGGCTTTTACTAGCTGCCATGACCTGAAAACAGGCTTTAATCTGTCTGTCTCCTCCGAGGCCTCTGTAGACGAAGGTACAAGACGTTCTGATTTCAGATCATTTTCTAAAATCTAAAACTTGTGCATTTAGAGATGTAATTTGTTCCGTGTATTTAAAAATAAGAAATGTATTATAACATTTGAAGCCTATGAGGTCATCATCTTTTGAAAGCCTTTTAAAGAACAATTTTCATGCCACAATGATCTTTTCCAAACAATGTGGTTCTCGAGTGCCAGAACAGACGTTCAAAGCAGCAGTTGTCAGACTTTTAAGTAAAGAACTGTTGAGTGTTTAGTTTGTCACGCCCTAGTGACAGGTCATACAGAACATTTTACAAATGAGGACGTTTACCGTGTTACCGCCGGCCTCCTTAGTGTTAGTCATAGTGCGCATGACTGAATACTGGCTCTTAGAGATTGTGGATACGAACCGGAAGAAGCTGAGGTGTGTAAAGTAGCTCTAACCGCTGGTCCGCGTCTTCACTGGACAGTCCATCCGGGCAGGGGGCCGATTTTCAGCACTAGAGGATGCTTCCTGGAAGGCAGTGGCTCTGAGTGGAGCTGTTGAGCCGTGAGACCCGTAACCAGGGAGCCTTTCTCCCCTGTGCAGCCACAGTGACCAGTCTATAAAGATGGCTCCTAGGGCGGAGGGAGGCTGGGAAGATGGCTCAGCGGCTCAGAGAGCAGTCTGCTCTTCAGAAGACCCTAGTTCGGTTCTCAGCACACACGTCAGTCCCAGGGATCCAGTGCCTCTGATCTCGGTACACACATGCACACACATCAGTCACAGGGATCCAGTGCCTCAGATCTCGGTACACACATGCACACACGTCAGTCACAGGGATCCAGTGCCTCTGATCTCGGTACACACATGCACACACGTCAGTCACAGGGATCCAGTGCCTCTGGCCTCGGTACACACATGCACACACGTCAGTCACAGGGATCCAGTGCCTCTGGCCTCGGTACACACATGCACACACATCAGTCACAGGGATCCAGTGCCTCAGATCTCGGTACACATGCACACACGTTAGTCACAGGGATCCAGTGCCTCTGGCCTCGGTACACACATGCACACACGTCAGTCACAGGGATCCAGTGCCTCTGGCCTTGGTACACACATGCACACACGTCAGTCACAGGGATCCCGTGCCTCTGGCCTTGGTACACACATGCACACACATCAGTCACAGGGATCCAGTGCCTCTGGCCTCGGTACACACATGCACACACGTCAGTCACAGGGATCCAGTGCCTCTGGCCTTGGTACACACATGCACACACGTCAGTCATAGGGATCCAGTGCCTCAGATCTCGGTACACACGCACACATGTCAGTTCCAGGGATCCAGTGCCTCTGATCTCGGTACACACATGCACACCTCAACACTACCCCACCTCATGTGCCTCGTGGGAGTGGGGGCCTGCCAGCCTCTGCTCCCATCTCTGAGAGGTTCCCAGAGCTCTCTGGGAGACTGAGACCCCTGCTGTTTGCCACCCGACTAGAAGAGACCTTGTAGGCTGGCTCTCAGTCAGAATTTAATTGATGTGTCTGTTGCTCGTCCACCTGAGATGATTATTCTGCTGGAGAAACTCTGGAAACTCCTGGTCCTGTTCCGCCTCACGAGCAGAGCCTATGTGATAGCGTGTAGACAGTTCAGCTGCAGACTAACTTCTGCCTGTAATCCCCATAATCTGATCTTGGAAATATAGGAAAAAGAAAAAAAACCTCTGTTTTCCTTTCTTAAATCCAGCTCGCTGCACTCCTTCCTGCCTCCACTCTCTGGTACCCTCTCCTCTCAGGCTCCAGCCGTAAACCATCCACCACCTATGTGGAGGGCCTGCTCCCAACGTGGGGGTCGGTCAGTGAGCGGTATGCCATTTTAAATGGCTAGTGGGTGAAGTTGGCTCCTCAGCCTCTGCTGCTGTTAGGTGTGTGTGACCAACCAACAAAGGCCTCCGGGGTAGTGTGTTGCTCCAATAGAATCCGTAAGAGTTGCTGGGTTTAAGGGTCTGTGTAGGTCTCCTGATGGAATAGAAAAGTCAAAAGTAGCCTGCAGTCAGGCAACCTCAGGGAAATCTACTGGTCCCCAAGGCTGTGGAAGGAAGATGCCCCCAGCCCCCGTGTCATTAGGATGGAGGCTTTGCATGAAAGAGGGGACCTCCAGCACCCATGTGTGTTCCAACTCTGTAATTTCACATTCACAGTAAGAATTATGTGTTACTGAGATGGACAGACAAACCCAGAGGCTCTTTCCTTGCTTTACGCTGGTACCAGATGTACAGGTGGGTGGCATACCACAGCCCCGGGACTCAGGAGGCAGAGGCAGGAGCATCGGGGTCTGAGACAAGCCTGGTATCTAAGGCGAGACTCTCTGCAAAACTAAACTAAACGGAGGACTAGATGGTCCACAAGGTGGCGCTGTTGGGCCGTATACGCAATGCTATTTACTCAGCTGTTGTCTGCGGCCTGACCTCCCCGGGCAGTGTAAGTGTAGATCATGAACTGAAGGAGTCCTTGCTGTGAGAATTTCAAACAACACATAATTGATTACATAGTAACGACTCTAGAAAGCAAGGTATTAAACGGTCCAAACTAGCAGTGATTACTTTTATGAAAATTTATTTAGAACTTATTTAAATCTATTATCTTTTTTAAAAGTTGAGTTGTGAGTAAACTTTAGTCATAGAGCAATAAATACTATAAATATTGACAGAACACACCAGACATCCCTGCTTAGTATTTTTGGTTTCTTGTTGGAAGAGAAAAAAAAAAGTTGGGTAAAGGTTCAGCTGTTATCCAGACAGTAAGGAGTACGTGGGACAGCACGTCCAGGAATTCAGCCACTTCCTGTAAAGTAGAGGATATTTTCAAAGATTTTTTAGCTGTTTTTCCACAAAAACTTACTCTGTATTCAGTGACAACAAGGTTGCTTTGGAACACTTGTGCCTGGCCGGCCACTTCCTGGGGAGCAAGGGACCCTGCAGGCCTCCATTGTTCTTGGGAGGGAGTCCTTTGGAATGTGGAGGCCAGGCTCAGACTCTCTGATGAGAGGGATTGCCAGTGTGAGAAGGGATCCCACGATCAAACACGTGACCTATTTTATCAGGCAGTGAAGTCATGCCCGCGTTTGACACGCAGCCTCTCTCTGAAGAGCACATGTATTGTTTCCAAAGCAGTGCCTGCTGCAGAATGGGTTAATGCACGTCAGATGTCACGATTTATGTCTCGGAAGTTCACAGGGTGAGATATAGGTTCGAGAATTCTAGTAGTTTTGTTTTGATTTGTTTTTTCTTTTCAATAAGCTTATTCCCTGAGGCCACCTACTAAGTAATTCCTGGTTAACCTAGTTTAAATTAGTTTACAAATGTCAACAAAATGCATTGACCTTTTAAAGAGAGTAGTGTTCAGGAGTTGGAGAGATGGCTCAGAGGTTAAGAGCATTGCCTGTTCTTCCAGAGGTCCTGAGTTCAATTCTCAGCAACCACATGGTGGCTCACAACCATCTGTAATGAGATCTGATGCCCTCTTCTGGTGTGCACAGACGTATCCAGGTAGAACACTGTATACACAATAAACAAGTCTTTAAAAATATCATTCAGTAATTTATACATTTCTAATTAATCCTTCCCTTTGCTGTGTTAATTAAGTTTTAATTATAAAATAATTGATAGGATGGCATTGAGGAAATTACAAAATTTTGAATTTTAGGGCTAGGCTAGGATGTAGGGCAGCTGGTAGAGTTCTTGCCTCGACTGTGGAAAGCCCTGGCTTTGCTCCTTAGTTCTGCACAGACTGGGTTTGATGGCACACACCAGCTACACAGCCACATTCGCGGCCAACCTGGGCTACATGAAGCCGTGTCTCAGGAGGAAACAGGACTAAAATGTTACAAGTGCCACAGACCAAATTCTCTACACGTTTGGATGTAGAGTGAGAATATGTCTTGGCCGTAGATCTGTGTTCATCTAAACATTGCTTATTTTGAATATCCGTTTTTAATGTCAAAAGACAACGCTAACGTCTTCCTTTCCGTGCACTGGGCTGTGCTCAGAGGACTGTCCAGTTTCTTCCCCAGCGTGCTTGTACCAGAACCTGCAGAATATGGTCAGCTGTCCCTCCTTCTGAGTGCCCACAGGTGGCTGCTCTTGCAGAGGACCTGAGTTTGGTTCCCAGGACTGGCTCGGGAGACTCACAATCTCCTGTAATTCCAGATCCAGGATATCTGACAACCTCCTCTGACCTTCAAGGGCACCAAATGCATACATATTTTTTAAAAATCTGTTTTTAAAGGAAAAAAAATGAACCACAAATGAATATTTGCATAGTTAGCTTTATTTAGGAGAGAACTCAGAGCTTACAAGTTCACATTTTAGCCATCAATAGGGTCGATCAATAGAAATTTAATCCCCAGGCACTTCTAATATAAGAGTCCTAAAAATAAAAAGATAAGCTTTTAAATCAAACTTGGTTTAAGATGAACCACACCCCAGACTTGCAGCTTTCACAGTGACACCAAGCTTGCAGTCGCTGTTTCGGTTGAGCCGTAGAGAGGAGCCGCGTTCACAGGCACAGCCAGCCTCACTGGGCACCGAGCTGGGCACCGAGCTGGGCACTGAGCCTCTGTCAGGAAGTTGTACGACCACCACGAGCAAGTTGCAAAGTTTGTTATTCCTTCCACAGAACATGCTGGGGTTTGAGTCAGGATCAGTGCTCCCCCTACATGTTCCCTTGCCTGAGATCAGTGGACCTGCGTGGACTTGGGTTAGGAACAGTCGCTGCTCACTAGGAGATCTGTGGAGCCGTAGGTGCAGGGATATGGGCAGTCATTTGTTGAATTACCTCGTGAAATAACCACACTAGCTAACAGATAGAACAATTTTATTTGTATTTATTATAAGGAGCAAACTCACCAAACAGGAACGAGAAGTCAAGATCAGCTGTGCTGCTAGGGAGCCCCAGAGAGACAGCACCTGGGCCCCAGAAAACCACACCCTAACTTGGTCCCACCTCTTAAAGATTCCCCATCAGTCACTGCGCACAGTGTCGGGATTTGATGACTTCCTCAAACTCTTGCTGTGTGGCTCGTTAAGGTTATATTCTATCTGGAAGCCCCTGGATTCCTTTACAGAGATGACAGTAACCAGTAGGATGTAGAAGATCCAGGTGGGATCCATTCACCGCAGCGCCTCTTTCCTCAGTGATCGACAGCTGGGGCCCTCCTGGCCGCCAGTCTTTGTTTACATTTGCTCCAGTGTCTTAGCTTTAATCCCCCCCTTGCAGTTGCCCTGTAGGTATGATGTCATCAGAGCATTTGAACTGGGAATGTAACACTTGGTCACGCCTTTCCCAGTGACTTTCAAAGTGAAAAACAAATCGATACAGAACAGTACGGTGGTTGTTGGCATTGGATATGGAAACAGATTTAGGGTCATCAGCACAGGCTGTACTAAAACAGAGCCTCTTACTTTGCTGCCTGACCACCGAGAATTTGATCCTAGACCTACTCCACATTGATCGAGGCTGTGTGTCCAGAGTTTGGGATAGAAATGGACAAGCGTGGTCGGTAGAACTTTCCATCAAGTGAGTGGCTCTCAGGCTTCCACCCAGGACTCCTTGCTGGTTTGTTGTTTGGGTTCAGGGTTCAGGTCAGAGCTGGTTGGCATGGGGGATGCTAGCTAACTACTCTGTCCCACAGAGTGGGTGGCTGTCAGCACTGCACAGGCAAGAGTTCTAACTGTGAGGCTGCGTCCCAGCCCACCCCAGACTTGACCCCGTACTCCTGTGACAGTGCCCACATGCCTGTGTCCATCCATGGACCACCCTTATGCACCCTGCCCTTTAAACCATGGCCCTCATGAAGGGCAGGGTGCTCTCTGGGGCTCTCTGGCCTCCACCGCCGGCCTCCACCGCAGGCTGCGCATGTTTTCAGGCCACTGTGTTTGACTCTACAGAGCCAGTTCTTTTCCCCAGACATTCCCCCCTTCCAGCCCTCACTAGAAGTCACCTCATTGCTGCTCTGTTACCAAGAGACGAGTGTGCATTGCCTCGGCACGGCAGGGCCCTGTGCTCAGCCTGGCGGTGATGGGGACGGAGGGCTGAGCCATACGGCTGATAAGGAGCCCAGCTGGCTTTACTCACAGGCAGCGTAGGGCCAGGCACGTTCTGTGGTGGCCAAGGCAGCTTCTAGCAGCGGGAAACCTGGCTCAGCAGTTGTGCGGTTGCCCCTCACATGAGCTGGGCTTCCCATCTACCCTCCTGCCTCCTCCACCTCAGAATCAGCCCTCATTGTGTGGACTTGACTTTCAGATCCACGTTCAGGGGGTGACATTCACAAGCTGCGAGTCAACTGTTCACACCGTGTTAGTGCCCCTAACTTTGCACTGGGATGGGTCTTGTCAGGTGACCCTTTGGTTGTCCCAGGCCTTCTGGTTGTCCTTCCAAATGCTCCTACAGAGCCCTATAAATAGCTCGACCCTCAGAAAAAAAGACTCCAAAGATGACGTCGTTATGTTCTTTTTGCGTGGGAAAGATGATACCATTGGGCCCAGCAGTCTTTCAGTCAAAGTTTTTAGGTTTTACTACACATCAGTGGTTACATTCCTAACCATTTATCTAAGAGAAAAGAAGAAGCGGCCTCACACAACGTTTACACCAATTCTTCCAGCAACTCCAGCGTGCGGGTGGCTCCGTAAGTGAAGGAAGGGGCTGCTGCCCAGCCTGGCAACCCACGTAGATCCCTGGTGGAGGGAAAAACAGAAGTTATCCTCTGCTTCCCTCATGCACACCATGGTGCTCCATGGCAAATACAAATAAGCTGATACCTTTCCTAAAAAGCTCTGCTGTGATTACAAATTCCTGTTGCGACCGAGTGTCCTTCAGTAGGACGCTCATCGTGAACAGCAATGGTCTGCCTGTCACAAGAAATGGCACTCAGAGTAAAAGAGCAGTCACATACACAACCTTATATGAAAGAAACTTGTGCTGAGTAAAAAGGAGCCAGGCAAAGGCCCACGTGTGGTGCTGTGGTATCACTTACGCTGTGCTCTCCAGTGGTTCCAGAAGTGGAAGGCACACCATGGCTTCTCAGGCTGAGAAGATGGAAGGAAGTAGGAGTGGGCTGGGCCTAGGGCTAAGAGCACATGCTGCTCCCACAGAGAATCAGGATTTCATTCCCAACCCTGTGTGGCAGCTCACAACCTTCTCTAGCACCCTCTTCTGGCCTCTGTGGGCACCACGCATGTAGGTGATGCTTGAGCATGTATGTGTGCACACACACACACACACACACACACACGCGCGCGCACGCGTGCGCGCGCGTGTGTGTGTGTGCACTCAGGCAAAAACATTGATACCCATGATAAAAGTAAGTAAGTCTTAGAGACAAAGCAGGAGCAGCTTGCCAGCCCCCAGTGTTGCAAGCACCCAGTGTTTGGGTGTGTCAGTGCTAACTGTAGTGTTTTGCATGCTGAGTGAGATGTCCTACTGCAGGCTTGTGAGGTGCTGCCGTCAGGGAAGCAGGAAAGGAGACATGGCGGCTCCTGTGTTATCTTACAAGGGTCTATAGGTGTCTCCAAATAAATTTAATTATAAAGTCCCAACCCCTGGGGCAATAGTTAACTTGTGTTCTGGTTTTTATTTAGTTTAGGGAAAGGTCTAGATTTCTAGTGGTTGATGTATGAGTTGAGGTTTTTGGGGCCGCTCTTCTCCTGCACTTCAGACTGATGTGTTCATGTATCATTAGACATGGACTCACCTAGCTCTGACCTGCAGTTTGGACAGTGTACTTGGTTACCAGGCACTGGTTGCCAGGAAGGCTGAGGCCTGGCTTTTCCTCAGACCAGAGAGGACAGTAGGATATCTGGGTTGTAACTGTGTGGTTTGTCATTGTACCCCGCACAAGGAGCTCAGAGTGCTCTTCTGTGACATGAATTCACTTTAGAACATCCCCTCTCACCTTTCATCCTGAGAACTCAGGCCGAGTCTGTGCTAGAGGGACCACGAGTGACGAGCCCGCTTCACCACTCAGGACGAACATGGAAAGCGCTCAGAGCAGTTGCGTGAAGTGGGGCAGCACAGGACGTTTGTCCAAATTGATGTGGAGCCCAGAAAACTACAAGTAGCAGAAGGCCCTGTGCATTAGCGTGTCTTTAGAGGGTTTCTTGATAGCCTGTGGCCCTTGTCTGGCTTGTTAGCTGTTGCCCCCCAGCTCCTGGCCGGCACTGCCCGCTCCCATGTTATGGTCTGATATGCACATTGTGAACAGAGCCTTGCCGGACACCGTTACTGGTTTCTCTGTGTGCATAAAGGTGCTGGATAGCAGTGTTGCATGACCAGTAAAAGATCAACACAAGTTTCACCTTCATGGTGACTCTGAGATTTGAATTTTATATGCAGCCAGCTAACAATGAAGGATTTCAGGCACAGTGAATTTTATTGATTGATGCTGCTCTTTCTGTGATCCAGACTGGCTGCCCAGCACCCTGCTTTCACAGTTCTTCATAAGCATTGGGTGGTCAGTCAGGGTACACTGGTGTACAGAGAGGCCACCCATGTGGGCCCAGGGGAAGCTGAGGGTGGGCAACACACGGTTAAGATCTCGGCCTGGCAGCAGAAAGGACAGAGAGTAGAACACTGAGTTAAATCTAGGTGGTTTGCTTTAACGACAAGGTTTGGCTGTTTTTTTAGCCTTCCACCCCCCCCCCCCCCGTTCTCTTTCCCAGTGTGCCTTGTCCAGTGGGTGATCCCTTGCTTAGTTTGTGCAAGACCCTGGATCCCAATTCTGTGGCCCTGCAACAGTGAAGCCAGAGTTAAAGGTTAGCCTCAGATATGTTGTGGAGAATATGCTTTTAGAGTTCCAGAGGCTGCGTGTGACTTCCAGAACCCTGTTCGCTCGCTGTCGCTAACACCCCATGCTCTACTGCCTGTGCTTTCTTGTTAGTGGCCACAGCTCCACGTCACACCCGTCCATTGTCCCGTCTCAGTACCTGAGAGCCGAGCAGCCACTTGGGGGGCCTGGCACATGGCTGCTTCACCTCAGGCGGTCTGTGGAATGTGCACAGGCCCCTTGACCTGCTTGTGTGTCCCAGAACTCTGCGTTCTTTCTCACACTGAACCGTGGCTGTAAGGGAAGCTCCTTGTCATTGTTGATCGTTCTGGGTGCATTGCTGCTTTCTTTGCTGAACCTTATTAGGAATTCGACACAGCTCTCGGGGCCACCAAGGAACTATCTTACCTCTCACCTGAGGTGTGTTCTGGGGCAGACTTCTTCATAGCGTGTGAACCCGCAGTGAACTGTGGCTGCACTAGGGCAGGCCCCTTCCCTGACCAAGGGGAAGGTGCTGTCTGCCTGTGGAGTCTTAACTGAGGCTGAGGTCAAGCAGTTCCTCCAGGACAGAAACCGACCAACTTCCCTTCCCACCTCAGCAGACAAGAAGGGCCACATCCTTACCCAGCCCTGGGCCACTCCAGAAGGTTCCCAGCCTGCATGCCTGAAGGCCTGAATCAAAACACCAAGTAGATAGGTTTTAAGGATCATTTCTTACAGGGTGTAGCCAACATGTCTTATCCTTGGGAAAACACTTGGAATATGCTCTCTTGTTTCCCAGACAGTTTGTGTTCGGTTTTGTTTGTTTCTGTGACTAGTGCAGAGGGAAACTAGAGAATGCGCCCACAGAACCGTTAGCTGTTTTCCTAAATGAATTCTTAAGATGGAACTACTTCTTTAGTCTGAGTGAGAAGACAGCAACTATGTGGAAACGATGCCTTTTTAAGTTTTTAAAGTATTTTTCTAGACCTGTTTTAAGTGTGTGACTGTTCTACTTCCGTGTCTGTCTGTGCTCCGCGTACGTGTCTGATGCCCACAGAGGTCAGACGAGGGCACTGGGTTCCCTGCAGCCGGAGTTCTGGATGGCTGTGAACCTTGGTCTTATTTAAGAGCAACAAGTGCTTTTTTTTTTTAAATGATTTATTTATTTTTATTTTAGGTGCTTTGGTGTTTTGCTTGCAAATGTGTCTGTGTGAGAGTGTCAGATCCCCAGCACTGGAATTACAGGCTCCTGTGTGGGTGCTGGGAATTGAACCCAGGTCCTCTGGAAGAACAGTCAGTGCTCTTAAATGTTGAGCTAACTCTCCAGCCCTGGGAATTAATTTTTAAGAATTTATTATTTCATCGGGGTAATGGTGGCTCACACCTTTAATCCCAGCACTCAGGAGGCAGAGACAAGTGTATCTCTGAATTTGAAGCTAGTCTGGTCTACAGAGCGAGTTCCAGGACAGCCAGGGATACACAGAAAAACCCTGTCTCAAAAATCCAAAATAAATAAAGAATTTATTACTTGAAGCCATCAGTGAGACTGAGGCTAGCCTGAGCTACATACGTCATGGGACTCTGGTCCACGTGCTGTGCTGCAGCCAGTGTTCTTCATCTTGACCTCTGTCTGGAGCTGGCCTTACCAATTGCTCAGCCTTGGTGGTGTTCTGTGTCCCTCTCCAGAAGGTTCCCTCTTCTGTCACTGCTGTAGGTCAAGATCCCATCATTTCCTGTCCGTGGACAGATTGATTGCTTGCCTCTAGTCTTTCCTGTCTGACCCTCTACGTTCCTGTTCAGGTCATCTGTCTGAAAGCCCAGGAAGACTGCCGTCCCTGTAGGGACTCTCATGGGAAGTCGGGTAGTACAGCTTACCTTGATGTTGCTATGGTTGTGTAGCATTCTGTAAACACCCCATCTTGATATCTGCTCAGAATAAGTCCTCAGGATGTATGGACTGATACCTGCTTGAGAGCTGGGGCAGCCACAGAGCTCTGGAATCAGGCAGCGCAGGCTGGAGAGCTGAGAACCCTGACAGACTCAGTGCCCGTGGGAGGGGAGTTACAGCTGGTTTAGTACCCAGTGCCATTCATGTTCCAGAAAGACTTCACTGTGTGAAGGGGCCTGCTCTCTAGGGGCTGGCTAGATGCTTCAGAAGGTCAGGGTGCACACAGCCAAGCTTGGTGACCTAAGTGTGGGGCCTGGGACTCATGTGGTAGAAGAGCACCAACTCCCACAAGTTGCTCTCTGACCTTCACACACGCATCAGGGTGTGCATACATGCAATGTGCACAGATATGCACACATGATAGATAAATAAATGTTTTCTAAAAAGAGCCTGCTCTGTAAATGCCGTCTGCCTGTTTTCTCTTCACAAGTTCAAAGAGTGAGGCCGAAGCTTGAAGCCAAGTGTCACGCAGCCGAGGCACACCTGTGGTTGAGGCAGGGCAGTGCCGGGCTCGGCTTGGACTTTCTCAGGCGTGGTCTCTCTGGAGCACCAGTGGGACTTGGTACTGGAGCTGCCTGTCTCGTGCATGATCTCCAGGAGATTCGGGCTGCAGGACCACGTGGGATGGGGATTTGGGCGGGACTGGGAACAGCTGTTGCTTTGGCCTGTCCTCATCGCTCTCCTTAGCATCCTGTAAAAATCTTTTGGCTTAATGATGTTTTCAAAATCTGTCTGTTAATTCCTTTAACTTAAAAAAATGAAGTCTTAAATTTTGCCTCAGCTCCTATGTGCTCTAGGTTAGGGGCGTCACTGTATCGTGTCTCCTGTAGGAAGCACGGTGTGAGGAGCGATCACCACTGTTGGACAAGGAGCCGCAGTGGTGTGGCCTGTGCGGACGGCTGCATCCAGAGCTTCCAGCTCACGGGTGTTCTCCGACAGTGAACTTAAATCTGAGCAGTTCTCTAGCTTCAAAAATATTTCAACTTTTTTTTAAAATTAAAAAGTAAAAGAGAACTTTACAGTAATTTAACACCATTTTGATCTGGCAGATGTGAAAAAAATAAAATAGAAATCTTTTAGTGGGCGATGATGATTTTGTGGTTGTTGTTGTGTGGTGAGGAAGAGGCCAGGAAGCGCAGTTGTGTCTCTGACCTCAGCAATGTCACCTTTCCCATCTCCCTGCAGGAGTGCCCACCCGCCACATCCGACCATGTCCTACGTTTTTGTCAACGATTCCTCACAGACTAACGTGCCCTTGCTTCAAGCCTGCATCGATGGGGACTTCACCTATTCCAAGCGGCTTTTGGAAAGCGGCTTTGACCCCAATATCCGAGACAGCAGGGGCAGAACAGGCCTACACCTGGCCGCGGCCCGAGGAAACGTGGACATCTGCCAGCTGCTACATAAGTTTGGTGCTGACCCCCTGGCCACCGATTATCAGGGCAACACTGCCCTCCACCTGTGTGGCCACGTGGACACCATCCAGTTCTTAGTCTCCAACGGACTCAAAATTGATATTTGGTGAGTACTTTGCGCCTCTGAAGCCGGTCATTTCTTCCTGTGAGCTGTCAGTCATGTAGGTGGGGTCTCATCACCCGCTGGTCTGTTGTAACGATGAGTTCAGAAAGGCATTGAAGACTGAAGCCTTTATAGGGGAGTGTGGGAATACCAGGCCAGCCGTGGAGCCTGTGTGCATGTGTTCCCGTGTGTGTGTGTGTGCGTGTGCGTGTATGTGTGCGCGCGCGCGTGCGCGCATGCGTGTGTATCTAAGAAGTAAGTTGGTTTCTGTTAACTAACTGTAAAGTGTAAGTCAACAGAAGCAGGAAGAGGGCTGTTTATCAGCTTGTTATAAACTCACAGTGAGTTCTGCTCTAGTCTCTTATCCTCATTCTTTATTATTTTTAAAAATTTTTCCCATCCAATTGTTTCTATGTTGAGCACTTCCGCCCCTGCTCCAGCCTCCCCTTTTCCATTTTACACAGGGAATAGGTAGGTCAAGAGGTCACACAGGCTGTAAGAGGATGGGACTGGGAGTGGAGTGGACCTCGTTCCTCTGTAAAGCTGGCCTCATCGTAGCCCTGGGGCCCGCGTCCTCCTCAGGCTGCAGTTTGACGACACCGTGCAGCTTCGGTTTCGTTTGACCCAAATGCCTGCTCTCTTGTGTGGGAAAGGCCAGCTCGTCTCAGTGCTGAGCTTGAACTTTTAGCTGCAGCTTCTTGCTGCCCTGGTGTGCTGCAGCCGTGGCCTCCTGGATCAGCAAGCCCCCAAATGTTTCTGTGACGACAGGAGAATGGGTCAGGAGCCGGTGTGATTTGAGGTCTGTTCTGTTCTTCTTAAACCTTTTATGTATATGTATATAAGTATGTATGTGTGCAAGTATATATGAAGATATATGCATAATGTATACAGAGACTGAGTCTATAGGTTTGTGTGTACACATACATGTCTGTATGTACACATGAATATACTCACAATATGTAAGAGACTGAGTCTAGAGATGTGTGTGTACACATACATGTATGTATGTATGTACACATGAATATACTCACAGTGTATACAAAGACTGAGTCTAGAGATGTGTATGTACACATACACGTATGTATGTACACATGAATATACTCACAGTGTATACAAAGACTGAGTCTAGAGGTATGTGTGTGTACACATACATGTCTGTATGTACACATGAATATACTCACAACATGTACAAAGACTGACTAGACTTTCCAATTCATCCTTAGGGTGTTCTCTTTTCTCTTTTATTTACTGACATTTGTTCTTTATTTTTATCTAAATGTTCTTTTTTTCCTTTCCTGGAAGGACAAATCCAGTAGTTCAGTGATCTGTTTCTGGCTTGCTCGGGTCTTCTCTGGGTTTGACTTGTGAATCATTGGCCCACGCTTTCCTCGCTGATGGCGGTCAATGGGGGCTAGCCGTGTGGCGTGGCCACTGCACTGACTTTCTCTCTGTGGCCTTTTCCAGCAACCACCAAGGTGCTACCCCTTTAGTTCTGGCCAAGCGCCGGGGCGTGAATAAAGATGTCATCCGGTTGCTGGAGTCTTTGGAAGAACAGGAGGTAAAAGGATTTAACCGAGGCGCACACTCGAAGCTGGAGACCATGCAGACCGCAGAGAGCGAGAGGTACGGAGGGTGCAGCTGATCAGCAGCCCCCAGGGCCCTCTGTGCTCAGGCGCAGAGCTGTTACTTCATGTATGTGCTGTGGCTTCAGATTACAGTTGCAGAACTTGACCAAAGTTCCGTAGCCACAGTGTTCCGTTAGCTGCGCCACAGTGCCCGTGTTGGAGGAGAGACAGGTAAAAAGCAGGGTTTGAGGGAAGGGGCTTCCGAGTTTTAAGTGTGGGTCACAAGAGTGGGATTTATTAAAGAGAGGTAGACAGACAAGCGGGGTAGCATCTGAGGAGCAGATGGTCATCTCACAGGACGGTGGTGAAGCGCTGGGAACTGAGCAGGGAGAAGACTGTGAACACTGGCAATTCTGTGCCAGACACACACCTGTAATACTGGGACTCGGGGCTGAGGCAGGGAGATTCTAAGCCAGCCTGGGTGACATAGTGAGACCCTGATTATGTGGGTGCGAGGGTCTCAGCTCCCCTCATGACTATACACAAGCGCTCATAACTCAGACAAATGAAAAGAGTAACTTTTGCATGAGTTGGAAGCGCTGAAATTTGGGCTTCTCTCTATAACCAGAGCTCAGATGTGGTGGCCGGCGAGGTCCCCAGATCTGACTGCTTTTCATCTAGTAACGGTGGGAGCAAGGTGAGGTCAGTCTGAAGGGCTGCAGGGTGGGCTGCCCTCTGGCCCTGACAGCTTGGCGGGCAGAGCCAGTCGCCTGACCATGGAGTGCCATGGAGTCTGGTGGGCTGTCGTGGTGTTTCGGCTTTTTGAAAGTGAGGTCAGTGCTGTCAGCTTGATGGTATAGTACATGCTATCCCTTCCCAGCGTACACGCTGTCCCTTCCAGCGTACACGTTGTCTTTTCCCAGTGTACACGTTGTCTTTTCCCAGAGTACATGCCATCCCTTCCCAGCATACACTTTGTCTTTTCCCAGCGTACACACCATCCCTTCCCAGTGTACACACCATCCCTTCCCAGCGTACACACCGTCCCTTCCTAGTGTACATGCTGTCCCTTCCCAGCGTACACACCGTCTCTTCCCAGCTTCCAGAGGGAACAGCTGAGAACTGGTGTTCGGTCACCCAGGCTTCCATTGTGGGTCCCATACACCATTGGGCCACGAGGGCCAGCACTTCACAGCCCACCTCTGACGTCTCCACAGCCAGGCCACCTTCCTTCTTCCTTTGCTGGCTGCTGGGTTCCACACTCTCGCTTAGCTTTGCTTTGTTAGTTGCTGAAGAGCTTTCTGTTGTCCTAAAGGAGCGCAGGGTTCTCACTGAGCTTGTGAAGCCTCGAGCTTTCCAGAAGCCAACAAGCAGGGAGCGGGGAGTCAGGCACCCGTAGCCCTTCTCCTCACGCTACAGGGAGCAGAGTGCACAGGCCAGGGGCACTTTTAGCAGTGGTTAACTCTGCCTCGTAAAATAACGGGAAACGTAATTTCATCTTCCTGTAAAATAATAGATTACTTTAAGCTTCTTTTAAAGATTTACGTGTGTCTCTCTATGTGTGTGTGTGTGCATTTGTGCCGCTCTGCGTGTCTGTGCACTAGTGGAGAGGCCAGGAGAGGTCCCCGGTGTCCATCAACGCTCTCCACTCGTTCTTTTGAGGCAGGGTCTCTCCTGAACCCAGGGCTTGTGTTTTCCCCACTTCTCCCCTCCCTCGCAGCTGGGGTTACAAGTGCGGGGTGCCTGGCCTGTTGGTGGGTGCAGGAGTCACGTCATGCAGTGCTCGGAGCGGCTGTGCATTTCTCTAGCCCCAGCGTCTCCGGTGAAGAACAGCCGGAATGCATGTTTCTCTTGATGTGTTTTGGAGATCCCATTTTTGATACTGGCCAGTAGGACTCTTTATCAGAAATACACTTGGCCTTATTTTGCCTGTCATGATTGCTAATTAATTAAGGTGTGATTAGTTGTGTGAGCAGCTTGGGAGCAACGTTAATCCCTGCTTTCCAAATGCCGGTCGGGGGTCTGTGTTAGTGTCAGCTCTGTGGACACGGAAGCTCCCGAGTGTCGGTTACTAACACTACTGCTGCGTGGTTCTCCTTCCTGCTCTGCCCCCGGTGCCACCGTAGCTGAGATTCATTCCATTGAAAAATGATTTTATAAAATGCAAATCAAAAGCACAGGTTTTTTGGCACAGCACTTAACTCTGCGGACAGCTGCAATGGGCTGTCAGTAGTATTGTGGAGGCTGTGGGGAAAGTAGACCCTCTGGAGACAGCACAGAAGAGTGGGCCACTTTGGAAACCCACCTGACAGCTTGTTAACACTTACACAGTTACCATGTGACCCAACAGTTCCACTTCTCGGCACACACCAATTGCTCATCAGCTAATGGAAACATAAACGCTACCTGTTTACCCAAGGGAGTGTTACTGTGCCGTAAAAGTGAGTAAAGTATTGGCAGATGCTAGGGTCGGGATGGATACCGGAAAATGCTCTGTGGGAGAAGCCAGGCATGAAAGGTCACAGCCTGTTTGTTGGTGTGCGGTGTCCCAGAGAGGGAAATTCATGGGGGAGAAAGTAGGTTAGTGGTTACGAGGGTCAGGGAGAACAATGAGAGTGACTAATGGGTGCAGAGTCTGAGACCAGCAGTGGTGACATGCTGGGAATTAGACAGTAGAGATGGTTCACACCATTGAAAGTCTCAGAACCGCCTTGTCGCATAATTAAAAGATGAATTTTAGCCAGGCAGTGGGGCCCTGAGAGACAGAGACAGGAGGATCACTGTTACTTCCAGATCATCCTTGGCTACATAAAAAGAAGAAATTTTTAGCATGAATCATGTCACTAAATAGAGTGGAGGGAAAATACAAAGGGACAAGCCAGGCAGCGGCCTTGTCGCTTAGCTGTGACCAAAGCAGTGAATTTACTGTGCTGTTCTCCACGGGCTCTGGGAGACATGGGGTGACGTGTGGGAGGACCCAAAAATCAAGTTGGCTCCCTTTCTCTGGATAGCATTTTAAACTCAGTTTTATTCCTTTAAAAAAGTAAAGTATTTTATGTGTATGAATGTTTTGTCTGCATGTATGTGTCTACCTCACATGTGTGCAGTGCCGGCTGAGCTAGACGGTCCCTTGAAGCTGGAGTTCCGGTGGCTGTGAGCTGCCGTGTGGCTGCTTCTAAAACAAGATAGGTTTGGGTTAATGTCTTGATGGAGACAGGCATTTGACCTATTTTAATGTCTCTGCTTGGGATCTTTCAAAATGTTTTTATTTTTTGACAGCTTCATACATGCTTGCAATGTATCTTGATCATACTCATTCCCGGGTTCACTTCAGTAATCTTTCAGCTCAGGCGGATGAAACTTCAACTAGGCCAAACCCAGGCTCTTTGTTTTGACTTCTCAAAGTGCACTCCACTCCCCGACACCCTTTGGGACGTCCTGTCCAGGAGTTTTAATTTGCCTGCTGGAGTGAACCAGGGATCCAGTCATTGCAGTTTATCAGTTTATGGTCTAAGACCGATACGTGGATCCTCAGGAGTTTGTAACCAGCACATTGTTGGGCCGGTGTATCTCTACAGTCAGTTCTCCACTGCAGCACCAGAGGGCTAGCCTTCTCGGTACTGTAGCTTGTATTTCTCCATGCTCTAAGGATGAAGTGTGTTTTCACGCCCCTTTCTCTCCTCCTCCTGCAGTGCCATGGAAAGCCATTCTCTGCTCAACCCCAACCTGCAGCAGGGCGAAGGGGTCCTGTCCAGCTTCCGGACCACGTGGCAGGAGTTCGTGGAGGACCTGGGCTTCTGGAGGGTCCTGCTCTTGATCCTGGTCATTGCTTTGCTGTCCCTGGGCATCGCCTACTATGTGAGCGGGGTACTGCCCTTCGTGGACAACCAGCCTGAGCTGGTGCACTGAGGGTCCAGAGATGAGGCAAGGCCCATCAGCGTTGGTCTTCGGTTCTTAGAGTATTCGCAGCGCGGTGCAGCGAGGGCTGGTTTTCGTTTTTGGATTTTTGCTTACCGTGACTCTTTCGGGAGAATGAAGTGTTCCTTTGAACTCGTCCTGTGGTGGGTTATACTGCACCCTAGTGCTACCTCGGAATGCTGTGACTTGTTTTTAAAGAATATCTGCCAGAGGCTTGTGTGATCAAATGTCTTGCAAGGCCGAGGCTGGGGAGGCCTCACAGCAGGGACCCCACCCTGAGAGAGGAGCAGTGACCCCCGGAAAGCAGATTGGTTTTTTCCTTTGATTCCGTTTTGTCCATGGATTTGTGTCAGAGCCCTGTTCTGGTTTTGCTCACTTTCCTGGGAAGAGGGGAAAGTGAAACTTTCTACTTAATTTTGATTTTTTTTTCTCACAACCTAAATGGCAAATTAGAGCTGTCGGAATCTTTGAATTTTAAAGATTGCTTTCAAGCTACTCACATGGCAAACAGGTCTTAAAAATTAACAGTCTTTTCTTTAACGTGGATGATTTGATCTAACGTTTGGTTGCTGTGGGATGATTTTGATTCATTCCCAACTGATTGCAGCATCTGTAAAAATCAGCCTGTAGAGTTCACTACTCAGTCCCCAGACTCCTCCCACTTTATTTTTGAGATGTCCTGCTCAGAAAACATCAGGAAACCCCAGTGAGTGGTCAATAGAGAAAGAATCCTGTCCTCCACGGTCACCTGCCAGCCCGCTGTGTGTCACGGTCATCACAACTAGGTCAGCGAGTGTCCAACAGCGGAGGTGAGGAGTCCATCTGCCTCAAAAGCCCCGAACGATGTCATGCTGGAGTCATGGTTCCCGTCTGCTGTGTGTAGGTGCACGATGTGATAGAGATTTGGACCCCACTGTAGCCTCTTAGAGTGTGTTTGGAAGCCCTTTGCCTGCAGTTCTGTAATATACAAGTCATGTTTTATGTTATTATGGAAACCTAATAATTTTTCATTAAGTAAAATCTGAAACCCACAGTAAAGACTCAGTGGTTTTGCTTTCAGTAGCAAAGACGCCACCAGCCTCTGGCTTGCCAGTGTTTTCTCCTCTGCTTTTAGATACCAGGTATCAATACTTTCTCTCACATGGCTGTGTCCTAGCTGAAGGAACTGCTTCCCAGCTCCTGACGTCAGAATCAGCCTGCAGAGGCTTACTCTGACTTGATCCTGTTTGGTGGAATGCAAGGAGGGAGAGTAGGTGTCTGTCTGGAGACCAGTAGAAGTCAAGTTCAGAGTGTGTCCAGGACAAAGCGCTTTAGAAGTAGCTTCCCGTAGATCTGGATGTCTGTACCATGTAATGCACTGCATCTGAGGTCCCTGCTTCCCGCCCCGTGCTGGTTTCTTTGCATTGTGTGCTCTGCATTATTTGTTCAGTAATAAATAATAAATTTATTGGCACCAATAAACGCAGTTATAAGTCCTTGATTGCCACCCATTCTCTCCGTGTATCATGTTTCAGGATTCTGCAGTGGGCTGCAGTTAGCTGTTTTAAAAGCCAAGCGTTTTAAACCCTGGTGTAGACACTTTTACCTTTGTCTTGTCAGTGCTACAGAACTGGTCAGTGTGCACTGCCCATGGGTTCAAGTGTGGGGATGAGGATCGTGATACGCTCCTTCCAGCTAGGCCACTTAGTTTACCTCACCCTCGTCACTCTGGGACACCTGTCCCCACCTCAGTCGCTCTACTGGGCTGTGGGGAGCCAGGGCCAGATGGAGGCTGCATCCCACTTCTGTTCGCTCTCCCTCCACCCTGCAGTACCCTGCTTCCTGAGCCTGGCCTGCTGCCTTTTCAGCAGACGTCACTCACCCCCCCCCACACACACACACTTTGCTCTCTTCCTACAATGTGCATCTCTTTGCACATCTCTGTACAGGACTTTGAACCTGGCCTGCTGAGAAGATGGTTCCCTGCTGCCCCCGATGCCTGCTGTCTGTTCTTCCCCTCACCATGCTCATTGCTAGTGCGGAGAGCAGGGCTTCGGGCTGGGTCTATAGCCCTCTGTCCATGGTACCTCTTTAGTGTGCAAAAGTACTGGGAGCGTTGCTTGTTTATATATCATTATAAATACTGTAACCTGCAAGAGAAAACAAACCCAGCCCCCAGGACTCTGAGACAGGAGGCTCCCAAGTCCAAGGCCAACCCAAGTGGCATCGTGAGACTCAATATATATAGGAGAGAGAGCCACATCATGGCCCTCGTTTATTTTCAGGTTGAATAGCTTTTAACATCACATGTCCCAGCAAGCTGCACGTGTCAACTGTTGCATAGTTGACAGAGGCTTGGTGGGGAACTGTGCAGGCTGATGCTGTGTGGCCGCCTTCCCACGGAGAAAGTGGACTGCCTGCTGCGGGCCTGCGCGCACACACATGCACGCACACACTCACTCACTTAGACGTGCACATACACATGCATGTGCACACGTGCACACACACACATGCATGTGCACACGTGCACACACACATGCATTGCACACGCATGCACACACACTCACTTAGACGTGCACATACACATGCATGCGCACACACATGCACACACACGGTATGTAAATCAAGGAGCAGCACTCTCCTGCTGTAATTTTGGTTCCTGTGGGATGAATGAGAAATATGCCCCATAGGTTCAAATATTTGAACACTTGGTGCCCAACTGACGATGCTGTTTTTGAAATGGAGCCCCCTGGTGCATCACTGGGGTGAGCTTCGGGAGTTCACAACCCCACCCCACTTCAGTTCGCTCCTGAGGATGTGATCTCGCTGTCTGCTCCAGTCCTGCACTGTCACCTCCCCACCATGGTGGCCTCTCCTTCTGGAATCAGAAGCTAAAATGAACCCTTTCTTCCAGAAGTTCCGTTCAGTCATGACCCCTTATCACAGCAACAAACGTAACTGCCGCAAGTGTTCCTTCAAACACAGCCACGGTCTGTGGCCTATGAAGGCTGTCACGGAAAAAAGTATGTTCAGCCGCAGGAACCAAAGTCCAAGTGGAAAGCTGCATGGATCAGAAAATATATTAGTTCATGTCACTAGAAGGCCAGCGGCTGGGTAACCCCTAGCACACACACACGCGCACGCACAAACACATACACACGCGCGCACGCACAAACACACACACACACACACACACACACACACACAACGTGATCTGAGGTCTTTAGCTTAGGTCCTCTGTGCTTTTGGCTCTGCCTTCCTGTTGCTGAGCCCTTGGGTTGGTTCTTGGGTGTGGGTGGATTTTTCGGGTTGCATCCATGCATAACATGCAGAAGAAACTTGTCTTTCCTGTGACTTCCTTCCATGTGAAGCCCCCAACAGAGCTTCCCGTCATGTGAGCTGACACCACGTGAAGCACCGTGTTCTCATCAGCAGCCCGTGTATAGAGTAATAACCTCATTGCTGATGTGGTGTGGGTGGGAACCACATGGTCTCCTGGACCTGCACCCCAGGAGGGTGGGTCCAAGTATGCTGGGCAATCCTGTGCCAAGACAACTGAAACTGTCTGAAACTAGTCCAAACTCTGTTTTACTTTTAAATTTTATTTTATGCATATAGGTGTTTTGCGTGCATTTATGTCGGTGTGCCACATGTATGACTGGTGCCTAAAGAGAGTTCATCGGGTTCCCTGGAACTGGATAGAGGTTGTGAGCCACCATCTAGGTGCTGGCGATTGATCCCTAGTCCTTTGAAAAATCAGCCAGTACTGTTAACCACTGAGCCCTCTCCAGCCCCAGTCGGGTATTTTCTTGCACACCTTAAGCTGGTTAAGAGCCCTCTGTGGCCCCATTCCAGTTCCTGCCTCAACTTCCCTCATTTATGGGTTGTAACCTGCAAGAAGAAACAAACCCAGCCCCCAGGACTCTGAGACAAGAGGCTCCCAAGTCCAAGGCTAACCCAAGCGGCATCCTGAGACCCAAGCACCAAAACCGACACACCCACTGTCCAGAGCTCCATTGCACCGCAGTGCCTGGCAGAGCCCTCTCTTGTCTCCCTGTGTCCTCCACAGCTTTTCCAGCCTCTGAAGAGACTGTGAGTGGAGGAGAGAGCGCAGCACACAGCTGACTTGCTCAGCAGCCACTCCCGGGGGGGGGGGGGGTGTGCAACAGGCTTTTCCTCCTTTCTCTGTAAAAGCCTGATCTTGTTTTGCCTTTTCTCTGTAAGGATTTAGTCTCCCCCTCCCCCCATGCTGCTACCTTAGCTTGGGCATCATTTTAAAATTGTTTTAGAATGGGTTTAAGGATCAATTTGAAAATAATTTTTAGGAAAATGATTTTCTGGAATTACAAATGCATGCATTACTATTTTAAAAAGACATATTTCACTGGTCATGGTGGCGCACACCTTTAATCCCAGTGCTCGGAAGACAGAGGTAGGTAGATCTTTGTGAGTTCAAGGCCAGCCTGGTCTATAGCGCAAGTTCCAGGACAGCCAGGTGTTGTATGATGTTTTACTCTAACTTTTTAAGGGGCCCACCACCCAGTTCCCAAATATGAATGCCCAGCATTAGCTTGGCTTGTTTCTTGTCAGCTTTTCTTAAATTATTCCGACCAACTTTTGCCTCTGGGCTTTTATCTTTTTATCTTTCTCTATTTCTGTGTACCTCCCTTTGCTTCTTTCTCTGTGGCCTGCTGTAGCTGGGTAGCTGACCCCTGCCGCCCTCCTCTCTTTGTTCTCTGTTCCTTGCTTGCCTCTGCTCTCCTAGTCACACTGCCTGCCAGCCCCGCCTACCCTTGCTCCTGCCTCGCTATTAAAACATCAGGTGTTTTAGACAGGCACAGTAACAGCTTCACAGAGTTAAACAAATGCAGCGTAAACAAAAGTCACACACCTGAAAATAATGTTCCCCAACAGCGAGGGTTGCATAGAGAAAAGCTGTCTCAGAAAATGAAAAAGAAAAAAAAGGCATATTTTAGCTAATTTCTATTTTTTTCTTATAGAGACTCTTTTCATGTCTGTTTAAAGTATTACAGCACATGGGCTGGTGAGAGGGCTCAGTGGGTCAAAGATTTGCTGTGTAAGCCTGGATACCATAGTTTGATCCCTGGAACCCACATAAAGATGGCCAGGCAGTGGTGGCTCACGCCTTTAATCCCAGCACTTGGGAGACAGAGGCAGGCGGATCTCTGAGGCCAGCCTGGTCTATATGGTAAATTCTAGGACAGCCAGGGCTACACAAAAAAAAAACAACAAAATGAAATGAAGAATTAAAATGGTGAGTGGAGAGAACCACTCCACAGATTGTCCTTTCCTCCATACACGCGTGTGAGCATACACGCCATGCACACAGTAATAAAGCATTGAGTCATGTCGTGGCATGTGTGCCCCCCCACAATAATAAAGCATTGAGGCATGCAGCACTTTTCTACAGAACTGTTAGGTATGTGGGCGCATAAGATGTTTGGAGATACGGTAACAGAGCCAGCCGGCGTCCACACCTCTGCTTTAAGCTAACAGTTTTGAAAGTGCTACACGGTCGTCATTTCCTCCGAAAGCTGCAATTATTAGTTCACGTGTTCAGGGATTAATTTCTAAATTTAAAGACTCTAGGTTAGAGTTGTGTAAACTGTTTTACCAATACTTCGGCTCCTAGAAAATAAAAACAAGTTTTGAAATAGTTCCTAGGTCGCTGGCGCAGAGAGTGGCAAAAAGCTGCAGGTTATGACCCTGGCTGGTCCACGTCGGTCCGTCGGTGCAGGCTGTGCTTTGGGCTGCGACTCGCGCTAAAGCGAATGTAGGGGACCCGACGCATCTCCCCAGCCCAGCAGTCCCTCCCGTTCTTACCGCGCACTTTGGGCTTCAGAAAGCCCTGTCATGTTAGCTGCTGTCCTGACTTAGAAGGGAAGGACACTAACAGCTGCCAGGTCTGTGTTCCACTTCACTGAACCTCCGGCATTTACTTCTTATTTTCAGGAATTCTGGTTTTGGATCAGCCAGTGGGAGCTGTGGTTTCTGCTGCTGAACGTGCAGACCCGCTGCCGGCAGCTCCAGCGTTACCTACGTGAACTGGCCGTGTTAAAAAATGTAAACCGTGACTCTGTAGAGATTCTGTGTGTAGGACAGAAATAGCAGCCTCTCAGCTGAGTTATAGCTAATAGAAATGTGACTACCTTGTTTTGGTGCTGAGGGCGTGCCGTGCCCTACAGAGGGTTGAGACTGTTGTTCCCCGATAAAGAGAACGGTCCTTAAAAGGTTAAGTGTGGGCCTGGGGTGATGGCTCTGCACATAAAGTGCACATTGAGCAAGTTTGAGGAGCTGAATTTGAGCCCTCTAGACCCATGTTAGCAGGGCGTGCATGGCGGGCCCATGGAACCAGTGTTCCTACGGGGAGATAGGCAGAGACAGGAAATCCAGAAGCTCTGAGCCCAGCCAGCCTGCTGTGTAGTAGCAGACGTTAGTGAGAACCTGTCTCGGGAGGAAAGTAAGGAGGAACTTCAGAGGTTGACCTCTGACCTCCACATGAACACTGCAGCAGGGACCCGTCCACACTTCATAGACACATACACACCATCTACACATAACACACACACACACACACACACCATCTACACATAACACATATACATACCATATACACATAACACACACACCCCCCATATACACATAATATACCATCTATACAACACACACACACCATCTACACATAATACACCATATACACATAACACATACACATACCATGTACACATAGCACACACACATCTACACATAACACATACACATACCATATACACATAACACACACCATATACACATAATACACCATCTATACAACACACACACACCATCTATACATAATACACACACAATATACACATAACACATACACATACCATATACACATAGCACACATATCGTGTACACATAACACACACACCGTATACACATAACACACATACCGTATACACATAACACACATACCATATACACATAACACACACACCATATACACATAATACACCATATACACATAACAGCACTTTCGGGGTAGGGCAGCCTGACTGTCTACACTACAGGTCACTGTTCTCAGCACCTGCCTCGCCGCGAGCGGAGGGACACAGGCATCGGTATCTGCAGGGAGGGAGACTGAAAGCATTCCCGTGACCACAGCCTCATCTTTACACACCAGCCAGAGAGGAAGCAGAGGGCCCCTACCCTGTGCTGAGGAGGGAAGGGCAAGGACCCCTGCGTGCAGAAGGCTGGGCACCTGCGGCCCCTCCCTGGATTCCCAGGTCCTCCCCTGCTTGTTCCTCTAGGATGTGAGACAAAGTCAGGTCCACTTGATCGTCAGCGAAAGGGCCCGTCTCCTGGGCTGGTGGTGCCAGGCTGTTTTGTCTGTCCCCAAGGACAGCAGGGATTCAATCTCCATTGAAAAGAAAAACAGTCTAGGCAAATAGGGTATTTGCTTCATTTGGAAAATTCCAAAAGGCCATAAAAAGAGTGAGCACAAACGACAGTGCCCCAGAGCAGGCAGACTAGGGTGGGGGCGCCAATCCCTCCCTCCGCGTGCACCGCTGGCTCGTGCCCTCCTCTTGGGGACCCTCTCTTTATCTGAAGAAGGGCAAGCTGGCCAGGGTGCTTCCCTGGCTCTCACATTGCACTTGGCCCACCTGCATCTCCTCCTCCCTCCCAGCCCTGCCGTCTTTGGACCCTTCCCTGCTTTTCTCATCCGTGTCTTTTTTTTTTCTTCCTACAGTCAACATGTGTGAGAGAGGCAGAGGCCAGAGACCACATCCTATTGTGCCTTTCCGACCCTGGCCATCAGTTATACAATAGCAGGGGGCAGTAACTGACCAAAAGGTCAGGGGCAGCGACCCTGGGAACTGGGACACAAGGGACGACTTTTTAACAATTATTTATTTTATGTGTACGAGTTTTGCTTGCGTCTGTGGTTGCACTGTGTGTGCGTTTGGTACCTGTGGAGGTCAGAAGAGGGCATCGGGTCCCCTGAAACCCGCATTGCAGGAGTTGCGAGCCACTGTGTGGGAGCTGGGAACCAAACCCTTGTCCTCTGAAGGCACAACAGGTGCTCTTAGCCTCTGTGCCAGCTCTTCAGCCCCCAGGGGCAACCTTAATATAGATGAGGAATTCTGCAATGTAAAATCAGTGTGGTGTGACTGTAGAATCCAGGAGAAAAGCAGGGAGGCTCCCTAGCCCAGCCACTCCTTCCAGGATGTCTTCAGAGGCCAGGACCTGCCAAGCCACCGAGCTCCTCACTGGGTCTTCCCTGTGGCCTGCAGCTGCTGGCTTTGCCAGAACACCTTCTGGCCTGGGCCAGGCATCGTGGAAGTCACAGCTCCAGCTGGCCCCAAGCTCCCAGAGTTGCCCTTTCCTAACTCTCCCACAGCATCTCAGCTCAGTCCCCAGACTGATTCATGGGAGTCATAGCATCTTTGACCCTTCCTCTTGGCCCACAAAGCGCACAGCTTACCACTGTCCTACACAGTGCCTGCTCACTGTTGGAGAGGAAAAACCTCTCGGGTTCAGAGGGCTGGTTAATCAAACAGAGAGAGATTAGCAGAAGAAAATGATTTTTATTCCTATACGTATCTATATGAGTGGTCAGCAAACCCCACACATTCACACACAAAAGTGACTCAGAGGCAGACAGAAGCTGGGGCTCACATGCCACTTTAACATAGGTGAGGGGCATCAGGGGAGCATTTGCAAGAGGACAAACGACTTAGGGAAAACACACATGGTTCTATAGCGGCCGTGCTGGGAAGCATGGCGGTTTAGTCAAGGTGATTTCTTGATCATGTGCTGTCTTCTCAGGGATAAGAGTCCCCCATGTGCTGTCTTCTCTTCAGTGATAAGAGTCCCCATTTCCTGATGGCCTTTGGAAAGAGAGTCCTGTAACTGTCTCCTTGAGGTAGGCGAATTGACTTCTCAGAGGGCAGGGCTTCCCAGAAGAGCCTCTGCAGGAACCATGTGTCCGGTCAATGCACTTTTGAGGGGCATGCCCCATCCAGGCTCCCAGAGCCCTGAACCTCAAGGCCACATGACCCACCTAGCACAGAGTTGGGGCAACCTTTAGGAGGCAAACAAAACTGGCTTTGGTTCCCTGCCGTGGCAGAAAGTGGTTTTTTCCCACTAGGCTTCTCTCCTTTCTCCTTCTTCCTCCTACAGAGTCTCACTATGTAGCCCTGGTTGCCTGGAACTCGGTGTATAATCCAGGCTGGACTCAGACTCAGAGATCCTCCCACGTGCTGAGATTAGAGGTGTGTGCCCTATTGCTTTATTCTTCTGAACTGGAGAGGTGGATCAGTGGTTAAGAGCACAAACTGCTCTTGTAGAGGACCCGAGTTCAGGTCCCTGCACCACATCAGGCAGCTCTTACCTGCCTGGAACTTCAGTTGCAGGGGAGCTCACACCCTCTTCTAGCTCCACAAGCACTTACACTCCCATGTCCATACCCTACAGAGACACACACACATGTACACACCCGTACAGGGACACACACACTTGTCCACATCCCTACAGACACACACACATGCACACAGTCCCACAGAGACACACACACTTGTACACATCCCTACAGACACACACACATGCACACAGCCCTACAGGGACACATACACGTGTACACACCCCTACAGTGACATACACACATGCACACACCCTACAGAGACACACACACATGCACACATCCCTACAGAGACACACACACATATACCTACAGAGACATACACACATGCACACACCCCTACAGAGACATACACATGCACATACCCCTACATACACATGCACATACCCCTACAGAGATGTACACATACATGCAGACACTCCTACAGACATACACATTCACACAAATGTACACACCCCTACAGTCACACACACATGCACATACTCCATACATGTACAGAATTAAAAATGAAGTCATCTTAATTCAGTATTCTTTGGGGCTAAGGATCACTCTCAGAGCTCTGGGACTGATATACATACATACATACATACATATACACACACACATACGTATGTGTATGTATGTACATGTACATATATATATACACACACACACACACACACACACACACACACACGCACATACTGGGGACATGTCACACACCCATAATCTCAGCACTCGGGAGGTGGAGGATCAGAAATTCAAGGTCATTATTGGCTACATGGTCAGTTTGAGCCAGTCTGGGATACAAGAGAGTTTATTTTGTTAAAACAATCATAAAATAAACTTCATTCTTCCCCATGATCTAGTTTCTTTTGGCCCATGAGAAATCGAAAAACATCTGGTGTGGGGCAGAAGTCCTGTGGTCCAGCAGAGGCCCTGGAACTTGATGCCCCTCCCCCAGCTTCCCCCACACTTCCCACAGGAGCCCAGAGGGGAACCCCAGGGCCGGGAAGAGCCCATGTTTTCTCTTGTGTGGAGAAAAGCAGGTTATCTTTCTGGGGCAGCTGGGCTTCAGGTGTGGACTTGGGGGCGGGAGGTGGGGGTTCAGAGGAAGGAGGACACAGGTGCGGTTCTTGGCTTCAACTCAGAATCCAGGACAGCAAGGCTGTGGAGGGCAGAACTCTGAGGCCTGGTGGAGCCCTGGGGTGGGGCTCCGGAGAAAGGCGATCCTGAGCACTGGAGGGTGAGGTGTTGCCATCCTAGTGGTGTCTGTGAAGGGAGAGCATGGACACTCTACGCAGGAGCTGGGGACCCCCTTCCCACCACAGCCCTCCAGTTGGGAATGCCCAACTGCACGTGGGTGCAACCGAGACAGTACTGCTGGTGATGTGGTCTGAACTGGGTGGCAGAGGTCCCCAGGCATGTGGCCAGCTGTATGTGTCTACCATTGACACCAGACCCAGCTCTCGCCTCAAGGGGAATGAAGATAGTTCCTTCTGAGCCATCCTTGAGTGATTGTGGCCCAGGAACACAGACTTGGGTCCTGAACATTTTATAAAGATACAAATAAAAGACAGCTATAAATCTAGATAGGTCTTCAAATACATTATGGGAGGCCACAGCTGGTCACAGCATATCAGAGACACTGCCATGAGTTTCAGGTATCACTTGATGACAATTTTGGCTTTGGGTTTGGTGGCCATTAGAGTTCTGCTAATTCCAAAATGTTTTACCAGACAGTCAAAAAGATGTTTAGTCCGTCCCGGAGGTGGACAGTGAGGGGACTAAGGGGACTAAAGATGGCTCAGCCACATTCCAGCTCTTCACAATCACGAAATTCGAATCACTTAGCGTGTAGAGTTTTTCACACAGACGTGGCTTCTTTTCCTGCAAACACTCTATTATGTGAGTGTCTTTATCTGTATATGAATCAGTCTACGCCCCACAGGGACACCAGAAAAGCCGTCACCACTGAGAGGAAGGTGGTAAAGCTCTCGTTCCGAGCCCACGGGTTTCTCATGAAGACAGTAATGCATCGTGCAAGGACTGGAACTCTGCGGAAACTCGGAAACTCGTACTTCCTCCAGAGGACGGCGTTGAATCTCCCTCCTCACAGCCGTCTGACTGCTTGTCTGTTGTCCAAGCTGGAGGCTGGAGAACAGAGCAGGCGTCCTCCACCACGCTGATTGGTTGGGGCAGTTCCTAGCTTTCGGTTTGTTTGTTTTCCTGCCCAGCGTCCTTTCCCCAGCCTCCTTCCAGCTTTCCTGGCGGGACACACACACAGACACACACACACACACACATTCTTCCTGCATCTGCCCTAGGCTTTCTGTCAGGGAGGGATGCATGGCCCAGGACTGGCCATCACACCTGCATCTGGCTAGACAGCCAAAGAGTTGGGCCACAGCTCAGGCGGGGCCTGTCGGAATCACCTTGGCAAGCACAGCCACTGAAGCACAGAGCTGATGTGGAGGCATAAACATCTGTAGTATCCGGAGAGCAGCTTTGGGGCTCTGGAGTCCTACCCCCACCCCCACCCCATGACTGCTTTTGGTTACATACAATGTGCAGGAGCTGAGTTTCTGCCCTGACCACCACGAGCCAGAATAAAATAGATTTACTCACATCAAATGCCACGCACTCAAACCTCCTGAGAAATGAGGCAGCCACACAGGGCAGAAGGCTGTCTCTCCCGTGGAGGTAGAGATATCTTAGGCCGTTCAAACCAGGCAAGGCCCAGAAGACGGCCGAGCTTCCCACTTACTGCGGTTTCCTAAGCATGAGTCCTTGTGCCCATGGCTTTGCGGATGACTGCATGTTCCCGGAGACCAACTTTCCACAGGGGAAGGCGGTATGAGCCAGCGCTTCCAGCCTTGGCACCTTAACAGCAAGGGTGTGAGTGACGGCCCCTTCCCCTGCTCTCCCTGAGTCTTAAGTGACTGGAGGAAAAGTTCCAGCTATTCCTTCTCAGGGGTCAATGACAGATCAAACCAGGCACGGAGCCTGCCCTCTGCAAGTTAATGGCCTGTGCAAATAACAGAACAAATTAAGACATGCAAGGGTGTGTGTGTGTGTGTGATCTGCCTGTCTGTGTGTGTGAATGTGTGTATGTGTGCCTGTCTGTGTGTAACTGTGTGTCTCTGTGTGTGTATATCTGCCTGTGTGTGTATGTCTGTGTGTATATGTCTATGTGTGTATGTCTGTATGTATGTGTATGTCCATGTGTGTGTCTCTGTTTGTATGTGCATATATATGTATGTATGCCTCTATGTATGTATGTATATGTTTATGTGGTGTGTATATGTCTCTGTGTATGTATATCTGTATGTCTCTGTGTGTGTGTGTGTCTCTCTGTGTGTGTATGTCTGTACATCTGTATGTCTGTCTGTGTCTCTGTGTGTGTATATGTCTATGTGTGTCTGTGTGTGTATATGTCTATGTGTGTCTGTGTGTGTCTTTATGTCTGTGTGTATATCTGTCTGTCATGTGTGTATGTCTCTATATGCGTATGTCTGTGTCTGTGTCTGTCCATGTATGTGTCTGTGTTTGTGTGTACATAAATACGTATGTATGCCTCTGTGTGTGTGTATGTCTGTGTGGTATGTGTGTGTATGTCTCTCTCTCTCTGTGTCTGTATGTGTGTGAATGTCTATATGTCTATATGTCTATGAGTGTATATATGTATATGTCTGTATGTCTCTGTGTGTGTCTATATGTCTATGTCTGTCTGTGTCTGTGTGTGTATATCTGTATGTCTCTGTGTGTTCCTGTATGTCTGTGTGTATGTATGTCTGTATGTCTCTGTGTGTATCTATGTCTCTGTGTGTGTGTATATATGTCTGTATGCCTTTGTGTATGTATCTGTGTATGTCTGTATGTCTCTGTGTGTGTCTGTGTATGTCTATATATCTGTGTGTGTGTGTCTGTATGTCTGTGTGCTTCTGTGTATGTCTGTATGTCTCTGTGTCTGTAAGTCTGTATGTCTGTGTGTATGTATGTCTGTATGTCTATATATCTGTGTGTGTGTGTGTATGTCTGTGTGCTTCTGTGTATGTCTGTATGTCTCTGTGTCTGTAAGTCTGTGTGTTTGTGTGTGTGTCTATATGTCTGTCTATGTGTCTCCTGGTGGCTCAGAGAAGAGGCACAGGCCAGCAGCGGGAGGTGTGGCAGCCGGAACAGTTAGAGATGGCATTCCTGCTGAGGCATAGCAAGGGCAATGCCAGGAGGTGCCATCAGGGATGTCGTGGAGGAGGACGTGGGTGGAAGGCAAGGGAAGACCAGGCCAGGCAACCCAGATGGAATGCACTTAGGATGCCCTGAGATCTCTGCTCCTAAAGCCAGCTATGGGGCGGGGAGGATTTCTGGCCAGCTCACTCAGTGGAATGCTGTGGTTTCTCTGGTTCCTCGTCTTTTCGCTGCAGACCTAAGCGTCTGCTCAGCTGATCTCCACGGCTGGGCTAGGCCAGTGCAGACATGCCTGGCCACCAGGGAAGTCCTGTGTCTGGAACCTTGAAGGTCAAGGGCAACACTTTGTTTTGGTTTGACAGTAAAACAAACCAACAAATCCAGAATCAATGCTTCAAATGAAGGCATTTTCACTCTGCAGACTGCCCTTGGTTCCCCGTGGTCAAGGTCAAAGGGCAGCCTGGGACCCAGCAGTCTGGGCTTTGCTGAGAGCTTGCTGCTCACAGAACCAGTCTTGCTCCAGCCCTGTGAACTGCTGGGCTGTCCCGAGGTTCCGATGGATCTGCGTGCCTGTTGCATTGATGAGGGAGGCCACCCAGCCACAGCTTGTCAGTGCAAGGTGTTTGGAAGGCTGCCTAGGACCAGGCTCTGCTTAGATCAGTCAAGAAGGGTCTAAGGAGGCCAAGTTTGTTGTATGAAACAGACAGTCCCAGGAAGGCACATTTTAGTAACGGGAGTCATTAAGGGCAATCAGACAGAGGCTGAAGTTAAAGATAAAAGGCTGTCGTGGTTTATCAGCAGGGGCAGGGCGGCCTGTGTTCTGTGGGGCGTTGTCTGTGCTAAGAGGAAGTTGTTGTTTCCCATTAATTGCAGAGGAGTCTTGTCTGGTGGTGGCTCTGGGTAGGTGATCAGCACAGCAGCCAGGCCAGCCTCTGGGAAGACTGCAGAGATGCTAGGCCCGCTAACTTAGTTTGTGCCCTGCCTTTTCACGGTTGCCATCTGCTTCTACGTGGCTAAAGCTTCAGACATTACATTTTTGTTCTGGAGTAGAGAGGGGGTAGAGAGGTAGATGGCGCATTTTCCAGAGTCCCCCGGAAAGCCTTTTAGAAACCCCCTCCTTCAATCACTTTCCTGTATATACCTCACTGGCTGTTCCTAGTTGGTTTATTTTTAAGGTTTATTTATGTTTGCTTTATGTGTATGTTTGCCTGCATACATGTATGTGCACCACACACATTCCTGGTACCTGAAGAAGCCTGAAGAGGGCATCCAGTCCTCTGTAGCTGGAGTTGCCATGTGGGTGCTGGGAACCAAACCCAGGTTCTGTGCACAAGCATCAGCCAGTGGCGGCTGAGCCGTCTCCCCGGATCCTGTGCAGCCCTGGGTGTAGGGAGCCAAGCAAGAGTGTTTTAGCTGAATGCATTGGCTGCCTTACCCTTCAAACATGGAAGGCAGGAAGGAAGAAACTGTCATCTCCAGGGTAGGGCAGCCAGTGCTCAGGAATGGGGAAACAGCTGGCCTGGGAGGGTGGCAAGCATTTATCTTTTCTTTATCAGTTCTAGCAGTGGGTGGGAGGGGGGAGCGCAGCGCAGGCCGAAACCTTTGCTGGCTTAGGAGGTGCAGGAGTTTCCTCATTGGTACAGTTGCCTCTCAGGCAGTCCCGACCTTGAGTGTGTGTGTGTGTGTGTGTGTGTGTGTGTGTGTGTGTCAGAGGTGTCTACACACCCAAGTCAGCCTGGCCCCCAGCGCAGCTGTGGAGTGTAAGGGGCGGGGCTCTGAAGAGAGCTTGGGGAGGATGATGGGATTTGAGTCTGGAATGTTGATATTTTGAAGGCTTGGTCCGCAGCAGGTAGCCCTGTGTGAAAACTTGGAGTCTTCAGAAAGTGGGTTCTGTTGGCAGAAGTAAGTCACTTAGGGCAGGCCTTTGGAAGCCACGTCTGCTTCTGAATGACTCACCCGAGCTGTCTTCCTTCTGACGGGGCCACAGGAAGAAGCTACCACAATGGATATGGCTGCTCTTGCCGCGATGGAGGAACTGAAATCCCTCTGTGATTGTGAACCAAAACCCATCTTTGTTCAATGTCATTTCTGCCAGGCATCTCCTCACAGCTGAGGCGACAGAAGAAATTCCTTAGAACTGAGGGGTAAAGCTGGGAAGAAAGAAACATGTCTGATCCTTCCCATACGCAACGGCTGGGGCCAGGTTGGGTTATAACCCAGTGTGTGTGGCTGTCACACGCTGTACCACACAGGACCCACACACAGCTCAGGAAGAGCTCTATCCCCAGTGTGCTGTCACCATCCTTTAGTCCCCACAGGGACATTGACTGTGCCTCTGTGGAAGTACGCCACTTGCCTGGCCCATTACCACACTGAACACATCTATTAGATCCTTGTGAGGTCCCAGGTCCTGTGAGTTCTCACAAAAATTCTGTCACTAGCCAAACTCTGCTTGGGTTCCCTGAACTATTTTTCAACTAGGCCTGAAGGTCTGGGGTCACATCTGTTGTCCAGATTTAGCATGCGTCTCCCTAAGTCAGTTTGACCAGAAATTTCCACCCTCAGTAGCATGTCCCCCATACCGTAGGTCTGATCATCCCCTCATGTCCCCTCATGTCCCCTCATGATGATTCAGGATGAACTCTGTTAGATGGGTGTACCTCAATCCCTCCTGCCCCCAAGGTTTCTTCTTGGTTACCTTCCCATCATGGTCTTAGGCCCTGTTACCTCCAAACATGGTATCTGGGCAACAGGACAAACAACCGAAACTGGGACGTTTTCACCTCCTTCCTGCCATTCCTCCACAGAGGCCATGAAAGAATTCTCAGACTTCCGAGAGCGTGTCTCCGTGTGTCAGAGCAAAGGAATGACACACAGGCTGGTTCCCCCGGTTTATCAGCACAGGGCTGTCCTTTGACCTGTGCTCATACCGCTGCACAAGATACAGACAGGCAAGGCGCCAGGGAAACATTTGCCATCTAAGCATGGAGACCTGAGTTAGATTCCCAGGACTCAGGTAAAACAGACAAACAAACAGAAACAGGCATGGTGGCACGCACTGTAATCCCAGCACTGAGGGAGTGGGGAAAGGCACGGGGACTCACTGGCCAGCCTAGCTTAGGTGGTGAGCCCCAGGTCACAGCGAGAGACCCTGCCTCCAAAACACAAGGTGGCAGCCCGAGAAAAAGATGCACACCCTGCACTGTGTACACATGTGCCCTCTGATCCTGAGAGAGAAACCCTGCGCTGTACACACACACGCTGTCCAATCCAGAGGGTAAACCCTGTTCTGTGTGTGCGTGCACCCTCTGATTCTGAGGGTGACACCCTGCGCTGTGTGTGTGCACCTGTGCCCTCTGATCCTGAGCATCACACCCTGTGCTGTGTGAATAGCGCTCTCAGACACAAACCCACATATACGCACACTCACAAACAGAAACACTATTCTTAGGCATGAAATCACATGATTTCCCCTATTTCTTGGACTTCATCTCTTTTTTAAAAAAATATTTATTTATTTATTTATTTACAGTGTTCTACCTGCATATATGCCTGCAGGCCAGAAAAGGGCACCAGATCTCATTATAGATGGTTGTGAGCCACCATATGGTGGCTGGGAATTGAACTTAGGACCTCTGGAAGAGCATTCAGTGCTCTTAACCATTGAGTCATCTCTCCAGCCCTGGATTTCACTTCTGAAGGTTCTTGAGTCACATAAAATTTGTGTCACATGGACGGGTATGTTCATTTCTTGCTAACCCATCCTTTGTTGTGGAAACTCAGCCCTGAGCCTCGGGGGGGATGGGTAAAGAAGACATATTCTCCTTTTTTCCTACCCTCTGTACTTCGTACCTGCTGGTCTTGCATTGACTCTAGTCTCTCTCCTGATGTAATGTCCCAAGTCCCAGCCCTGTACTAAGACAACTCCCAGATGGGGGAGCCCCGGGAGTGTGAGCTGCCTGAATACTTCAGGATGCCATGCAGAGGACAGGAATGTGCCACTTCACCTCCAGACTTTATCTTCCCCAACTCTGTCCAGCCTTTAGCCTCCAATCCCGGGACCACATGCCTGGTACATAGGGCCAGAGGGGAGCCAACCACGTGGGCAAACCTGAGCTGTTCCTATGCCAACACTGTATTTGAGGATCATCTATGTTCTGTTCACCCCACTACCTCTGTGTGGCCTCAGTGGAAGTGTTGGCATTCCCTGTGCCTCATAGGGAACCAGGTGCCAATGCCTGCTCCCAGTGCCTCTCAGAGGGAGTAGGTAAGACTCTGCTCCAAGGCACCGAGCCCATGGCTGGTGGGAAGTGGAACTTCACAGACATCTACAGGACAAGCCTCACCCATGGTCTGATACTAGGCATGCAGTAGGTGGCACCCCGTGTCTGTACAGGTTATGCACTAGGGCTCTGGTCCTAACTCCCTGAGGCTCATCTCAGACCTGCAGGACCTCAGAAGCACAGATGACTCAAGTGACGTCAGTGTACCCCACCTGATACTGTCACCACGATGTTCCTTGAAGTTCGTTCAAATGAACTAAATCACACAGGGGTGCAGTGATGCAAGGGCCAAGGAGACTTCACGCAGGAGATCAAGGCGGGGAGAGAAGGGTGGACAGAGCTATCTGGGGGAACCCTGGAGCTCAGTCAGAGCTTTTGCCAAGTTTGACCTGTCCTAGGCCACAGTCCAGCCTCCAGCCGCTCACCTATGAACAGGGCAGGCCATGTCTAGAATTCAAGAGCCTAATAGGAAAGCAGGAAGGCTCTCCCCTACTGGAATCCAGCTTCGTCATTTTCTCCATGGGGACAGGAAAGACTGCCACCCACTGCCCAGGGGAGGTGGGCGTGGGACAGGAGACTACAGACCAAACGTGGGCTGGGTTCAGGGGTACTCACCTGCAACCCCAGCACTCAGGAAACTGAGGCAGACCATGGTATGTCCCAGGTTGGTCTGGGTTATATGCTAACTTCCTGTCTCAAACAAACAAACAACAGTACATATGCTTATAAAGAAATACAATTTTACAAAGATGAAGAGGAGAAGGAGGAAGTAAGGGAAGAAGAGGAAGAGGAGGCGGAGGAGGATCTGGCTAACAGACTGGCCTCTTGCAGGAATTTGTGTCAATTTCCCCTAATTCAGAGGACTTCGTGAGAAAGGCACTCTGAGCTCCTCACAGAGAGCGCGTCTTTTGAACTGCTGATGGTTTTCCAGAAGTCACGTGACTGTCTCACTTTCACCGATTAAAAGTGAAGCTTGCATTCAGCATATTCAGAAGCTTTCTGGCAAGCAGAGACTGCCAGCAGGCTGCCGGTGGGCTGGCTCTCAAGCCTGGGCCATGGGTCACCACCCTGTGGAAGGAGCGCCAACGACAAACTGCAGGCTTGGGCTCAGACCGGAAGCCATCCAAAAGGAAAAAGGCTGAGAGAGACCACAGGGAGTGATTGATGTCTCTCATTGCCTCTGCTTTTCTGTGGGGGCTGCAGGTGGCAGTCAGAGCTCAGAGAGAAAGAGGACCCAGCCAGGAGAGGGGGACCCCTCCACATACCACCATCCTAGCTTCTGGGGGCTCTGCTAGGTAGAGACCACACCATCAAGGAGCCCCACACAGAAGCCATCCTGTCAGGGATGGAAGTCCCCATTGCTGCATTCTCCAGCCCTGGCTGCCATGGAAGTAGGAGCCTATTTTTTTATGCCCTAGGTGCAGAGAAGACTCTCTGTCTCGAGCCAGGCTCAGCATGCCCAGTGTCTCTGTGTATGTGTGTGCCTGTGTGTATATGTGCCTGTGTGTCTGTGTGTGTGTATGTCTGTGTCTGTATGTGTCTTTGTAAGCCTATGTGAGTGTGTCTATGTGTGTATCATCTGTATCTGTACGTGTGTGCCTGTGTCTCTGTGTATGTCTCTCAGTGTGTATGTGTCTATGTCTTTTTGTGTCTGCAAGTGTGTGCATCTCTGGGTATATGTCTGGGTGTGTCTGGGTATGTATCGTCTATGTGTGCCTGTGTATGTCTCTCTGTATGTATGTGTCTGTGTGTGTCTGTCTCTGTGTAGATGCCTCTGTGTGTGTCTCTGTTTATATACCTGTTTGTGTATCTCTGTATGTGTGTATATGCCTCTGTGTGTGCATGTGTATCTGTATATGTATCTGTGTGTGACTCTCTGTGTATATACCTGTGTGTGTTTGTGTGTGTCTCTGTGTAGATGCCTCTGTGTGTGTATCTGTTTATGTGTGTGTATGTATCTGCGTGTGTGTGTGTGTGTGTGTGTGTGTGTGCACGTGTGTGCGTGTTTAGGGACTCTGGACACAGATCTCTTTGCAGACAACAGGAAGTCTCAGAACCCTGCCTTCCTTTCAGGGTGACTCAGCAGTGCTTTCTTCCCCCGGGGCAGAGGACAGGTAAGCAGCACAGACGCTCCAGAGAGGCCCTCCCTGCCACGCAGCCCCGTTTGCTCTCCCTCAGCTCTGCCTGTTCAGTCGCCTGTTTCCAGACACCACACATCCCGTGGATCAGCAGAACAGACTTCAGTCGCCCACCCTACAGAACACTGATGTGGGCACGGGGCCCCTGCCAGGAGGCTGGCAGGAACTCTGACTCTAGTTCCAAGCCAAGAAGTGCTCTTAGACGTAGTACAGGGGCTTCTGGGTTCCTGAGATCCTCCCTCTAGCCCAGAGAGCCATGGACCAGCGAGGCCTCCTCAGAGCCCGGCTTCCAGATAATGTCTACCTTAGGCAGCAAATAAAAGCCACCACCGGTGCTTGAGACCAATCCCATTTGGCCTGTTGGGACACATCACACACCTCACGGATTTCTTCACTCTTCATTGGCCCTTTGCAAAGCAGCTCCCTGCAGTCCTGTTAGGGGGGTGAGGTGACACAGAGGCTGAGAGAGCCCTGTCTGGCTCACTGGGAACCCCAGGAGCTGAACTGACCTTGCCTTCTCTTCCCCCTCCTCTTCCCACTGCTCTAGATCCCCTCCTTCCAGCACGAATGTGGCCTGTAGATTTACTAAATCAGTAGATGCTCCTGGTTCACAGCAGCGCAGGGGACACTGGATGGCTGAACCTTTGCCTGGAAGCCACAGAGCAAATGCCCTCCCTCTCACTGCATGGAATAGTGATTGCGGCATCATGGGCCCGGAAGCAGGACCTGGCCTGTGTGCCTGCTGTCGCTCACTTGTACTGTGTCCCCTCACTTCTCTCGCCCTCACTTTTCTCATCTGTCAAATGGCCACAAGGCAGCGACTCAGCCACACTGACTGCTGAGGGGTTAATGAAATCAAACCAAGTGCTTAATTTCCATGGTGCTTGAAGGGAGGAGTGTGTTGCAGACACATCCCAGCCCAGGGTCCTTTGAAATGGTCCTTCACACAACTCCATTGTCCTTCCAAGCGAAGAAACCCGATACTGGTGCCCTCCAGCCTCGGCTTCCTTCCCTACTCCCTCTCTTGGGTCCCTCTCTTGAAGAGCCCGTGTTGTCCACGTCTCTGAGAAAGCCAGCCTGACTCTCTCAAGCAGCAGTTCCTGGGGTTGAAACGCCATGAGGTCACTGGCCAGATGTGGAAACCTGGGTCTGAAAACCTTGGGCTCTTGAGCGCTCTATGATCAGGGATGTAGGACCTCAGGCAATCCCTCCCTCTGCTCAGTTACTAATCAGAGCTATGGGACCAAGTTGTCTCCATGATGCCGAAAACCTAGTAACCAGCTGTGGCGGTTACCTACTAAGGATGCCAGCAGATTCCAATTTGTCTCTCTACATACTAGCTCTGCAAGTTTCCACTACAGAGGCACTGTGGCACCCGGCGTTGGTGAATACCCCAAACCTCAGCCCCTCTCTTTGACCTGTAGGGCCGACCTCATACACTCCCTGGCTCAGATCCTGTAGAGGGACAGTCAAAAGGGGATGGCTCTCAGAGGGCCTTGGCTAACTGAGGCTGCCTCCAAAGGCATCTCCCTCTGCCACTAGAAAGTCACAGATGTGCCGGGCATGACGTGGGGTCTCGGCATTAGCTGTCTCATGACTCAGTATGGTCCTATGTCACTTGGGCATGGAACGTTTTTCCTATGATTTCTATAGGTCAGCAACATGCTTCATAAGACATAAATTCCTCAATGCCCTATCTATTACCAAGTACACATTCCCTGTTCAAACCAAGCCAGCAGCATACATGGGCCCCTTCCTGTCTGGAAGAAATGCCCTGAAGAGTTTTATCAGGCTCAGAGCTTAGACAGGCTTTCTGTCTGTCGTCACTCTTTGGCCACATTGTTTGCAAGACTTCCAGTGCCCTCAGATACAAAACCTCCTCCACAGCAGCAGGAAGATAAGTCTGGCCACCCTCAAGCCACTTCCTAAACCCCTGTGCTGCAGAGCTGAAACTGTCAGGGACACAGGCCCAGTTGGCCAGATGTCCAGGTTCTCTCTGCCTCTAGGGAGAGCCTGGTGAAGTGCAGGCTGCTGGGGAGGACAGATGGTCACTCAGGGAGGCCTGGCTTCCTGCTGGAGCTGTGGAAGCCTGCTGACTCCCACTGTGAGGGGTGAAAGCCACCATCTCATAGCTGAAACCGTGACAATACCCGCAGCAGGAACACCTTCGTAGAAGGTCCTGCTGGAGAAGGGCCCCAAGGTGCTAGTCACCCAGGGAGAGAGAGGGGGCAGCTATCTCAAAGTCCTGACTGGGGTTGGGGTGTCCCTAAGTCATTTCTATCCCCATCAAAGCAGGAATGGTAGTACAGACGGCATTTGTTGGTATCTACTTTATCAGTGAGTTTATTTCCTTATTTATTTTAGAACTGCTCTCTCTCTGAATACAGCCCAGTGGGACTCCCCACCCCCACCCCGGGGGGTGTCATTAGGCATCTGTTCCTGTCCTGGTGTGTTAGCACCACCCCAGTATGAGAAGTACTATGGCCATAAAACTGTTCTCTGTAAGCTCTGCTCTGCCAGGAATTTATAGGAACATCCTCCTCTATGATTTATCCCTTAGCAGGAATCAGTGCAGCAGGGATCAGAGCGATAAGAATGGAACTTTCCAAGTGTGCCTGGCATGGTGCTCAGTACCAGAGAGCCAATGCCTCCTCATTCCCCCAGGAGTCTCTGGTGAGGTACTGGGTCTCCGTCTGCTGCCTCCAGAGCCTGTTAGTGTCTCCTTGCCCCTCAGGTGCCCTGGATTACTACCTCTCACTCATGCTCTGCCTGGGGCAGGCAAAGGCCATGGGGCGAGGACCTCCCTCTCAGCTTGGGAAGTCAAACTGGCCAAGTTCCCCCAGACAAACCCTCCTGATTTCTCACCGGCTTACTTCTAGGTCTCCGCCTGCAGTCACACCTGGTGCCAGTTTATATTCCCTAGTACAGTTGCCAGGTTGTCTTCAGGGCTGTACGTTAGTGGGTCACACTGGCTACAGATGCTGGTGGCTCAGCACTATGAGCCCAGGTCCGTGGACGGCTGTTGGAGTCATCCAAGTCCACGGACCACCGCAGGGGTCACCCTTCCTTGGCGGAATCTGGTGAATGTGTAATGACCTGTCTCATTCTGTGAATGTAATCGAGCGGAACACGCTTCATCAGACTCTCCAGCTCTGGACTCCGTCAGTTCTTCCTCATCCTGACACTGTATTGTCTCTGGACTGTCTCTCCTCTCGGCCCCACATCTCTGGTTTGGAAGCCAATGCTATCTTTTATCAACTGAGCGGGGCAGGGGAAACCTTTGTCTTTGTGGTACCTAAGGGAAAGTTTACTCAATGACTGTTCCTTCCCCAAGAGCATCTTGGGGTTTTTTGTTTTGTTTTGTTTTTTGTTTTAGCTTTAGTCTGACAACATTCTTCCACAGATCTTAATCTGTGGGTGTGACCCATGAGGTCATGGTTAATGTCGTGAGTGTGTTAACCATTAGCAAACGGATCTCACATTTATTTAAGGGTGCTTGTGGCTGGAGAGGGGGCACGGTGGTCAAAAGCACTTACTACTACTTTGACCTGCTTTTAGGACCCAGCACCCATGTGGAGCATATCACCACTGCCTGTCGCTCTGGTTCTGGGGGATCTGACATCCTCTTCTGCACACATGTGCTAAACATTCTTGAACATACACACACATACATCAATAAAAATAATGGTAATAAATCTTAAAAAGAAACCACACTGATAAAGCACTTTATCTTCTCCTCGCAGTGGAATCCCCTCAGTTTAACAAACAAAACTCTTTGTCAACCGCCTCGCCCACCAGATTTCACTGTGTGGACCTAGTCCCTTCGGGACTCTTCCTGCACACCCTGTGGCTCTGTCCGTCTTGGTTTCCGGGTTGATCCTGACCACTGCAGCATCCGGTCCTTGCTTTAGGTTCCAGCGCTTTTGTTACCTTGGACTCCTGAGAGCATCTCAGGAGACAGCTTTTTTACTTTCCCATTCTTTGGGCTGTGGAGTCAGCTTTTTTCTAATTGTTGGGATTAAAATACTTAAGAATAAACAATTTAAGGAAGAAAAAGCCATGATTTCAGCATTTCCATCTGTAGTCAGTTGCCTCCATTGCTTTTAGGACTGTAAGGGAGAAGCATCATGATGGGAGGAGCATCGTGGAGGGGAGTGATTCACCTCACAGCAGCCAGGAAGCACTCAGACAGGGGCTGGAGACCAGATACATCCTTTGAAGGCATAATACTCACCCCAGGGGGTTAACCCCCAAGTCTACACCATCTCCTAATAACGTGACCAAATTATGACCCTGCCACGGATTCATCTTTGATTAGGTCGGAGCTCTCAAGTTTCCCTCAGCTCTGAATGACTAGATCCACTAGTGGGACCCACGGTGTCAACACCTGTGTCTTTTAGGGATACATTTTTTTCCAAGCAGTAACAGGAATGGATTTCCTCTATCTACACCCTGGGAATGCACTTTGACCCTAAAAACAGGCCTGCGACATACATCTGAGCCTCGGCCTACCTTTGCAAGCCGCTAGTGCAAGATTCAGTGAAGTTAGGCCCACAGAATCTTGGTCTTTTGCGGGACACATATGTACCAGCAAAAGGTTGCCCACCCACAAATCAAGCATCAGTATTCCCGAACCCTCTTCAAAGTCCTCCTGGATTGCCTGATAGAGGTTCAGTTGGAAGTTCCCCTGCAACAGCCCCCATTCCAAACCCTGTCCTTCTCAGAAAGCCTGCCAAGTGGCAGCTCCTCCCCGGGAGCTACTCAAGACCACACCTACAAGGTATATGTGCTCCAGTCCCTAGACCTACTCCTCCTTCCAGCGCCTCACTTCTTGGGGCTTGCAAGTCACCCAATAAAGTTTTACTCTGATTAAAACTGGTCCCTTACTTTTTAATTCTGCTTGATCTGGCTGACTGCATCAATGGAGAAACCCACAACCAGGGAAACAAAAATACCCATCGATAGATTCCCACCCCTCCCACTGAAGGCCTGCTTTCTGCCGCTGTCCTGACACCTGACCCTTGTTGTGGGTTTGGGGTAGCTCAGAGATTCACCATGACTGTGAACACATTTTAACAAGTAAGAGGCTTTATTAAACACTGGCCAGGTACAAAGGACACTGGCCAAGTCCATACCTGAGAATCATGCCCAGAGTGTGGCACTGAATACCATCGGTCAGGGGTTTATAAAGGCAAAACTCACAAGGTTACGTACTTCCTGCCATCATGCAATCAGAGGCAAGCACACATCCTGGTGGACTTCCTGTCTATGTGATCAAGCACATCCTGTATGGTTGGGGCAACCAAGCTTGTTTACAGAAGCAAAAACACAGTTATCTTACGTGAGCAGCCCCAGCATTCCAGGAAGTTATCTGTCCTCGGACAAGCGTGGCTTACGGGTTAGAGGCATTTTTGTTGTATAGATCTCTTAAGAACAGTTATTTAAACACAGTATTAGCCATTGAACCCTCACTAACCCAGGGCTTGTGATTCTAGTGACGTTCTGGGGTCTAAGCTTTGGCAGGCAAAGGTCTCTCACATCCAGATTCGGTGTTATCCACCCAAAGATGCTCTACCTGTGCCTCTCCGTGTTCCCTGTGAGAGTCTCCCTCTGTCCCTCCTGTGAGCCTCCCTCTGTCCCTCCTGTGAGCCTCCCTCTGTCCCTCCTGTGAGCCTCTCCCTGTCTCTCCTGTGAGCCTCCCTCTGTCTCTCCTGTGAGCCTTCCTCTGTCTCTCCTGTGAGCCTCCCTCTGTCTCTCCTGTGAGCCTCCCTCTGTCCTTCCTGTGAGCCTCCCTCTGTCTCTCCTGTGAGCCTCCTCTGTCTCTCCTGTGAGCCTCCCTCTGTCCCTCCTGTGAGCCTCCCTCTGTCCCTCCTGTGAGAGCCTCCCTCTGTCTCTCCTGTGAGCCTCCCTCTGTCCCTCCTGTGAGAGCCTCCCTCTGTCCCTCCTGTGAGCCTCCCTCTGTCTCTCCTGTGAGCCTTCCTCTGTCTCTCCTGTGAGCCTCCCTCTGTCTCTCCTGTGAGCCTCCTCTGTCTCTCCTGTGAGCCTCCCTCTGTCCCTCCTGTGAGCCTCCCTCTGTCTCTCCTGTGAGCCTCCCTCTGTCCCTCCTGTGAGCCTCCCTCTGTCCCTCCTGTGAGAGCCTCCCTCTGTCTCTCCTGTGAGCCTCCCTCTGTCCCTCCTGTGAGAGACTCCCTCTGTCCTTCCTGTGAGCCTCCCTCTGTCCCTCCTGTGAGCCTCCCTCTGTCCCTCCTGTGAGAGCCTCCCTCTGTCTCTCCTGTGAGCCTCCCTCTGTCCCTCCTGTGAGAGACTCCCTCTGTCCTTCCTGTGAGCCTCCCTCTGTCCCTCCTGTGAGCCTCCCTCTGTCCTTCCTGTGAGCCTCCCTCTGTACCTACTGTGAGCCTCCCTCTGTCCCTCCTGTGAGAGTCTCCTCTGTCCCTCCTGTGAGCCTCCCTCTGTCCTTCCTGTGAGCCTCCCTCTGTCCCTCCTGTGAGAGCCTCCCTCTGTCCTTCCTGTGAGCCTCCCTCTGTCCCTCCTGTGAGCCTCCCCCTGTCCCTCCTGTGAGCCTCCCTCTGTCCTTCCTGCGAGCCTCCCCCCTGTCCCTCCTGTGAGCCTCCCTCTGTCCTTCCTGTGAGCCTCCCTCTGTCTCTCCTGTGAGCCTCCCTCTGTCTCTCCTGTGAGCCTCCCTCTGTCTCTCCTGTGAGCCTCCCTCTGTCTCTCCTGTGAGCCTCCCTCTGTCCTTCCTGTGAGCCTCCCTCTGTACCTACTGTGAGCCTCCCTCTGTCCCTCCTGTGAGAGCCTCCACTGTCCCTCCTGTGAGCCTCCCTCTGTCCTTCCTGCGAGCCTCCCTCTGTCCCTCCTGTGAGAGCCTCTCTCTGTCCTTCCTGCGAGCCTCCCTCTGTCCCTCCTGTGAGAGCCTCCCTCTGTCCTTCCTGTGAGCCTCCCCCTGTCCTTCCTGTGGGCCTCCCTCTGTCCCTCCTGTGAGCCTCCCGCTGTCCCTATTGTCATCCCTAGTCTGGACCTTCATGGGCTCCAGTGCCTGGACCACTTTCAGCATCCATGATATGGAAGCCTGGATTCCGGCAGGTTCTCTCCTCCCGCTCCCTGGCTCCTACAGCCATCATTATTCAACAGTGGGCTTCATTCTTTGAGCCTGGAACCCCTATTAATGTCTTTTTCCTTGTCCCAAGGCAAGAAAGAGAAACTGGGGGACATGAGAGAGGAAAGGGTGGGATGAAAGTCTTTCATCAACCGAGCACAGTCAACGACTGCTGTGAAGGCTTCGGACACAAAGTCACGTTTCTTTCACACATAGATATATTTAAAAATCAGCCTGTAAGTTTAAGACCTGGGCATTTGAGATTGGGTGGGGCCTCATTCCTTTCCCTAGGCCTTGCCTGAGAATTTCAAACAAAACTGTTTCCATTGTTTACACTAAAGATAACCTACTTCCTGTCAGCCCAGGTACCAACCCTTGACCTTATCGACTGAAATCCTTCCAGGAACCTCTTAGCAACCACCTTGTGATCTCAGGTAGGTTTAAAAGACAGTAACTTCAAACCTTACCAAAATCCTGTGTATGACTGAAATAAACAAACGTTTTTCTTACCCCATCCTGACCACCTCTCTTCTAATTCTCCTTCAGCCTTTATTAAAAGTACCACTGTTAAGCCAACTCTGCTTCATGAACTGTCCTGAAATTCTTTCCTGTACCAAAGCCATGGACCCTGATTTGACCTGACTCGAGTTCTCTAAAAGTCTGTCAGGCCGTTCCTGTGTCATCCCCCCCCCCCCAAATGCTGCCATCCCTATCTGGTGGTCCTATCTGTGTATTTCCTGACACTGGGGTACCCGTGGCTTATGAGGTCACTTCCTCCGTGCGGGTTTGTAAGCACCTGGCCGACACAGCTCACAGCCATCTTCTGGGAACCTCTGACTGGACCTGGCCAGAGGTCATCATCCTGGCCAGTGTTTAGCTGGAGCTTGCTTCAAATTTGGCTCAAAACCGTGGTAGTGGTCTTATTCTCTTCTGGTGGGATTTTAAAAACCTACAGTGGATTTGAATCCTGCCCACTCAGGACGACTGGGTTAGCGGCTATCAGGCCCAGGTGTGTAGATGGTGAGCAGGGTTTTGTACAGGGGACAGGAACGCTGGCTTTTCCTGCAGTGTACAGACACTAGGGGTCAAAGGACACAGACCTCGGACAGTGCCATGACATGGAATACCCTGCCCTTCCCAGTGACTTAACACGATCTCTCCATTTCACTCTTAATCCTGACTTTGGTGGGGACAATGGGGAACAAGCGAGTCCTCCCTCTACTGTCCAGTGACTAGGGACAGAAAAGTAAGGGTACCTTTGCTATGGCATGGCTTTCTGAGCCACACGTAGGTAGGTTTTTACCCTGGCCGTTTCTAGAGGTGAACAGTGTTCCCGGGTGTGGTCTTTGGACCACATTAGAACCACCAGAGCTACTTGCTAAATACAGATCCGCGGTCTTCCCTAAGTCCTCTGAGTGAGAAGATCTGAGGGCACAGCCTGGGAATCTGTGTCCCTATCAAAAACTGGCTCAGCTGCAGCTGCGAGCCCAGAATGATGGCCTTGGCCTGTCTGTCCCTCACAGCAAACCCTGGTCTTCTCAGGGTCTCACGGCTCCTGGTCAGTTGTTACCCCCTCCTTAGACCACTCTGCCTATGTGGGCTTTCTTAAATTTTTTTTGGATGTTGGCATCTTTGGGAGCAGCCTCCCCGACTTCAGTTTTGTTGTCTCGCTGACAGGTGATGGACGAGGCCACATCTACGAGAAGAGGGAGAACGGAAGTGGAAGTTACTGTTAATGTCTGGCCTCGCTGTCCCCTTAGGTAAACTGTGGAGGGTGAAGAAAGCGTGCAGCTCTATTCATGACACACAGGTTCTCAGCGAGTCAGAGGCACCTTCTGTGATGCAGGAAGGCCCGTGTGAGGGGAGGTGGATTTCCTGGGAGCCCAGGCTGATGAGTGCACATAAAATTGACCTTGAGTGCCCTGAGGACGAATGGCTGAGCTGGGGCAGATTGGCGTGCAGCTGCCAGGGTTCGATCAGGCGATAAGAGCCACGTCACTGTTCCTGGTGTGATCCATGGGTGACTGGCAAACACTAGGAGAGGCCTTGGTCCTCATGAGTGTCACAGGGAGAGACCGTTCCATATCAGAGGTCACAGTCACCACGCGTGATTCACAGCTCCCAGGTGATCTATTGAGGTCTACGGTGACAGAAGTGGATGCTTCCTGTAGCTGGAATATAAGTCGAACATAATAGGAACTTACATGGCTTGTGAGGGTGTCGTCACCCGGGAAAAGCAAATCACTTTCATTAGTGCCCCAGTCAGCCCAAAACTACTTACACAGCCTTGGCCCCAGACCAGCTTCTGCTGGAGCACAGTATTCAAAACAGATCCAGGGCCTAGGTATTTATAGCGTGGATGGAGATCTAAGACCAACTCTCAGAGCAAAGCTGGTGTCAAAGTTCAGGGTTAACCAAGTGACAAGATCACCAACAATGAAAATGTTCTTTATTTTATGTTAATTATTAATTATGCATACAATCTTTCACAGCATTCCAAAGAAGCAGGAAGCAGTTATGGTCTCATAATTCCAGCCCTGGTAGACATCAAGGGTCACCCAGCAAGACTTGAAAAACAATCCCCAGGTTTGCAAAGCCCCAGGTCACTGGGGCTTTAAAAGGGGAGCTGAGATCAGCTGGGAGAGGGCTCGCTCAGTTCGAAGCGTTGGCTTCAGTTCCCAGCAGTACATAAAAGTAGACACATACCAGTAACCCTGACACTCTGGGTAAAAGCTAGAGCATCAGAAGTTCAAAGCCATCCTTGGCTATAGGAGACAAAATCAGTCTGCACTACATGAAACTGTGTTCTTCCAAAAGGAAGTTGAGATGTCTATTTTTTTAAGAGTCCCATGATATTTTCATGATCCATGAGAGTAAGAAACGATGTCCTAAACATCTTGATCTGCCTGAGTTTCCCTGATACATTCCTTTGATTATAGAAATCCGAGAGTCCCTTTCACCTTTCTTTCCATCTTCCCCGATTCTTTATCCTTCTCTGCCAAGATATTACTATGTAAAGTGTCAATCATGCAGAAAAGCTCAAAGATTCTATCACTCACCTGCCCCGTCTCTCTCTAGAGCCTACACATGTCAACATTTTATGTTTGCTTCCTCTCACATCCTTCCATCCATTCTTTCTGTCCATCTGTCTGTCAGTCCATCCATCTATCCATCCCCATCCATCCATCCATCCATCCATTCCCCATTCATCCCCCATCCACCCATCCACCACCCATCCACCACCCATCCATCTATCCATCACCCATCCATCCATAAATCAAATCCATCCATCCATCCATCCATCTACCCATCCATTCATCAGTCCATCTATCCATCACCCATCCATCCATCCATCAATCTATTCATCCATCACCCATCCATTCAAGCATCCCTTCATCTTATTTTCTTTATTCCTTTCTAAGTGAATTGCAGACCGCAGTGTCCTTTACCTATAAATGTTTTAGCCTGTATATATTAAAGCTCAATATTGACAGATAATTATGTTTGAAAATATTACATGAACCAAAACCAGACATCATTGTTCTTGTTTGCTTTGAGCAGTATTACCACGTGGCCCCACTGGTCTGAAACTTGCTGTGTAGACTAGGTTCGCTATGATTCTGCGGGGGAGAGACCTTGGCGGGTGAGAACCCATGCAGCAGCAGGTGGGTGAGAGACAGACATGCCAGGCCGACAGAGCTTACATGGGAAGTTTGATTAAGAGAAAGAGAATGGAAAAGGCGGGGAAGGGAGAGGAGGGGAGGGGAGAGCCCGGCCTCTGGGCACAGGAGCAGCAGAAGAGAAGAGAGAGACACACTGGGGGGTGAGGGGCAAGGTGGAGGGGTGGAGAGAAGAGGTAGAAGCAGGTGGAGTTTTTGCCTTTTAAAGGGACGAGAGACTGCCTGGCCTGCTTGCACCTGTGCGTGGGTGAAGCACGCTGCAAGGTCACCAAAGGGCGGGGCCAGGTGTGCCAGGATGCTAACACCAGGCTGGCCTCAAATTCACATATATGCACTACTTCTGTCTCTGCCATCCAAGTGCTGGGATTAAAGGCGTTAATGTACAGCACAGCCCTCACCATCATTCCCATCACCCCAGAGCTCCGAACACTGTCCCTACTCCTAGAACAAATGTCACTCTGACTTCCTTTTTCATCTTAGATTAGCCTCTTCCGGGACCTCACCGAAGCAGGAAAGTACGGTGTGTGCTCCTTTTTTGTAAGGCTCTCAGCGCCGTCGTACTTGAGAATCTTTCCTTTTGTCTTGCTGGTTAATCCCTTTGCCGCGCTGACTTTGCCCATTCATGTGGGCATGCTGTGGTGTGTTTACTCATTCTTGACATTTGGGCAGTTTTCCCATGTTTTGATTATTGTAAATAAAGGTGCTATAACCAGCAACAGGCTTTGTAGACTAGCAGGGCTTCCGTGGGTGTTTTTATTTTTACTACATGAATACTTAGGGGTGAGATTGCTGTCGTGTCAGGAGATCTAGTTTTACAGAAACTGCCAGAACTTTTTCCCGAAGTGGCTGATGTGTGAGGCTTGTGGTAGAGTGACACCCTAAGGACACACATTATTTTTGTCGTCCTAATTTTAGCTCTTCCGGTGGATATGTGGCTCTATTCAGCATGAGTTTAATTCTCATTTCTCCAGGGATTGATGATTATGATGTTAAATAAGCTTACACATGGGGCTGGAGAGATGGCTCAGTGGTTAAAAACACAAGCTGTTCTAGAGGACCCGGGTTTGATTCCCAGCTCACAGGTGTCTGTAACTCCAGTCTCCAGGAATTAGATGCCCTCTTCCGCCTTCTGCTGCCATTGGCACTCACACAGATACGTCGTACTCATAAACAAATAAATAAAATAAGTCTTTACAATAGAACAACACAATCTTCCACATGCTTTACCGTAGTAAATCTTATCTGTGAATGTTGATGATCTCGGCTCATGTAGAATGGAGCTGTTGGTGCTTCAACCTTTGAATCTTCACTTGCTAATGCATAAGGATTCTCGCAACCATATTAATGAAGAATATTAGTGAGTCATTTATTTAATCAAACTAGCGTTCTTTGGTTTTGACATCAGGATCACGACAATCTCATAAATAAATTTAAAAACACTCTCTCCTCTATAAACAATTCACACAATTTCTTTTCTATTCTCCTATTTACAACTCACCGCTGACCTTGTATTCTGCTTCAGTAATATTGACACTTGCTTTTTAAAACCTATCCTGATAATTCTTGACTTCTTAAATGGAACATTTTAGTTTATTTTTAACGTAATTGTTGTAGTTATTTTTATGCAATCTGTTTTTTTCCAGCCTGGGAGTCCCTCCCCCTATTCTCTCTTCCTCCCACTTTCTTTGAAGCTAAAATGATTCTTTAAAATGATTCCTCTCAATTTACCTACCCTCTTTGTGCCAAAGACGCTGAAACTGTAAATAGAAAGCAGACATTTAGGCTTCCTGGCCTCTTGCTCTCTGCCTCCTCTGTCCGCAGCACCCCTTACTTAAAACCCTTCAGTAAATGTGCCTGCCTTACGCGGTTCTTCACGGCCTCATCTCTGAATCGAGAGCCCTGGACGTTGTGTTCAACAAGGGCATCCTCTTGTGAAGCTTCCTGCGCCTTTCTCGTCTGAAGGGACAGAACAGTAAAATAGCTTTGTGGAGAAAGCCAACATTCTCAGTTACTTCCCCAGCACCGAGTTCTTGTTTGGAGCGGTGGCTTCTAGGTATTTGTTTACTAGTAAGATTGGTCATACACCCTGCAGAGCGTTGTTGTGCATTTCACAAAATTCAAGTCTATTAGAGCTTCATGCATAGGCAGCAACCATAAAGAACTTACCTGGGTGGCTCTTGTACAAGTTAGAAACGACAGGCGTGTCCTGAGAGAAATGGGGTTGATCCGCGTCCTTGGAACTTCAGAAGCATATGTGGGAATCCAGAGAGCCTCTGACCATAGGTCGGTGACAGGCCCCTCCATAGTCTCTCTGCCTTTGCAATCAGTCTGCTTCCCTCCCCAGCCCCCACTTCTCTAGCTAGGAGTCTATGATGCTGTCTGGATGGATCTTCTCTCAGTCACCTTGATCATATCTCAAACTGTGTCCTCAGAAGAAATCTCTCTCTCTTTTTGAGACAGGGTCTCTCTATAGGTCTGTAACCCTGATTGCCCTGGAATTCACTATGTAGACCAGGCTGGCCTGGAACTCATTCTGTAGACCAGGCTGGCCTGGAACTCACAGAGATCCTCCTTCCTCTGCCTCTGCCTCCTGGGTACTGGGATTAAAGGCATGAGTCATATGCTTGAGTTTCAGAAAAGCAATCTTAACTGAGCGTCTTCACTCCCAGGGTCAGCACTCTGACGGCATACACCAGTCACCAGTCACCGTGACTGGGTCTACACTTTAAAGGCAGGAGGGCTTGCTTCAGCTCACAGTGCAGAGGTTCTGGCCCACTGTGGTGGGGAGGGTGTGGAAGAGAATAGGTCCAGCGCTGGGTCAGGGAGCAGAGAACATCCGTTCTAGCCGCTTTCTGCCTTTTCACTTTGCCTTTCCTATGGCCCCAGACTTCGGGGATGGCGCTGCCTTCATTTAGAGTAGCTCGCCCCAGTCCCTAGCTAATTCTCTGTGAAGGTGCCTTTCACACACTCAGAAATCAGTCGAGTTGGCAATCGAGAGTCACCATGGCATCCTCTCTCAGACCCCACAGCCCTCGGCCATGCTGCTCACAGCCCTGAGCTCCTCCCTATTCACCCCTACAGCCCCGCTGTAGTTCCTGGGTTCCTGTTGTTGCGGTAACACATTTTCACAAACTTGGTGGGGATAAAAAGAAATAAATGTATTTCTGTCAGACTGCTGAAGGCCAGAAATCTTGAGATTGGTTCCAGTAGGCAAAAGTCAGGGTGTTGCCTGGGATGGTTTCAGCCCATCGTGGTCAGGGATGAGCTACAACCTTCAATGTCTCACACCTAGAAACCATCTTTATCAACTAAACTTCCACAGTCTTTCAAGACACCATCGGGGGCAGTGGCAGAGAACCAGTGTTCAGAACGCAAGCCCACGGGGCTGTTCCAACCTAAACCCCAGCACCATGATTACACCGAAGCCCAGCTGGACAGTGCAGGGCACTGCTCATCTTATGAACCGTCCTTATGAACCGTCGTTTAACCACACCGGCAAAGCTCGATTTGCCACCTAATAGCTGCACAGGTTCAGAGCGTCAGCCACACCACCCACCTGGCAAACCCTGTCTCTTCTGTGTTAGACTTAATTTTTCTTCTCTGCAGGGCTTCCCTAACCACCAAGGCTATGCTCTGGTCCATTCTTCTGCCCCATGGTTCCCTAAGCAGAGCCTCTGTTGGAGCAGGAAATATCCAGGGATGTAATTAGTTCCCTGTTGTCTCCCTTCTCTCAACTCGGACCAGCAACTGAGGCAAGGAGCTCACCTTCTCTCTTCCTCCCAACTCCCTCAAGGTCAGGCACATTCATACACATTTGCAGGGAGGAAGGGGTATCTTCTGGTCAAAAAATTCCCCCCAAAATGTAACCTAATGAAATAGCAACAGGGGTGTTCACTATTCAAGGTGATCCAGGGGCTAGCAGAAGCCAAGCTGTGGCTGGGTGTGCTAGGTAATCCAGGTCACATGACATCCCCGTGGTGTGCCCGCTATGGTTGGATGGTAATGCTTTGCAAAATGATGACCAGATCATCAGGAACAGTCCCAGTGTGTCCCTGGTCACTTCCACCGCTCACTGCCACCTTCTTGCTGCCCTGCTCAGGGACATGGCCCTTGGGGACAAGAGTTTGGGGTTCAGCCTTTCCGTACCTCTGTGGTAGTCTGTAGCTAGTTCTCTAGACATTGATTCAGGAAAACAAAGTCGTTACACAAATCCCATACCCTATCCAGGGAGATATAAAGAGAAGCAAACATTAACCCAGACCTGTGGCTTCACAACCCCCAGCTGCCCTTGGGTGCATTGGCAGTGACTGCTTGCCTTTAGTTCGGGTTAGCTCCTTGGTAGAAGGGAATGAAACACACAATGAAAACCTTTCGGTTCGTGCCAGCCGATATGAACATGACTCCTGAAATGTGGGGTTTATGAATCAAGCAGCAGATGTAAACACTCATGCTTCCCAAGGCTGTATCATATCATAGAGCACATGGGGTTATCTGATGAGGATAACCTGGTTCAAATTATTTACACTAAGACTTCGAAGCTGCTCGAACATTCCTGCAGACTGGGCACAGAGGACAGTAGGTCTGAGAACCTGCTATGGTAGGCAGTCTGCTGCTGACATTTGCTGACCCCAAGCTGGGTGTTTCCTGGGGTGTCCCCTTGCTGTGTGGTCGCGGAAGCGTGGGTGTTGGAGGTGTCCGTGTTTCTGTTGGATGGTTAAGGGTGAGAACAAGCTGGGGAGTTTTTAGTCAGCCCTCAAAGACACATCCACCCCGTGGAGAATGCAAATGTAGTCCGACCCATGCCTGCAGGAAGTCCACAGGAATATCTCAGCTCTCCCCACCTCCTTAGATGGCAGTGCTAACAGATGTCATGGTCTGGAAGTCACAGTCAAAGCAGTGGGCCTACCTCATTAGCCCTTCCTCTGTGGTTCAGTTACTATGCTCTCCCCTGAGTCTCCCTACAAAGTCCTCTCCCACCCTCCTCCCTCGTCCCTCACTTCCCCCACTCTACACCTCTTAACTTCCTCCCTGTTACTTCCTGTTCTGGAATCTTCAGTGACACCAGCCACTGGAGCAGGGGAGGAAGAATGGCTGGGAACAGATGAGAACCCTGCACTTGATTCTGGCATGTCATGTGACCACTGTTGGTTATAAAGCTTGGATTTCAAAGGGTTGGAGCACGGCTCAGGGTTCAGAGAACTTGCTACTCTTGGCAGAAGACCCAAGTCCAGTTCATGTGTGTAAGAGGCTCCACAATTCCTTGGCCTACACACCAAGTGATCAATAAACCTTAGCTGTTGTTATTAGTGACGATAATGAGGTTGGAAGGGAGGGCTGGGATAATCAGTGAGTGGTATGAGCATGGTTAAGGCCCTGGGTTTGATCCCTAGCACCACGTAAACCTGATGTGATGGTGTTCGTCTGGAATCACAGCGCTCGGTGCGGAGGCAGGAGAGTGGTGTATTTAAGACCATTCCGGACTACTTGTAGTGACTCGTAGGCCAGCTAGGACAACCTAGTGGGAGTTTGCCTGGAAAAACAAAGCCAAAAGCCTGAAGGGGCGATGAGAACAGTGTGTGGGAAGTTTGGTCACAGAAAGCTGGGGAATCAACCAGCGTGTTATCTGGCTCCTTAGGAAGAGCAGATGATAGCTCGTACCTAAACAGCTCCTGTATGGATAGGATTCTAGAACCCCCACCCCCACCCCATGCTTCCTGGGTCTCTAAGCAGATGGGAAGAAACGTATTTTGTGCCTGAATTGTTTTTGCTGCACATCCACCCAAGAAAAGCATTGCAGTAGAAACGGTTCTTTATCGATTTCCCACTCTAGAGGGTAACCACCAAGCTTTGCAGCCCAGGACAAAGAAGGAAATGAATTAGGGACAGCTTTGATTTCCTGAGTTCAGTGCCAGATGAGGTTCCACGCTCCTTCCTGGAGGTCTCAGGCCAGGGCCTTTAGGGAAGGAACTGCTTGGGTAGGAGCTATTCAGAGCTGAAGTAACTTCAGACAGAAGCAAGGAATTTGGGTGGTGGGGCATGCTTGTTCTCCACTATGTCTAGATGTCTAGGTTGTAAGACATCGACTGCTAGCATCAAAAAGCGTTGATGAAATTCTTAATCGAGCTTCATCACTGGTTTAGGGACAGACAAATCAAACTGAAACCAAGGAGAAAGTCCCACCCTTATAAGGCAGGGATGAAGTCAGGCCCAGGTTTCAAAACTGGGACAAGAAACCAAGAACAATGAAATCAGACAAGCAAGAAAAACTTGTCAGTGTTCTCAGCTGCTTCCCAACTACAGGGAAAGTGGGAAGCTCTAGAAGTTTCCTAGAGGAGCTTAGGACAGCAAGAAGCCCCTTCCCAAAGGCAGAGGGTTGGAAGTTTAAGGAGACAGCCTGGTGAGAGAGATCTCCTTGTCTGTTAGAAGGTGAAATGCCACTCTCTGAGGAATGACTTTTTCCTGGGCTTTCTGTAGACGGTACACATTGAGAACCCCTATTTGGGATGACTTCCTGTTCTGGCAAAGACGTGTAGTATATATATAAATGCACTCTGGTGCTGTCTACAACCTCAGGTTTGTATTTTTAGGTCTGACTTTGGGTATTGGAACAGAGGACAAGAGCTTTGATATCTGATCAGCTTGGGACAACATTAGCTTTGCTTCTTAGAGATGTGTTCTGTGGATTGTTCTAGAGCGTAAGATCTCCACAAAAGTCATTCCTGTGAACAAAAGAAGAACGCGTAGGGTTTCAGGCAGCCTTTCTCGGCTGACTCGCTGCCAAGAAGGTCTAGCCTGGTCCTGGGCCCGAGACCTGTGACAGGCTGGTGACAGGCTTGAGGGGCTGAAACTCCCCCACAGTGCAGGATCAACTTCATGGCGGAGAGACCATCCTCACGAAAGGAGCTTTTACGTTCCATTCCTAGTTAGACGGATAATGGGGACAGGAATTGGAAAACAGAGGTGGACATCCCTCTGCACACTCATACCCCATACTTCCCACCAATATTTACACTGCTCACAGCAGCATTCTTTTTGTTTGTTTGTTTATTTGTTTTGTTTTGCAAGACAGGGTTTCTGTGTAGCTCTGGCTGTCCTGGAACTCACTCTGTAGACCAGGCTGACTTCGAACTCACAGATCTACCTGCCTCTGACTCCAGAGTGCTGGGATTAAAGGTGCATAACACCACTCCTCAACCTCAGGGCGGCATTCTTCATCAAATTGGGTAATAGTTGAATTAATTAATATTAATTAATAATCTGAAATAGGGGAATCACCTGTGACGAAGTTTTTCCTGTCGACACTGTGACAAGTCTTTACCACTGAGCTCAGCCTGCAAGATAAAGACAGCATAGGGTAAGAGCAAGGACCAGACTGTAGAACACCTCCTTCCATGAAGGAAGCCCTAGGTGCTATTCTGGTGTTTGGGAGGTGAGGCAGGAAGATCAGAAGTTCAAGGTCACCCTTGATTATGTTCAGAATTCAGGGACAGGACAGTCTTAGGGGGAGAAAATAAAGAAGAAAGAAAAACCAAACAAAACCAAGGTAAATAAAAGTAAACAAACAAGCAAATAAAACTAGAAAAACAAAGGAAAAAAAAAGCAAAGGATATTTGACCCAAAAGATAAGTTAGGAAATTGTTTACTTTCTCTTGAATGAACGCACAGAGAATCTTCTAGAGGTACTTGATTATAACTTGTAGCAAAACTTGAGGGCACACAGGTCTCCAAACTCAAGTTCCCAAGGTGTCTGGTGGGAGCCTCTGGTTTGCCTCTGCACTCTCTCTAAACCCCACCCACTCAGAGTCTCTGAACAAAGGAAAGGCTCCAAAAAGCCCAGTTCAGCATTCTTGGCTGTTACTGCAGCTTCCTCCTCTGAAGTTACGTCCTCCCAAGTCCCCGTCCTAAACGCTCAGCTTCTGACCACCCCGTCCTAAACGCTCAGCTTCTGACCACACTTGGACACAATCCCAGCTTGATCTGGCTTCTGCATTGACTGGGAAACTTATTTGGGTTGGGAAGGAGGACGGCGGCTGCAGAAAACCCCTTATCTGAGACTACAGTCTGTAGTCCTCCTCTTCTTCTCTTTGGTTTTTTGAGACAGGGTTTCTCTGTAGCTTTGGAGCCTGTTCAGGAACTAGCTCTTGTAGACCAGGCTGGCCTTGAACTCACAGAGATCCTCCTGCCTCTGCCTCCTGAGTGCTGGGATTAAAGGCATGCACCACCACCGCCCGGCTTTTTTCTTTTTGACCACTCATAAGTGGTCCCCACTGTGAGAGACCACTCGGAGTGGTGTCTAGCCTCTCTGGCTTCCTAGAGGTCTGCTGTACCTCTAGGACTCCTCAGACTGTCACAAGGCTAAACAAATGCTGTTTGGTGAATGTTGCTTTTAAAAGTAAGCTTCCAAACCTGATTATAGAGTGAATATCTACATATGCAAACATGCACGTGACTCAGAAATGTAGCCTGCACGATCCTGTCTTACATATGCAAACATGTACGTGACTCAATGATGTAGCCTACACTATCCTGTCTCATTATAAGGTCATGACACAAGAAAGCTAGGCCACTTACAGAAAAGCAAGTTGAAAAGACTTACACTCATTGTCTTTCTTTCTTTCTTTCTTTCTTTCTTTCTTTCTTTCTTTCTTTCTTTTCTTTCCTTTCCTTTCCTTTTCTTTTCTTTAATTTGTGAGACAGTCCTCACCAAGTAGCACTGGTTGGCGTAGAACTTGCTATATAAATCAGTTGTCTTCAAACTCATAGAGATCCACCTGCCTCCTCCTTCCAACTACTGAGATTAAAAGCATGAACCACCATCCTGTTCTGCCCTCCCTTCCTTTCCTTTCCTTCTTAAACTCTGTATGTTTGTATAAATGCATACATTTGTACAGCATGCTTGTGCATATTCATGCATGTGAAGGTGGATGCTCCCACGCCATGGTGCATGTGTGCAGGTCAGAGGACAGCCTTAGATAGCTTCACCTTCTGCGTGTTTGAGACAGGGTCTCTGGTTTTTTTCCACGGTGCATTGTTCCAAACTGGCTGGTCAGAATCTCCGGTCTCCACTTCCCAGCTCCCTGGAGAACTCAGGTTACAGACCTATGCAGTACTGAGTCCAACTTTATGTGGGTCCTGGAAATCTGAACACAGCAAATGCTGTACACACTGAACCATTTCTACAATCCCAGTTTGAAGTTTGAAACCAGTTGCTGATTAGTATCCACAGGGGAATCACTTCCAGGACATCCCATCCTCCAGATACCAAAGACTCTGAAAGACGTGTTGCCCGTGACCGACTCACATCTCCAGGACATATCATCACCTCTAGATTACTCAACACATCGTGAAATGCCGTGCCAACAATTGCTCGAGAGTGTTGTTTGGGGAATGAGAGCAGGCAAAAGTCTGCATGGGAGAAGCTGAGATACCGCTATTTTCTCACGCACTTTTCTGTCTGAGGTTGGCTGCGGCTGCAGAGAGCTGCTAAGTGTTGCCAGTGAGGCACCGCTGTTCGTGATCCTTCCTCCTTCCTTCCTCTCCTAGTCACCCCGCGCATGCTCTGAATTCCTGGGAACCCTTTCTGAACAGGTCCGGGTGCTTCGTATCCTTCTGTCTCAGGATTGTCAGCAACACCAGAGCACTTGGGTATTAGGATGGCAATGTGAGCCCTGTGGAGGGGCAGGGAGGCACGAGCTGGCCCATCAATGCGGCGACTGATCTGCAGGACCAGCAGTCACGGAGGTTCAGCTCACACACACTTGGATTCACCCACAGAATCCTCCTGAAACAGACTCACATGTTTCAGAGCGAGTTGTAGTATCTCAGGTGAGGACCAGAAAGTGACATCACAGAGGATGGAGGAAAGAGAAGCATCGCTTCCTCTGAGAGGGAGCTGCCATGGATGTTTGGCTGGAGTTACCAATGAGAAGAGAAAGAAAAGCGGCGGGGCCATGTGCCAATTGGCAGCAGCCAGTGTGCACAACTGTTATGCCGGCCCAGGGGTTCCTAAATGCAATGTAACACCAACGCGAACCCTGCTATAGGCAATGTAATCACCAACATGAACCCAGCTATAGGCAATATAATCACCAACGTGAACCCTGCTATAGGCAATGTAACACCAACGTGAGCCCTGCTACAGGCAATGTAACACCAACGTGAGCCCTGTTGATTGCCTGCTACTTTACACAGCGTATGTCTTTTATTCCCGTAGCCCTAGTGTAAGGTGTTCTCCCTTGGTTACAGAGTGAAAACTAAACCCAGAAAAGGAATTATTCGCTCAAGAACTCATGTTAGTCGGTAGTGATGATGGGATTTGAATACTGACTCAGACACAGCCCCCGGGGAGGTCGGTGGCTATGCTCTCTGCAGAGATGGGGGAAGACCTACTTGACAAGACCACAGCCTTGGCTTTGCTGGGCAGGCCCATCTCAGCCAGACATGGGGCCTTATCCCACGGACACACAAACTTGAACCAGACCTGGCTGGTTGGCCCTCCTGGGTTCCTTGTTCCTTAGTGGTACAAAGTGGGAAAGAGAGATGAGATGCGGTAGGTAAGGGGCACCTCAGCTAAAAAGTGACATGGCACGAAGGCTCCCACTTCACTGGTCCAAATTAACAACGGGGCACGGGTTAGGGAATACAGTCGCTGGCAGAGGGAACGTGCTCATGACCTTTCAAGGGTCAGCTAGGTGTTTATACCGCAACCACACTTGAGATGGAGTGGGTAGTCACATGATAGCCTAGCAAAGGCTGGTGAGTAGTGCGTGGATCTTGGGTTGCTTAGTCTTCACCGGAAGGGGGTCCTCCATGGACGTGGACTGGTGCTTCTCTTACAGAGCAGATCCTGCAGGTCAAGACCAGCCTCCAGGTGTCTGTGGCCTAAGTTTATTGATTGGGAGGCTACCCTGGTATTCGAGTCAACGCCACTGAAATCTCCTCTCAAGTTGAGCCTGGCCAGGGTTCTAGTCTTTGAGAACAAGCATCCTTCCTGGGGCTTTAGCTAAAATCAGCTGTGTCTGGTCATGTGACTTGCTGAGGTTTTTAATAAGTGCCCGTTAACTGGCTGGCCATGCGGGAATTCAGGCAAGGAGTTTCAAATCTTGTCTCTAAATTAGCGGACATCAGATGTTTACAGAAAAAATTCAAATAAATGTGGTGTTTAGAATAATAAAGGGGACCAGGAAAAGAGAGTGGATAGACTCTAAGCAGAGGAATACCACCAGGCTAATCTCAGAGTCATATTTCAGATTTCAAGTTTTTCTGTTCTCTTTTCTCCCAAATTGACATTAATTATGGATTGTGTCCCTTGGATACTTGTTAACGCTATTAGCTTTGGAACAGCATTTCCTGCTTCACTTTCAGATGCGACTGTTTGTTTAGCCAGCTGGCTCTTGTTTCTGAGTGCAGGTTCAGGGGTCCAGCTGAAGGACAATGGTCTTCAGTGTCCTAAAAGAGACTCGAATACTCTGCTTTTCAGGAGTGAATGAAGACAGTCTTCACCCTTGGGGACTAGCCTGGCCTCTCTCTGGAACAACACTTCTCTTTGAGCTCCATTTGAGCTGCGTAGTTTCTGAAGAGCCGGCTCTCCTGATGGTGTGATGCTGTTTACGGAAAATGGCCTGTGACTCCCCTTGGAAATGTCCCTCAGCGGGAGACTGCAAGTGTTTCTGCAGTTCCCAGATGAGGCGAGAGAAGGGGAAGTCAGGGTCTTTCCCAAGGTCACATGGAGCTTTGAGATCCCGACTTCCAACTTCTCATCCACTAAAAGGCCACCTTCATGAAGCCTCTTTTTGCACTCAGTGGACAGGCATGATGTCATTGGTGTCATGGATCATTGCCCCCCCGCATCAGACTCACACAGGAGACAACTGAGGGGTGTTGCCGTCTAGCATCGGTGTTGGGACTCACCGATGTCTTTACAGTCCTGTTTAGAAGTGCTCCCAAAACCACACCTGATCCTCTCACAACCCTTGCTGTAAACCCACCAGCCTCTGCACCATTTGCCTCCTCTTCAGCACCTGCCATCTTCCTGCATCTCACAGATTGACATCTTAGCTCCCTTGACTTCCTGCTGCTTCCTTCCCCCACGAAACCTCTCCAATGGACCTGTCTTCCTGTCTGCATAATCAAGGCCAGTCTGGTTACTCAAAACTGAAGCAGACCCAGATTCCAAAGGTGTGTTCTAGCCCAGATGTGGGCTCTGTGGGCAAGATCAGGGTCAGCTCCTTCAGCAGCTCCGTGGGACCCAGAATGGCGGGAGGTCCGCAGCCAGGATGCGGGGGCAAGGGAGACACATTGGAGCAGAGCTGGGGTCAGAGGTAGCTGCCGCACAGACTCCGCCGATGACATGACATGTAAAGGACATGACTTCGGGACAGAAATCAGACGTCCTGCTCCAGGACCTTGTGCTATACAAAGCCACGCACAGTAGAAACCCACATGAGAGCAGTCAGGAGCATACTGCTTGTGAAAGAGGCCTTGCTGTATGACGATGCTCACAGTTGCCCTTTCTGTCCCAGGAGACCCAACTCACTCCCGAGACATAACTGATGTGGGAGTCCCCTCTGTGTGCTGTGGTTACCATTGATGAATCAAGAAACTGCTTTGGATCTATAGCAAGGCAGAACTTAGGTAGGCAGGGAAAGCTAGACTGAATGTTGGGAGGAAGAAGGGCCGAGTCAGAGAGACGCCATGGAGCCGCTGTCAGAGACAGATATGCTGAAACTTGCTGGTCGGCCACGACCTCGTGGTGATACACAGATTAATGGAGATGGGTTAAATTGAGATGTAAGAGTTAGCCAATAAGAAGCTAAAGCTAATGGGCCAAGCAGTGATTTAATTAATACAGTTTCTGTGTGATTATTTGGGTCTAAGCCAGCCAGGCGGCCAGGAACCAATAAGCAGCCCCCCCACAACACATAAACTAGTCTCTGAAGAAAGACATGAAGGCATCCACAAGAGGAAATCTCTCAGGGCACAGTTAGCTCCCTTCTGACACCGCTGCACTGGGAAGTGAAGACTCTACTTGAGTTTTGTTGGGGACAAACCACATCCAAACTTTAGCAGGAGGTCACCACAGTATCCTCCAACACTTACTCAGGGCCAGATCCTGGCTGGATCGGTTCTGAGCACACTGCGGCATAACTCATCAGTCCTCGCCCTGACAAGTTTGTTAACTTGTCCAAGACCTCAGAACTGCCAGGAGTTCGGCTGGAATTAAACTCTGGCAGTTTGGCTCCACTGTCTCATAGGGTTGATATGAGACAGTCTTTGTAGACATCCTGGTTCAGGGCCTGGCCCGGGGTCAATGCTCTAAATATTGAAGGACTAGTGACTTGGTGTGGAAGACAGAAAACGGGTCATCAAACTCACGACTCAGTATTGGCATTCAGTTCACGTATCTCCCCCATTACCACCCATGCCAGAGGTGATGGCAGGCTGTCCATACTTCTGTCCCCAGAACTGGCATCCAACCCAAATTACAGTGTTTGGTCATCATAGCTGTATTATGTAAATTAATTAATAAGCATCAAACTCAAAGTATAGACAGTAACATTCCTGCCTGGAATCTAAGCGTTTCTGTTCTCATAACAGTGGGGCCCCCTGGGAAGGCCTGCCTGCCTTCATTCTCACTCCGGATACAGGCGGATCACGTGTAGGCCTACAGGAGTCTGAGCGGATGACCAACAGAGCACGTCGGGGGCCTGAGAACTGCTATGGGAAGAGCTGCCTCCACCTCAGTCACCTTAGCCACCCGCAGCCTGGACCTAGGCATTGCCCAGTCGTAGCCCATAATGCAGCTGGGAAGGGGGCAGGGGAACCACGCCCGCGGAGCAGAGCAGACCCTCCTGCTCAGACCGCCCAACCTCCTAGGGAAGTTTCCCTGACGTCTGTAGCAGAGCCCACAGAAAGACTTTTCTTCCCAAAGGCACTCGAGGTGGGTTGCCAAAGTCACCAGGCCCTCTCTGAGGTTCGTGCTCAGAGCCGCTCTCACAGGCAGGCCCCCAGGGGAATTCCGAGTGGGCAGGACAGCCCGTTTTCTGAACTTGGCTCCTCCCACAGTTGCTCAAGAATGCTGGCAGGATCGGGAGGCTAATCACAAAACCCTTCACTTTGAGTTTTTGGTTTTTTTTTTCCCTAATACTGTCAGCCTGGCCAGCCCCCAGGACTCAGAAATGGGCCTGGTTATGTAAGCTAGAAGCAGGCAGGCCAAGGTGGAAGAGGTTTTGGCCACAAGGATAAGATCAATATGTAATTGCCTGGCAAGCCCAAGGTCATTGTGCTGGGGGGCACAGACAGGAGAGACAGTCCCCAGCTGGGCTCTCCTGCACAACCTCTCACAGGGAAAACAATGGATTTGAGATGGGTTCCCCTCACCTGAATTCCCCGACCGTTTCCTGTGTGCAAGCTAGAGCAAGAAACTCCGTCAAAGCCATCTTTGTGCCAGATGCAGGGGACTCTTGCTGACAGAAATAAAGACTTCCTGCTAATCCATTCACTGCAAAGTGCGGTGCCCAGAACATTCCGGGCACCCCTCAGGTCTCCAGCACTAGAAGTTCCCCACAAATGAAATTGTTTGTGTGGGAGACGGGGGGGGGGGGGGGGGAGTGTAGCCAGAGGTTGGCCCAGCTGCCTGTGTAGGTTGAGTTTGCTGAACACGTGGCCGATTTTCACAACACTCCTGGTCTGTCAAGCCAGCCCATGCTTCCTTGAGTGGGCAGCTGTCTCCTCAGCATGGTCTGAGGACAAGAGATAAGATGACACTCAGAAGCCTTCGGAAGTCCAGCCCACTTCCCTGTCTACTCCCGGGACCTCAGCAAGTCTCAGAGGAGCGAATAAAGGCAGGCTGCACGAGACGCCAGGATGGCATGAGGTTGAAGCCAAGAGGCAGCGCGCGCGCGCGTGCGTGCGTGCGTGCGGCGGCTATCAAGGCTGCGTTTCTCAGATCTGAACCTCTCTCTCCACTGTGTTGTGGGGACAGGGACACCGGTAACCAGCAGCCTCCTTGCTAGGGGCTCCTGCTAAATGCCGCCACCACGGGAGACAGGAGCAAGATGGAAACAAAGCCCCTGGGACGTCACACTCACAGAATCACCGACCCTGCGCTTGGAGGATCCCTTGGAAACGTCCCACTAGGTAGAGGACTGAGATAGAAACCAGACAGGCTGCTGAGGGTGGGGGTGGTGCTGAGAACAGCAGTCAGAGGTGTCCTTGGTTCTCTGGTTTCCCACTGCCTTCTAAATGAGCTCCACTGTCTCTGTGTGATGGGGGCGGGGGCTAGAACTCCAGTCCAGACATCAGTCATTCTGTATAAAGCTTTAGCTCTGGACGTTCATAAAACATGGGTTTTATCTATTCCCGATCTCAGCCCATCTCGTAAATGATTTTAGGGTTACCTTTTCAGTATGGGGGGTTCACAGTAAAGAATGGAATCTACCTTCGGGGGAGACATGCTATTGTCTTTCCCAGGAAGAGTTAATTCAGCTCTGCGGATTCATACACACTGCACCACCTCTCAGGAAGATGGGGTCACCCAAAGCCCTGCTACAGAGATGGGAGGAATAATTATTCCTGTAATAAGATAATACACTCCTCTTTCCCAGAGTCCTCCTCTGCCTCTTCTCCAGCACAGTCTTTACAAGCTGCCTCGAGGTTCTGTTGGACTGACCCACCTTTCTGGCGACGTTTTTCTTCTTTTCCCTCCCTTTCCTTCAGATGTTGGCCGGAGCCACAGTGTGTTTTATTTTCGAAAATCAAAGCTGCCCTCTGCATCATGTAGCTTCTTGTCTGCCATGGGGCTGACCTCCATGCCAGCTCACTCAAACGCATGATTTTTTCCCGTCTGGTCTTCATTCTTCTCCTCCAGGTAGCTGACGTGATTTACGACACGCCTACTCTGAAATTTTGCTTTTAAACACAATTGTCCTTAAGCCTCCATTTGAGTCCATTTAAAAATTCTTTGAGTCATAAGATGAAGCACCCCAAGAGGGGATCCTATTTCCAACCTTCGAAATATTCCCTGATAGTTATACCAGGGATCAAAATCTTCGTGTTCCTGCTAATGTCAACAGAGACACGGATTTTACTCACAGAGGAAAAGTCAGCTTGGCTGCAGACGTGTCAGAGGAAGTGGGCGGAATGGAAGACCCTCATTCCCCGTCTCCAGGTCTGCTGAGCCTGGACTGAATAAAGGGAGGACTTAGATCTGTGGCTTCCAGAGCTTGCCTGCATCTACACCCACCCTAGGGGACAGCTGAAGGGAGGGGTGTGGCACGAACAACACAGAGGGTAACTGAGCAGCCAGGGAGAGTTAATGGACTTGGAGGCAGCACCGGAAGTGCAAATTGCCGAGGAGAAGAAAGTCCCTAGGAGTGGTCTGCCAGGAACAACCGTCAACCCTCACCCCCACATCAGTGAGATCATGACTCCATCTGGCTTGAGGAAAATAAAGTCTATAGTGTCTAATGATTTTGTTCCCATCGCCCTAAATGAATAAACGCCTTTAACTCTGCTTGGAGGAAAACACAAATTATTCTAGCCATGCTATTTAAGTATAAGCTCAGGCGAATTACCTTTGCCTCCCTGACCTCAGGTCTAGCGCTCTAACCAGCACTGACATAACAGAAGCTCAGCCATTAGCCTGTTGATACTCTGGAGCATCCCAGTTACACTACCCGGCACACACGCGTCTGTGTTGCAGCTAAGGCCTGACTCCTGCTAGCCAAACCCACAGATGGCCGCTGAGGGACAGAGAACAGAACATGCAGTTTAGATTTTTTTTTTTCCTCATGCAAGAAAGTGGTAGAAGCAGACTGAACACGGTAGCTTCCAGGAACTTTCCTTATCTAACACTGCTTAGTGTGTGATTTAGAGAAAAACTCTTTCTTTCTTGGCACGCCTTTTTAAGGACTGTCATAACAGAATGCCACAGACGAGGTGGCTTAAACACCAAAACCGTGTTTTCCATTTCTGGAGCTTGGAGGCTTGGATCAAGCTGTCAACTCCTCGAAGCCCCTCTCCTCATCTTGAGAACGGAGACACCACTCCTAGTGTCTTTGTAGGGTTTTCCCTTCATACATGATTGTCTAACCTCCTGTTTAATAGGGATACCAACTACATGACACGAGGACCCATCCCTAAAGACCTCACGTCACCATAGCAACCCCTTGAGAGGCGTTGTCTCTAAATACAATCACATTATGAGTTATCTGAGTCAGAAAGATCAATATATAGAGTAACCTACGACTCAGCGTTTAGCCAGGGACATCGTACCATGTGGGCTTCATGAGTAGGTGGCACTGGACTGAACGCTCAACTTGAATTTAATCCTTAAACCCAGCCCATATGGTGGTCACCATAGTCTATCCTATGAACCAGTAGTAAAGCTTTAGGGGTTAAATGACTGAAGCTCACACAACTGTGGGGTAGAAAGAAGGTTAGAAAGACGAAGCATCACACAATACAAATTCAAGACCGTCCACCTTCAGAGAGACCCAGGTTTGGAAAATCTTGTAACCGCTTCTGTTCCTAGTAAGTTCATAAAGTCAAGGGTGTTCTAGCACGCAGCACAAGGACAGGGAAGAGTGAGGAAAATATTTTGGAAAAGAAATTCTGCCTTCGATATTCAGGTTCCGTAGGACGGGAGGAAATGTGCTTTTTCCCAGCGATGCCTATTTTCGCAATTGTAAGCAATCTCCAGACGAGGCTGAAGGGAAAGAAAGGCAATGAATAATTAAACTTTGTTACTGACGTTCTTGGCACTGTGTCAGAGAGCCAACGCTGACTATCCACTTTGGAGAAAGCCTCAGTTCTCAAGAACACATTTTGTTCTATGAAATTTGAGCTCTACGGGAAGACAGGAAGGAATGTGAGCTAACCGAAGGTAAGGAACATCTAAGTTGACCTTCCTCTGTCTTAAATATACAATCGCGTAGCTTTTTTTTTCTGATAGACTGGACCTACAACTAGATTATGTGGACTAAACAGTTTATCAACGATCCCCCCACCCCCCACCCCCGCTCCTGTGCTAGGAATCAAACCCAGGCCCTGCTAGATAAGTGTTCTACTACTGTTGAGCTGCATACCCAGTCCTTGAATTTTTTGTAGTGGGATCTGGTTTGTCGCCCAGGCTGGTATGGAAGTCTAGATCCTCCTGCCTCTGCCCCTTGAGGAAGGGGTTATAGATGTGCAGCGGTTGGCACTTTAGTCTCTAGTCTACCTGTGCTTTCTTCTCTGCCCTCCTCTTCCACTCACTTGAGCCAGATCATCTCAACAGGAAACAATCATAGTTTGAAATGATTCCTGAACTAGACATTACAGACCAGATAAACAGGAGCTCCTGACTTCCTCCACGATAGTAGGATGGTATTTGAATTTATTAGCTAATATTAACCATAAACCTGCAGTTAGCAGCAATGAACTGCAAAGGGTGGCTGAGCACCATACAGAAAATACACATCATTTTAAATCCAAGTCTTCAATCTAATCTCAACACAAATCCACTTAACACTGAGTTTCTGAACACATAATGTATAGCAGTTAATAAAAATATTTGATACAAGGATCCAAAGACCAAAATCAGCAGTGACTACATTGAAACTTAACTGCAATAAATGAAAATTAACAAAATCCTACAAGGAAAGATAGTTTCTCTGTAATAAAATCGATACTGTGTTTCAAAAGCATAAATAATGCAAAGCAGGGCCAGTGTGAACAGCCAGTTTCCCACAAAGACAAAGATATACAGGTTCACAGTCATAGCCACGAAAATACCATCCTACACAGCTTCTCCAGGGAGATGAGGCACCCTACAGCTGAGGTGAGCTCTCCGGAGGGCCAGGCAGTGTACTGCACACCCCCTTGGCACCGTCCGGCACAGAGGAGCCCTCTTACGTTCCTCCCACCCTCAGTTTCCCCTTCATGCCATGATTCCCACATATTCCTAATGCTGTTCTCACATACGGGGTTGTCCTATCTCCTTGTGGACACTGTGAGCTTTAGAAAAGTCAGCTACAGACATTTTGCTAGCTTTTCTAGAGATACAGTTTAGTGTTACAATAAGTTTGTACATACTAGCTTAATACATGAGTGATGATAAATTCAAATGCCTTCGGAGGGCTGTGCAGTGGTTCCCAACCTTCTCAATCTGTTGTTAAAGACTGTATCTTTTGGTTTATATGTGATTTCTTTCCTTGGTAGTATAACAATATATTTTCCAAATGCATTGATATATTCTCGTACACATTCTGCTACTTTATGGACTATAACTCCGGAATGGTTAACAGGGTCAGTAAATTTGGCAAAAATAAATAAAAAGACAAAGCCTCTGGGCATGGCTGTGAAAGGTTGTTCAGATGACATTAACTGAGGTGGAAAGAGCCACCCTAATGCACACGGCGCCGTTTCCTGGACTGAGCGGTGGATCAGCAGTCAAGCGCTTACTCACAGCTCCCGCAACAGACTTGGCTTCAGTTCCCAGCATAGAAATCGGCAACTCCAGTTCCAGATCCAGGGATCTGATGCCCTCTTCTGACCTTTGCTGGAACCAGGCACATACATGGTGCACATACATCTGTGTAGGCACTCATACACATGAGGTAAAATAAATCTCTAAAATTTTTAAAATATATATTTGATTTATTTTACAGCCTTCCTCTCCTCCCAGTCCTTCCCCTAATCTCCCCTCTGAGCTCCCATCCACTCCTCTTCTGTTTCTGCTCAGAGGAGGGTAGGTCTCCTGTGGGTATCAACCAAACATGGTATATGAAGTTGAAGGCTGGGCAAGGTAACCCAGGATGAAGATAAAGGCTCCGAAAGCCAGTAAAAGGGTCAGAGGCAGCTCCTGCTCCCACTGTTAGGATCCCACAGGAAGATGAAGACACATGATATACGTGCTGAGGGCCTGGGTACCATGTAGACATGCTGGTTGTTGGTTCAGTCTCTGTGAGCCTGTGTGAGCCCAAATTTGTCGATTCTGTGGGTTTTCTCATTGTGTCCTTGACCCCTCTGGGCTCTTACACTCTCTCCCCCACTTCTGCAGGACTCCTCGAGTTCTGACTAATGTTTGGCTGTGGGTCTGCTTCTGTTTCCATCAGTTGCTGAATGAAGCCTCTCTGGTACCAACTGGGCAACAATCTATGAGTATAGCAGGATATCATTAGGAATCATTTCACAGATTTTGTTTGTTTGTTTGTTTGCCAGTTGTGTTTGGTTCCACCCTAGGTCTCTGGGTTGTCCAGCTTCTGGGTCCTGTCCTTCCAGGCAGTGTCAGGGGTGGGCTCCCTCTGATGGTGTAGGTCTCACGCTGGACCAGTCATTGGTTGGCCACTCCTACAATTTCTGCACCTCCTATACCCCAGCACATCTTGTAGACAGGGCAAATTGTCCTGAAGGTTATGTGGTTGGGTTGGGGTCCCAGTCTCTCCACTGGAAGTATTGCCTGGTTACAGGGTCTTACCTTGGGTCACCTTTGTAGATGCCTGAGAATTTCCACTGCACTAGGTTTCTAGCTCATCCCGAGATGCTCTCCCCACCCCCGCTCAATCCTCCCTCCCGACCTGATCCCTCCTGTTCCCATCCGTCCTAACCCCTTCCTCCATCCACCATGTCTTCCCATTTCCCCTTCCCAGGGGTTTCCTAGTCCCTCCTTGAGCCCTCCTGTTACTTAGCTTCTCTGGATCTGTGGAAGTTTATCCTTCACTTTACAGTTAGTAACTACTTATGAGTGAGAACCCACCATGGAATGTCCCTCTGCTTCCTGACCATGGACATAGTGTGAGCAGCCCCTTCAAACTCATTGCCACCGTGATTTCCCTGCCATGATGGACTGTGAAGAAAAATAAATGCTTTCTCCTGTAAGTTGGTTTTGCCAGGTGTTTTTTTGTTGTTGTTGTTTTGTTTTTTGTTTTTTTTTTCCACAATGACAAGACAGAAGACTCACACATGTGTGGATTAGAATCAGACACAAACTAAGGTCGATATTTTCAATAATCTCCAGTGTCCAACTCCACTATCCAAAGAAAGCAAATCAACAAATGTTCTTTGTCACGTTTAAAGATGATTTGGGAACATACTTGCTGAGTTATTTATACTGCATCTCACCAAGTGACTCAGAGGACAGAAACAACGTGGAAATTCCTCAGAATCGGTACTCTGCAGTCAGGGAAGTGACTGCCTTGGGGAAGCTGTACTCCAGTCCAGGCGGATGGCCCTGCAACTCTGCGGCAAGGGCTGTCAATACAACCCTTTGAGTCAGCTCAGAAATTCTTTCATTTGCGTCCTTGATGGGCATTCAGTGCTCTCTTGCTGGGTCCTTGTCTCCTTGGAGTCAAAGGAGATGCTCTTAAAAGATAGGAGTCCACAGGCCGTCTGACTCTCCAGTCTTGATGTTCAGAAAACAAGATCGTCATTCTGTGCTCGGGTGGTTGTTTTTCTCTTGCACACAGGTTGGGAGCACTGAACGCGGGTGCCCACATTTGCATGTGCGCCTCCTGCGGTGCAATTTTCTTTGCCCACAACATCAATTTCCTGGGTTGTTTCTGTTACACAAGGGATCTGTTTTTACTGACTTAACCTGACAGGGATGCTCTGTCCAAATACCCTGCTTTGAGCTAAGAGCGTTGCTCAGGATCTGAGATAACCTTATAGCACAACTTTGGGAAGAGAAGAGATGAAAGAAAGGCACAGTTGCCTTTCATGCCTTCTCTCTGCCAATATCCTAAAGGGTAGATTTTAGATGTTGCACTCCTTGAGACTTGAGATGCTAATTTGTCAATGTTCCCAAAAGCTGTTTTTTAATAATTCTCCAAGAAACCAGGAAGCTCATGTATACATACCTCCACATAGACACACATAAAATCAAAGATAAAATAAACCTTTTTTAAAAAAATCTAGCTGTGGAGTGATGTCAACAAAATGGTGGGGTAAATAGATCCAAACACACACAACACATACACACATAGCAGAAAATTTCAGAGTTCTATAAAAGAGAAGTTTATGACAACCAGTAAACATTGAAGCAAGACCAACCAACCTGAAAATGGGAAAGCCTTGGGACACTCTCACTGCTTTGTCCCTCCCCCTCCCAGCTTGGCAACAGTCTGTGTTTCTAGGGTAGGACTCTGGTCCCTGGACCCAGAGGTAGCAAAGCACATTCTCACACATGCCTGTTCTCATGTATTTGAGTCTACCCAAAAGGCTGACACAGTATGATTGTATTGTAATGCCAAAAAAGCAGAGGGCATTGCTCAAAAACAAGTGGAGTGAGCTGACAGCCTCCCGAAGCCTGGATAAAAGCCCTGACAGAAGCGTTCAATAGACTGCTCAGGAAGAAAGCTGGAAGGAACTCTTCTGTGACGTTACACCAGGATATACAGAGAAATCTGAGCCATGCTCAGAGCAAAGTGCACACTCAGAGAAGATGTGAGAAGACCTGCTTTCTCTCAGAATAGATGCTGTGTTTGGATATCTCTTCGCCCCCACAAAGGCTCGTGTGTTGAGGACGTGGTGATCACTTTGCGGGGCTTTGATGATCTGTTCATGAGGACACTAATGAGTTCTTACCAGATGGGCCTTGAGCAGGCAGGACTGGCTGGAGGAGAGGGTGAGGGCAGCTGAGGACAGATGGTGCCCTTAGAAGGAGCACCTTGTCCCTTATCCCTAGCCTCTCCCATTCCCACCACCAGTTCCTGGATGCTGTGAAGAAGGCCCTTGACCTCTTCTCTCCTATAATGTTACAGTCTCACCCTAGGCCCACAGCAATGAAGTCGGCCAGCCACAGATGGAAACTTCCGATTCTGTAACCCTAGGCTGTAATCCAAAGTGCGCCTTCCTCTGTGAAGTGGTTTTTCTTGAGAATTCTGTCACCTTGATGAGAAATGGCTAAGGGCAAAAGCTGAGGATGTTTTTCGCTGAACCACCAGCAAGTCCTGTAACAATTGCTAATGGGTGTCCTTCCAGCCAAATGGAAAGAACACAAGCCAGTAGTGTGAGTCACTATGAAGAAGTATAGAAGATCACAGGAAGAACTGCATCCTACTCTACAGCATCTAAATAATCAACTCAAAGTGGATCTGAGCGCCAACCTTGAGAACCAGGGCTAGATGTCAGCTAGGAGAAAACAAAGCATAGGCTTCTATGAGCTGGGCTTGACGGCAGTTCTGTGAGCGGGACTCCAAAAGCACAGGCAACATCAACAAAAAGAGACAGCAGGCTCTGCAAAAGAACATCTGTGCAGCTGAGAATACTCTTAAGAAAATGAAAAGGCAGCCTAAATAAGTAGAAAAGCATCTACAAGCCATATCTGATAAGAGATTAATGTCTTGCATACACATATGAGCGCGCGCATACACACACACACACAGACACACACACCGAGAGAGAAACACACACACAGACACAGAAACACATACCTTCACAGTGACTCCTGTCACTTAAGCACAAGAACAAAAATTCAAATAAAAACAAAAATGATGGCAGGGTAGTGAGGGTGTGGGGAGTCAGGCATGGCGGTACGTATTTGTAATTCTAGAACCTGTGATGTTGAAGCATTCCTGCTCATTCAGAAGTTCAAAGATAGCCTTAGCTACATAGCGAGTTAAAGGTCGAGCCTGAGCTACATGAGACCCCGAGTTAAACGAAATAAACCAAGTAAATAAAAGAGGGGGTGGATTGACTATTTCTCTAAAGGAAGCACACAGTAGGGCTGGAGAGGAGGCACAGTACTGAAGAACACTTGCTGCTCTGTTGGGTCCATTTGGAGTCCTGGCCTCCAGCTGCTCTTCCCTGCTAGAGATCTTTACTTTCCTTCTGATTTGAGTTACTGAAAGCTGTGTCAAAATTGTTTACCAGCTCTGCTTCCTGAGCACGTGCTGCCTTGGCCTTGAGGATCAGAGGATAAGGTTTTCACCTGTTGGCCCACCTGACTGTGTTGGGTATATAAGCCTCCATGGTGCTTTTTTTTTTACCTTTTTTAAAAAAATTATTTATTTATTCATTTATTTATAAAAATTTCCACTTCCTCCCCTCCTCCCAATACCCTCCCATTCCCCCCCTCTTCCCCTCCCTCTCCAGTCCTAAGAGCAGTCAGGGTTTCCTGCCCTGTGGGAAGTTCAAGTTCCTCCCCCCTCCCTCCAGGTCTAGGAAGGTGAGCATCCAAACAGACTAGGATCCCAAAAAGCCAGTACATGCAGAGGAAACAAGACCCAGTGCCATTGTCAATGGCTTCTCAGTCAGCCCCCATGTCAGCCACATTCAGAGAATCCAGTTTGATCACATGCTTGTTCAGTCCCAGTCCAGCTGGCCTTGGTGAGCTCTCATTAGATCATTCCCCTTGTATCAGTGGGTGATCTCATCCTTCGCGGTCCTGACTTCCTTTTTCATGTTCTCCCTCCTTCTGCTCCTCATTTGGACCTTGGGGGCTCAGTCCAGTGCTCCAATGTGGGTCTCTGTCTCTATCTCCATCCATCGTCGGATGAAGGTTCCCTCTGATCCTGCCTTCCTTGCTCACGTTCTCCCTCCCTCTGCTTCTCATTTGGACCTAGGGAGTTAAGTCCAGTGTTCCAATGTGGGTCTCTGTCTCTATCTCCATCCATCACCAGATGAAGGTTCTATGGTGATATGCAAAATATTCATCAGTATGGTTTATGGGCCAAGGCCAGTTCAGGCTCCATGGTGCTTTTTAAGAAAGGGTTTCTTACCAGTGACTAGAGGTCCATGTCTCTGTCTGTCTGCATGTGTGTGTTTGTGTGTTTCAACCTCCAGCCCCTTGCCCGAAGCTCGGGAACTGTGTGGTAGCGCGTAGAGCGCAGACAGACGTTGCGCGCTACACTGCTCTTCCCAAGGACTGCGCGCCTGTGTCCAGCCAGCTGCAGAAGCCTCTTTTCGGCCGCGCGGGCCCTCCACTGCGCAGAAATAGACACTCGGCTTAAATGGAAATCTTTAAAAAAAAGAATACACCCCAAAGGCTATCACACACATGAAAACCTTCTCTATACCACTCGTTAAGCAAACAGGAAACAAGCCCTCATGAGATACCCCTTCCCGTGCATCAGAGACCTGAAAGAATAATTTTGAAAATAAAATACTATGAAGCAACTGAAATGTGGTGAAATCAAGACCCCCACACATTGGCGGGCAGGAATGGAAGCATATGCCACATTACAGGAATTCGCTATGCTCTCCACTCGTGGGCCACCTGTTTCCAGCTTTGGGCTGGTGTTCGCATACCTAAATCTTGATTTCTGTTCTTCAGGGCATATTCCTCTGAGTAGAGTAATGACGTGTTGACTCACATGGTAATTCTGGGTTCCTTCTGAGGAACTGTCAAAGTGTTTTCACAACTTTTCCAGGAACTCTTGAAGAGTTGAGGGTGTAGCTTGGTGGTAGAGCACTTGCCTAGTATGCCTGAGGCCCTGGGTTCAGTTCCAACACTGAAGGACAAACCAGCATAGCTCGGTAGATGAGGCAGAAAGATGCCTTGCCCATCCTGAAGGTGGCCTCCGACAGCAGTGTCTGGTCAGCATTTCCTTAAGGTTGCTTGTTGGCAAGGGCTTTGTTGAGGCCACAAGAAAAATCTAAAGAGGAAAAAGAGTCACTTAGGTACCAAAAGGGCAAGTCTCCACCACAAGAGACATCGTTCTGGCCTTGCTCGGTCCCCAGACCACACAGTACATGCTGAGGTCATTGGCAAGTTTCTCCTAAATCAACTTGACTTTCCTAATGGATGCCCGAGTGTGCTAGGGTATGACCCTCAGGTTCCAGTGGCTGCTGTGTTCTTTCTTTTCTTCTCTATCTCTAGTAAAAGTTGTCTTATAGGTGACTCCATTCAGGTATCACCAACTGTTTCAATTCCCAGCAATCTATGCAGGGGGCACCTCTGAGAAGGAAGTGGAGGTCCTTTTTGTCCCCCTCAAACACACCTGGTTACAAGGTAGGGTGACCTCAAGTCCTCAGGCCGCCAGAGATGTTAGGAAATGCCTTTTCAGTTGTATTGTCTCTCCTTGTCACTCAGGCAGGAACCCACAGGGGTTCTGGGACACCCACTGGGACAGTCTGCCTGACAGAACTCAGAAACACACGTCCTTTCCGATCTACTGTCCTTGATCAAACTTGGGAATTTGGTCTCTTCCTTTAGCACAAATGACCTCCTACGAAGAGCGTCAGACCACCATGCATGAAGAGCCACTGGGAAGTAGCCCCTCTGGATCCCAAACTTGCTTGGGCATGTGTGCATCCTGGGGGTAACCTGCTGCTGATTAATCTTTTAAAATCCATTCATGTCAGCTTGTGTGTTGGGAACAGGAGTCAAAGCACAGATATGTAAGTCTCCTTAAAAAAAAAAAAAAAGAAAGAAAGAGAGAAAGAAAGAAAGAAAGAAAGAAAGAGAGAGAGAAAGAGAAAGAAACCCTGGTGATCTTCTTGTTTAATTACTACCTGTTCTGGATTTTTTTCAACGTACTCAAAATTATATGTAATTAAAGCTTGCTTTTAGTATGATTACTTATTATTTCATAACATTGTTGAGATTAGGCTCCGCTCTACTATAAATTACTCCGTATTGAACAAAACAGTGGTTTCCAGACTCTGTCTTGCCCTAGGAGACTCCCTTCTGAGGGAGCAGGAGAAACGACTGCGGCCCCAGAGTGGACTCAGAAGAAACACCATCTGCTGGGCACCACGCAAGCAGTGCAGACTGATAATTGACAGATTCCTGGGAATAAAAGGGGAAGAGCCTACAGGTTTACTGGAAAGAACTGAGACCGTGAGGGACACAGGGGTACATTCAAATCCTATGCGGGAATGCAGTCTGGAAACATTTCAGTCATGGCAGACAGAGTGGAAGGTGTAACTCCCTCCCCTGAGCTCCAGCAAGGAAAACACCAAATACCTTGATATAACAGCGGCTCCAACCTGTCTCCGACACCTGCTCAGTCCCCTGTTGCCCATGTGGCCTGCCCCTACCTGCCTGTCTACCTGTGTGTCCATTTGTTTCTTGCTCTTGACCTAACTCGAGGAGTTGAACTGGACAGCCTCGCTTTCACCCCCAACTCCAGCCACTCCAATGGCAGCTCCATTAGCAACTCCCTAGATTTACTGTGCATTGTGCTATACAGAAGCTAAAATTGACTATTAAGATTGGCATAAAGGGACGTGCATTCACCAAGATAGACTATGACGATGTGTTGTTATAGAAACCATCAAACAGTGTGACGGTGTTGCCATTCAATAATTTCTGACATTGTGTAAAGACAGAGATGAGCTTGTCTGTCCCTGTGTGCCCACGACAGTAATCCTCACAAAGGTGGATGGACGAAGGCCAGATTGCTTCCTGCTTTCCAGTTAAGGAAAGCTAAGACCAAAGAGGAACTAGGGGTATTGCCCAAGCTCACATCTATGAAGTGAATTTGCTCTGGGAACTAAGACTCCAGCTTCTGCAGATGGGGAACAAGCACCTGCCAGAGAGTTGAAAGTTCTCCTTTAATGCTTTGTCCCTTGCTGAACTGAGGATTCTGACATGGAGGGGTGGAGGGAGATTCAGTTATTTCACTAAGAGCTGCCATTAACTGCGGGCCTTGGGCAAGGCTGCTTCTTAATCTTAACACAAGACTTGAGAGGTCAATTTGAGAACCATCTGAGATAATGTTTAACTTGCCTCAAGACACACCTGTGAGGAATGTCTTCTCAGAAATCTGGTGAAAATTCCTTCCAGACCATGCATTCCATCTCTGTTCTTTCTTTTGGTGTTTGAACAGCAGTTAAACCTGGACCACTAATATCAAGTTCAAATAAACGTGAGAAACATCCCAGACATATAATCCAGACACCTGGGAAAGTCGAGGGGATATCTAGACAAGGCCATAGAGCACATGGAAGACCCTAACCAAGGCCGTGGCTTGCCTTTCCCAATTTCTACAAGGGTTCTTTGTTTTACTATTTTGATGAATACTCCCAAAGGCAGGGTTATGTTGGGGGCAGGGTTGTTTGTTTTAAACACCGCTACACTCAGAGTCTCTTAAACACTTGCTGGGAGGTCCCTGAAATCATCTTTGTGAGAAACTCCTTCCCCAGTTAATTTATCATCAGGAGATGCTAATTTAGCATCAGGAGATGTGTTTGTGTGAAAGGCCTACAGAAGGAGCTCTCAGCTTTCTATGCTATCTTGTTTTTCCTCTGAAGCTGTTAAAGTCACATGTGAGCATGGAAAAGATGATTTTCCCTTTAAAAACCCACCCTCAAAAGTTGGCTCACCTTTCCTGGTTCATGATGTTACCAGTAGAGAGAAATCCAGCCTCTACAGCTACAGGCTGAGTGTACACACAGCCCGCTACCAGCGTCTGACTAATCTTCACCAATCAGTGATTCACAGGGCTCAGGAGACTCGCACCTTCCACTGCCTCCACCACCAGCTTTCTCCCCAGAGACTCTTCTGTGGCCATGGCCCTCCATTACCTGATCCTAACCTTCTCCTAACTTTCTTAGGGTTCAGAAGAGCAATCTGTGCTTCCTTAGGGTCTCAGCTTACATGTCATATCCAAGGGTCAGTCTCGCTGATCCTGCTCCCTCTCAGACCTGATTAGATTTCCCCAATGCTGTCCAGTGTCCTATCTCTTTGGAACTTTGTCCACAATTACTATTACAATATTAGAATTTTTAGTATTGTGTTGGTTTGAATAAAGATGCCCCCCCCCCCGCCATCGGCTCATATGTTTGTATACTTGATCCCCAGTTGGTGGAACTGTTTGGAAAGGATTATGAAGTGTGGCCATGTTAGATAAGGTGTGTCACTGGGGGCGGGCTTTGTGGTTTCAAAAGATGCAATGGTTCCCAGTATGTCTTCCTCTGCCTCTTATTTGTGGATTGAGATGTGAGAACTCAACTACCGCTGTGCCTTTGCTTCTCCATCATGGTCTTGAAGCCTCTGAAACTTAAAGCTCAGATAAATGATTGCTTTTATAAACATCCCTGGTCACAGTGTTTTGTCCCAGCAACAGAAACCCCAACTGAGACAATTGTTATGATGTGTCTGCTGTAATCACCATAAGGATGACAATTATGTTGACCTTGGTGACCCCACTGCCTAGGAAATGGCTTGGCAGATACAGTCAAGGAATGAGGAGAGAGAGGGAGAAGAGGGGAGGGAAGGGAAAAGGAAGAGAGGGGAGTGGAAGGGGAAGAAGAAAAGGGAAGAAAGAGATCTGGGGTCTGGATGGAGCATCTAACGCAAGCCAGTCTGTATTCAGCCACCCTAACTCAGTCTACATAGCTTGAGGCCCACACCCTCACCCTTTGCAGAGCCAACACCATCGCAAGCTCTTCTGTGTCTTTCTTGGATGACACGCTGCTACTTCTAAACCCTCTGGGCATTGCTTGAGGCACAAGCTCCACTCTGTGAATCCTTGACTCTCAGTCAGGCCCTAAACCCTGTGGACATTAGCTTCACAGGTCCCATTGCTCAGGTCTTCCCGGTGCTGAGCGATGGCGCGCCTCCGCTGGAGAAGTGCTAGGCTACCGCCAGTGCTTCTGAGACGATCTAGAAACCCACACTTCAGGGCAGCACCTTAGCAATCCGCATCAATGTCCTACCAAATGTCTTCGAATCTCATTCGAAAGACACTAATTTTTCAGGACGTTTCTACTTGCGTGAGGTCTACCCACCCAAATGCATACAGCTTTGACTCTTCCTGAAGTAACCTAATCACCAGGTGTAGCTGTGTCTGTGGCAAAGGCCATGCCCAGATCAGATCAGCCTAAATAACAACCTTGGAAACTCAGCCCAACACTGAGGTTCTGCTCACCTCCCACCCCTTCTGCCTCCCATCTCCAGGTCTCTGACATCACAGGAAAGTAGACAGCATGAACTAAAGCCAGCTCCGAGCTCTCCAAGATCATGTGTGAACCAAAGATGTACCTGCTTGTACCGGCCAGAGGTTCAGCTTCTGGTGGGAGAGCTACGAGCTTTCTAAGAAGGGTGGGCCCCTCATCCCAGGTGCTAGGCCCTGCGCGTGATGGGGAGAGAAGAGAAGCCAAGAGACCAAACTAACTGGGATCAGAGTTGGTAGAGAGGCACCCCAAGGAATCTTACAAAACAGAAGCTGAAAGCGGAGGGGGTTGGCAAGACAGCCGGTGTAGCTAAAGTTCAGAGAGGTGGGGACGGTGCTGGTGATGGAAGAAGAGGTGGAGCAGCCGTCGCCTGGGGTGGCACTTGGTGCTGTGCGCTAATATGTAAGTGCAATGTATGCTCAGCCTGCCAGCCTTGAAAAACTCCAGTAAAGTCTGCCTTGTGCTTTGAGGTCAACTGGGAACCTTTTATTGTACTGTTTCAATGAGGCAGTGGGTTCTGAATTTCTCTTGGTAGATACCGCGTAAACGAGACTCCCAAGGAAGCCTTGCTTGAGTACAAGTGACGGCAGATGTGTTTATCTGTTTGGAAGGTGTCAGAGACATTTTTTAGAAAGAAAAGATGAGTGTGTGTGTGTGTGTGTGTGTGTGTGTGTGTGTTGCACACATGGGTAAGTTCAGGTGCCCAAGGAGGCCAAAAGATTTTGGATTTTTGAGCTGGAGTTATGGGTGGTTGTGAACAATATGTTCTGGGTCCTAGGACCCAAATGCTGGCTGCTGGAAAGAACAGCATGCACTCACAACCACTGAGCCATCTCTTCAGTCTCGTGAGAGCATCCGAGACATTCTTTATTGGCACAAACATAATTTGTGAAAATGAAAAATTAAAGTCACCGTGAAGATCATCAAGGGTCATTACTTTTCCTTTATGTTTACCGTAAAATACGTTAGTCTCTAGTGTGAAACTCAGTTTTAAGACTCTCCCTTTCTACACACACACACACACACGTATGATTTGCTTGTGAAATGTACTCCACAGACTCATAATTTGAGGGCCTGGTCCCCACCTGGCCTGCTCTTTTGGGAAGGTCAAGAAACATTCAGAGGTGGCAATTATGTAGGAGTAGGCCCTGGGGCTAGGACTTGGGGTGTCTCGTCTCTGCCTCTTCTTATCTGAATTCCTCTGCTTCCTGTCCACTGAGACACAAGAGGCCTCTATAGCATGCGCCTGCTGCTCCTATCACAAGCTTCTGCATACATGCACAGGGCCAGGCTGCTTGGGGCTGATCCTTTGGAAACAAAGCCCTTTTTCCCTTAGGTCATTTCTGTCAGGTATTCAGTCACAGGGTGAGAAATGTATTCTACTTTGTATGTGCGTATTCTATACCTATATAGACATACTTAACCATCGCCAGCTCAATCCCCCACCCCATCCCAACCCTAGATGTTCAGTGGGATGGCTTTAATCTGGGGTCTTGGAAAAAAGAAAATTGTGGTCTTTGCCAACTCATGCCACACCTGCGGGCAGCTGCTGTTGCTTCCTTGCGGCTCCATGAGGCCGTGGGGGTGGACATGGATGATGGATGATCCAGCCATTCTGAAGAATGTTTTTATATCTCTTCTTGGGAAGACGGGGTGAGGGTGAGGGTCAGAGGGAGTACGCTGGCTTGGTGGGAGAGCCCTGGCTAGCGGCACACCCTGTGGGCTGCATTCCACAATTCACCCTTATAATTTAATTCAAGAAACTGAGCTCCCAGCCAAGAACAACAGCTTATGATTTGTGAGTGTCAAACACGCCAGAAAGTGGCCAGGGTAGAGGAACAGGTGGCAGGGCAGGATGCCTCTGTCTGTTGTCCTGGTACTGGAAGCCTCTTCCACGTTAGAACATGTGGCTTCTCCCTGCTCAGGACGAATGGCCCCTGCTCAGGTAGCTGAGACTGTAGGACTCCAAGCCTGAAAGTCAGCCGTTGTCCCTTTAAAAATAAACTCTGTGACTGTAACCCTGGCTGAGTCTGTGCATTTGCGGCCTTGGAAGAAAGACACTGGTGCAACCAAGATGCGCAGCCACCAGAAGTAGTCATTTCAGCGTCTGGAAAGACGGCCAAGTTCACGTCCTCGCCCTGCTGCTTGGTCTCCTCCAGGAGACCAAGGGACCTCCTGGGCCTTGGCATCTTCAGCCAACAGAAATGTACTGGGGACCATTTGTGCACCAGATGCAGCAGGGAAGAGAACAGACAGCCCCTGCTCTGGAGGACCTCAGTGAGTCTCACGGCTGCACTGACAATGGACTGTCGGAGGGTAGGCTAGAGCAGCAGGCCTGGGGCCAGTGGGTGGGCTCAGGGAGGAGTACCCCAAAACATGGCGGCCTGAGTTCACTCTTGAGTGTGGTGGAAAGGCGAACTGACTCCTGAAGGTTATCCTCTGATTTCCACCTGCACAACATTATGTGCACACATGTGCACACACACTCACCATTGTATGCACATACAGTCATGCACACACATGCCCTTGTATGCACACTCAGTCACAGACACTTACCATTGTGTGCAAATGCAGCCACACACACACTCACTACTATGTAGACATGCAGTCACACACACACCAATGTATCTACATTCCTATAGCAGATGTCTCTCTTCTAAAGACACCAGTCCACTGACCTCAGTTTAGCTAAGTGCATCAACAAAACCTTATTTATCAAGGCCTCTGGACAATCCCAGGAGAACATGCGCTTGAGAGGAGGGCCCTATTCAGCCACATAGGTGCAGAATGGTAAACCCACAGACAGGAAGTCCATCACACAGGCAGGGTGGTATCAGAGAGGCGATACGGCTCTTTTCTGTGAGCTTCCAGCTCTGTCCTCCTCACTTGTACTCTGGGTCAAGACACACAGAAACAGAAACAAAGATGAGAAAAGGTGCCTCTCTCCTCGCCGTGGGAGGATGATTGGCGCATGAAGCTTTGTGTTTCTCGGAGACCAGAGAATCGGGAGCCTGAATAGAGAGTGTGAGAAGACAGACAATATGCCAACAGGAACAGAGAGGAAAAGAGAAAGGGATGAGGACTTCCCGAGGAAGAAGGGGTTGAGAGTGGGTGGACTATCCTGGAGTCAGTCCCTCAAACTCCCAGACTCCAGTACACCCAGCTCTCCACGGAATCAATAGTTCCAGGTCGCAGGCATGGTGAAAACACACCAACCATGCTGTATCATGGTGGGCAGTGGCGAGCCACAAGTTCACCGTTTGAAATTGCAAAGCGTGTGTGTGGAGACTTTCAACTGAGGGCCACAGGAGACCTTCCTGAGGAGGTGACTGCTCAGATGGGCCCGCAGGTAGATGGGGAAGACGTAAGACTCCTCAGACTGAGGGAACAGGCCTGGTGGGTCCCTGGTAGGAAGGGAACTATAGTCAAAGCACTTGAGGAGGAATTCTAGCAGCGTGGAGGTGGGGAAGGCAGCGTCTAGATGAAGAAGAGCAGGGTCAACAGTGACTCAGCAGGGAGCATTCACAGGAGACTTGTGAAGTTATGGACTGCAGTGAGAAATCCCAAGGAGGCCGCTGAATGGCTGCATCACCAAGAAAGAAGTGGGGAGCTATAAGCATAAATGAGGGAATTCTCGCAGGGTAGTGAGAGGGGATACAAATTATAGTTAGTATATACCCAGCACACTCAGGGTACACCCATCACAGCTAAGGTATACCCCGAAAACTCAAGATACACCCTTCGTAGCTGGGGTACACCATCACAGTTGGAGTACACCATCAGACCTGGAGTACACCATCATGGCCAGTGTACACCATCACTGTTGGGGTGCACCATCACAGTTGGGGCACACCCATCACGGCCAGTGTACACCATCACAGTTGGGGTGCACCATTATGGCTGCTGTACACCATCATAGCAAGTGTGCTCATCACAGCTGGCTGTGGAGCACAGAGCTTTTCTTTCTACACTTTCCCTAAAAGCCAACACAAAAGTTAGTTCTTTAAATGCTGAATGTTCATCTCAGCAATAAGAAGTGGAACATTTGCACAGAACAGTGTTCTCAAAAACTCCTCTCCCTGTCTGTACTCATTTGGTAGCAATGCTTCCCCAGCTCCCAGTTGCCTGATATGAACTGTCACAGCTGGTCAGCTGATGCAAAGACAAGGGTTCTGGGTAATCCAGGTGGAACCAGTGTGACAGAGCAGACGAGGGGAGCAGGAGATAGTTGGATATGACATCTGCAGGAAGAGCCAGAAAACTGCGGCACTGCCAGACTGAAGAGCAAAGGAGACACCAGCCAAGGAATTCAGACAGCCTTCAGAGTCTAAAAAGCCCCTGTGGATTTTCCCTCAGAGCCCCTGGAGAGGCACACATCTGACACCTTAGTTTTAGCACAGTGAGCCCTGGCCCAGGCTCTTGGTATTCAAACATAATTATTCATTTGCATTCAGAAGCCACTGAGTTTGTGGAATTTGATGTACTAAGCAATAAGAATACAAAAGTAAGAAAAAAAAGAAAGGAAGGAAGGAAGAAAGGAAAGAAGGAAGGAAGGAAAGAAAGAAAGAAAGAAAGAAAGAAAGAAAGAAAGAAAGAAAGAAAGAAAGAAAATACAACGTATTTACATCACGGGTCACTGTGTCAAGTTGAAGACCTATCTGTAGGAAATGGGTTGTTGTGGTTTGTAATAAGGAACCAAAGAGCGCCTGTCTACTTAACACAGTGTACACACCTGAGCCCCACCCCAACGATGTGGGAGTCTGGGAGTGGGGAGGAAATGGCAGCCCTTAGGAATGACCCTCTGCTTTGAGGTCCAGCCTGTAGCTCCACCCTACCTCTGGCCCCATGGCCCTTTGACCTACGCCCTGTGCCAGGTGGCCTTAGCCACACAAAGGCCCACCAGAGCCTGAAACCGCTGCCACACTGCTTAGCCTTGGTGGAGAGCACGGGCAGCCACCAGAGCCTTCTCTCCACCCCAGCCCTGCCCAGGAGGACACTCTGCAGGTGAGGCAGGAGTGTGCATCTTCACCAGGGCTCCCAGGGGATCACAGGCACAGTCAAGTTTGAGAACTTTTGTGCCACCGCACTGGGCTGGGTACCAAGTGACAAATCCAGGTACCAAATGCATGGCCCTCCTGCTGATTCAGAAATATCCTGTCTGTTCCCCCATGGGAACATGGAGAACCCACTATACAAGAGGCATGGGGCCTAAAAGTGGGGGCAGTAGAGATAATCCAGGCTGGGGCCTGACCTCACAGAGCAAATAAGACCAGCATTCAACAGGTCATTAGCCAGAGACACCTCACAAGTTCTGAGCTGCAGCTTTTGACGTCATTGCTTTGGAGTCTTTAATTTGAACACAGTTTCCCCCGAGGATGATTTGCAGATTCTGGGCAAGGAGGGCTCACCAAACCCACATTTCGGATGAGTGTCTCATAGCAGATGCTATTGGACTGAGGACCACACTTGGAGTAACAAAGCAATATGATCTCTTAAGGCAATTTTGTACAAATTCTAGCCTAGGATAGGAGCATCCTTGTCACAAGAAAGACAACCTGAGACTTTGAAGGTCACAAGCAGGTCTGGGGCCCCAGCTCAGGATTCCGGGAACCTCCCCCACTTTATCAAGAGACTCAGACTAAAACCTAAGTGGGAGGCAGCTGCCTGACTATCTCCTGCTTTAGAAGCATAGATACACACAGGCCCCTGCAGAGACCCCCCACATGTAGGGGGAGCTCCCTTTGGGCTAGCCTTGGATAGAGGAATAGCTGTCAGTCTGCAGTGGGTCTCTGTGAGAGGAAAGGGGTACCCTGCTGGTGGGGGCCAGGGGGAGCTGGCTCTGGATGTTTGCAGCCTCTCCCAACTTTCTCTTTAACCAGGCTGGCCTCCCAGGTCTTACAGCCAAGGAGAAAGGGGAAGCTGGCTTTTGCTGGCTCTGTTCCAATAGGGCAGCTGGAATCTGTTGAGCGTATTCAGTCACTCTCCCCTGAGACAGGCCAGTAGGGTAAAAGTCAGCTTACTTCGTTCAGGAACCTCTTTTCCCTCCCTGGCCTCCCACATCGGGGCCCAGGGGTGCCCAACCTAGGCCATCTTGCGCCTCCTGTGTCTCACTCTGTTCCTTGCTGAGGGTGTTATAATTCCCCGACACACCATTCCAAAGCTATTCAGTGCATCCACATCAGCTGTATTTCGTGTTTGACCAGCGTGAACAGGTTGTTACTCATCTAGCTGTAAAAAAAAATTACTTTCATAATTCTGTTTTTGAAATAATTTGCTACAAATTCAGTTTATGACAGGCTATCTTTCTCCATAATTCGTATGCAAGCTGGAAAGAAAAGCAAGCCTTGCCGTTTCTTTTTAAACCACTATGAATTGTGTGTGTGTGTGTGTGTGTGTGTGTGTGTGTGTGTGTGTAGGCATTTAATCGATCTATTTTGATTTCAGTCATGCTGTTTTCTTTCTCTACTTTGGAATTCTTTACCATTGTTCCAGGGATCTGAAATATTTCCTTAGGCAGGTGAGGGCAGGGCAGCAGAGAGGCTGCCAGGGTGGGAATGTGTGTGAGGAGGGGGGTGGGACACTTCCCTCCAGGCTCCACACTTAGCTTCCTTTCAGCATCTTCTTACCTCCAGGGATCCAGTTTTAACCAAGAATTGGTTTCCATGGTGACAGGGATGTCCAACTACGGAAAACTTGGCAGAAACATCAGGCCCAGGGGCTTTGCTTAAAATGACTAAATTTTAAATACAGAAGGCGCAGTTGAGTAAATGGGCAGAGGGGGTGAAATTGAGCAGAGTGGCCAGGACTAAAGAAAGAAGGGGAAAGACGGGGTGGTGGTGGGACCAGGGTAGCCCCAGCTGTGCGGAAGTGTCAAATGATCTTCCATTGTTCAATCCTGACCCTATGGCTCTTTATCAGATGCCTCTGGGCAAATCATTTCACGTCTCTGTGCCCGCCTTTTGTTGGTATTCTAGCTACCGTCAGATTAAGTTGAATTGGCACACGTTGTATACCCAGATACGACTGTGTATGTGTGTGAACCCACACGCGAGTATGGTGAACATATGTGTGCATATATGACAGTTCATGCCTGTGCTCTAGTGTGAAGACCAAAGGCTTCAGGTGTCTGGCTCTGTCACCGTGTTTCTTATCCCCTTCAGATAAGGCCTCTCAGTTGGCCTGAAGCTTGCTTGGCCAGTGAGCTCCCAGGGTCTGCTGGCCTCTGGTCACTGTCCCCAGCACTGGAGTTACAGGCACTTGTGGCATGCCCCAGCTTTTTACATGGGTGCTGGATATTGGAACTCAAGTCTTCATGCTTGCCCCATATACACACACATACATACATACATGTATGTGTGTGTATAAACGCTTATGCGTTCTATCTAAATAATGAGTATTATTTTATTATAGAAAGCACAGGTTCAAGTCACCCTCAGTGTCTTTATTTCATAGTATGGCGTGACTCTAATCCTAAGGAGGAGGAAACCACCCTCTTTTTTTATTAGCTTTATGAGATCGTGTCTCGCTGTGTAGCCTAGAATAGCCTCAAACTCACATGCACCTGCCTCAGGCTCCGGAGTGCTGAGATTATGGTGATGATAGGTATGCGCCATCATCTCCAGCTTTGAATGCCCTTTCCAAGGAGCTCAGGGGAAGCCGGGCGCAGACGCTCTTCAAAAACGCATCCTAGAGAAAACCTGAGGGATGAGAAGGGCAGTCTGTCTTGGAATGTCACCCAGGAAACCCCAGAGCGGCTGAACAGGCAGCAGTGGGGACTGGCCTGTGCATTGAACCCCTGCCCCAGGTCCTCCACTACACACAGGAATCCCTTGAGGGGAAGTGACAGGGTAGAAGGCCACAGGTTTGCTGAGTCAGGAGTGGAGGTGACAGGCACACGAGTTGCTTCCACCCCCTTTCCCCTGGCCAGACTCAGCACATGCTAACTTTGTGTGAGGAATTTGGGTTTGGGTACAGAAATGGCCAGCGTGCTCCTAGGTTCTGCCTGTCCTCGCCTCCCCCACATTGGGGTCACAGACCACTGTGGTCACACCCACATTGTTTACGCTGATGTGGGGATTCAAACTTAAGTCCTCACAGCCAGAGCTCTGGCCCACTGAGCCGTCACCCTAGTCCCACCAATACACAAACGACCAGAGGAAGAGTAGTGGGGCCATTGGCACAAACGGTAATTTTAACGCAGCCGAGTTTCAAAAGTGCTCTCCTGGGGCAAAGGGGGGAAGAAATAAAAGTTTCAAAAACCAGAGAAAGAGACAGAGGAAGCAAGCAATCATCTGTTCCAGTGGAAGAGAGGCTGTGGGTTTACAAGCAACATCACACCCACCCACTCAGATGCTACAGATAGGCGGCGCAGGCGCAGGCGCCAGCTTGCCCTTCCAAGTCCGCCCACAGGGCCCTGTTCAGGCCGCCCCTCCTGGTCCACCTACTCCAGTGTGCTGGGTGCCTGCTTGCAGGGAAGGGTTTTAGGGGACTCATCCTTGACTCCCAAGTGCATGGGACGGTGTGGGGCGGAGTAGCAGCATTGTGGGTGGAATAAGAGCGAGGAGAGAGAGGGAAGAGAAAATCGCCCATGGCTGAGGGAGGGCAGTAACTGGGCGACCTCAGACAGGGAGCTCAGCCACTCGGAACTGTCTGTTTCCTTGTCTGAGAAATGAGGTCCGTGATCGCTCTGACCTCAAATGCTTGTTGTTCCGTGAGATGAGATATTCAAATGCACTGAGAGTGTCGCCGTTCATAGTTAAGTCTGGGGGAAGAAGTCTGGCTATTTTTATAAAAGGCAATAAGAACCCCCACTACCAAATAGGGGTTTAAAGACAGCCGTGAACACTCATAAGAAGAAACGGGAGGAGCTGATGGAGACAGGTAACTATTCCCACATACGATGGCCAAAGGACTTCAAAGTAAACCTCAGAGGGTGACATTTAACTTTCACAGAACAAGTGAGGCATCACGATGCTAGCCCTGAACAGGCTGGGACAGGAAACGGGTGAGCCAGAGCGAAGAAGAGTTGACTTGGTGACTTAAGTCCCACGGTGCCAGGAGGAAGCTGATGTTTTGAGGGGAAGTCTGACGTGTGTTGGAGGCAGGAGGCAGGGGCAGGGGAAGAGTGTGGGTGGCTGTGTTTTCGGGGAGAAGAGAGCAGACCTTTCTTGAGGTATCAAAGATCTGCCTGGCAGTTTCTGACTCAGTCCGCAGGCAATAAGTGACTGCTTTGTTGCACCAAAACTTCCATAATTCAAAAGATGCACTGAAGCGGCTGTGTGGTAAGATCTCAGAGATTTAGAGGAAGCTGAGCTAGTCTGGGGAGCAAGGCCCTAACACCCTGCAAGGTGATACCTGGAGGAGAACGGGCAACGAGTTTCGGCTCCGTCACTCAACGTTCGAGTTTGTTTCTCATGGAAACGGAACTCAGAAAGTTCTGATGACACAAGATTGGGGTCCAATTTGTGGGTTGCCGGGACCCTGTGATTCGCTCTCTTTAACCACTCTGAGGAGGTGGTCAAGAGACGGAAAACAAGACAAGATGTCAATTATGCAAACGTTATAACCGCAGGAAATCACTGTGGCCCGCCCTCTGGGTGATTACAGACCAGCACAGAAAGCTCTGGTTCCCTCCCTTCTACGGGCAAGACCCAGGTTCTAATCCTTCCCTCTCCATGGCGATGGTTCTGTGGTTCCACCATAAGGAAAAAGAAAGGTCCCAGGTGCTTGTTGAGATTCCCTGGACACCAGTTTGACCCTTGAGAGGGGTGTGGCCAGGTGAGGGCTATGATCAGGCTATGATCAAGGAGTGTCCTGGCCATCCTCCCCCCACAAGACTGTCTTCTGTCAGCCACCTCTTAGGATGAAACCTATAGAGCCCTGAGGGAACTGGCTAAGGGCTGAGAGAGGAGGAACAGGTGAGTACAAGGACACCTTGAGAAGAGCTGAAAGGAACCCCAGGCCTGCCCAAGTCCCCCTCATGTGTCCCCTCTAATTAAACGTCTACACTTCTCTGCCTGGGTGAACACATCATTTGTCATGGCCACCAACCCTGGAAACTCCATCTCATTCTCCCCCACTTCCCATCCACTTCCCGGAAGCTATTCAGTATCCTAAAACATTTTTAAAAACTAATTTATTTACTTGAGGACGGGTCTCACTGTATAGCACAGGGTGGCCTTGACCTCTCTATATAGCCAGACTTGCCTGTGTAGCCAAGACTCACGAACCTCCTACTGTCACCTGCCGGGTCCTGGGATCCTTAGGACGCTCACATCACAGAAAGGGCCTCTTTCATATTCTCCTGGCCCTGGTGTACAACACCCTCTCCTTTGCCTTTGCCTAAAACTTCTTCCTCCACACCTCAAAAACTGACTCTCCTAGAGCTTGCTATTCTTTTGTGAAAGGAGAATTTTATCACCAGAAGGGGTCTTGCTGTCACGGGAGCTACCAGGCTCTGATAGCTGGAATGAATGGTCAGTGTCACGGAGTTGGATGGGCAAGCCCTGGAGCCTGTTTCCTGGCAGTATCAGGCTGGATTTGTATAAATGTCCCCTACCAGGTTCCAGTATCGGTGAAACCATCTCTGTGGGTACACATGAATGGAATCGTCACTCTCAGTTCTTCCACCAGTTATCCAGCTGGGGACCACGTCTGTCAGGCCCATAGCAGGGTCTCGGCCCATGTTCACCTTTCTCCACTTGGCCTCAAGAGCTGCAGAAACCACTGAATGAGAAACCCCAAGAAGAAAACTTGTGAAGATGGTCAGGACTTCACCATTGGGGTATTTGAGAGGATCCCCGCTAATGCCTCTGTGGATAAGTCTAGATTCTGAGAGGTGAGGCGTGAAATCAAGAAATGACCAACCTCGTGTGTCTGTAGCTTTTGGGGGTCAGTTTCATGTAGGATAGAGTCATCTGAGAAGAGGGAACCTCAACTGAGAAATGTCTCAGTCAGATTGGCATGTGGGCAGTTATGACTAATGTGGAAGGGCCCAGCCCACTGGGGGCGGTGCCTCTGGTCAGGGAGTCCTGGACTGTATAACAAAGCAAACTGAGCAAGCCATGAGGGGCGAGCCAGTATGCAGTGTTCCTTCCTGGCCTCTGCTCCAGTTCCTGCCTCCAGGTTCTTCCCTTGAGTTCCTGTCCTGACGTCCCTCAATGACAAACCATGATGTAGACATGAGAGCTGAGTAAACCCATTCCTCCCCAGGTTGCTTTGGCCATGGAGTTCATCACCCCAATAGAGTACAAACGGGGGCACCTCTCCTTGAGGTGTGTTTCCTCTTCCTCTAACCCATTCATACTTTTTACCATGTGACCCTTGCTGCCATTTGAGGTAGAAAATGCAAACCACAAAGGCCTAAGTGTGGTTTGTGTCAGGTGCTTGCCTGGTACGCTTGGAGTTCCAGGTTAACCCCCTGCCCCACAAAACCAACAAGAGAACAAGCAAACACAAATGGCCGCCTTGTGAGGACCCGTAACACGCAGCTCGGAAAAGCCTGGGAAGGGGTGATCCACCACGGAACCAGTTTACATGTTTGGGGACTCTGGGTACCAGAATTTTTATGACTCATTCAATGTCTCCTATATGTTCAAATACAAGAGGGCTTACAGAGGTTATTTTTGAGATAGTTTTGTTCTTTGTCTCAGCTGATTTTCTAGTTTCCTAGATGAGCCCATACACACACCTCTACCACTGAAAGGTAACTCCAGTTCAGTTTTATTTATTTATTAAAAGAACACTTTACAGTATGTGTGTGTGTGCACGTGCACGCGTGTGCACATGCACTCATGCACATTTGTGTTCACGCTTGAGAATGTACCCTGCCCACAATGGGTGGAGCCCAAAGGACGGCCCACAGCAGTGAGCTCTCTCATTCCACCGTGGAGCTCCAGGAACTAAGCCTGGGCATCAGACTTGGGTAGGAGGAGCACCTGTGCCTTCTCAGATGCTTCTACAGCCCCTCTTCCCAGTCAGTGCCGGCTTCTTAAATCTCTGATTAAAGAAAAAGACATAGAAGTATGAAGTTGGAAAATGTTAAAATCAACTACTGAGTTGATATCTACTGATCAATTACTAAATTTATGAAAACATTCAGTTTCTTTTTATATAAACAATTTGCCTTAGCTTATTTACAGTCATATTATGTACACAAAATTTTGTCTGCATTTTTAAACTTATTATAACCACATTCCTTGCTATTTCTTAATCTTCATAACCTTATTCTAATATTCTATCTACTAAAGAAATGGCGCTTACCTATGTGGGGAGGTACATAGATATTCATCAGTGTCTCATGGCAGTGGGCTCCCCGTAAGTGGCATGCTGTGTTACACAGTTCAGATTTCATTTCACGGGGCCCACCCCACTTCCTGAGCAGTTATTGGCAAATCATGGCTGCTAGAGGCTGGAGAGTTATTTTTCACTGGGGATGTAGCCGTTGGTGGATTGTCCATGTTCCAGTGGAGGGCCCCAGATTTGTGGACAGACAGGCAACACTAGCTGGGCTCAGTGAATCTTGGAGAAGGAAGAGGAGGAGGAAGAGGAGAAGGAGAAGGAGGAAGAGGAGAAGGAGGAGGAGGAGAGAGGCTGGAGGGATGCTCCGTTAGAGCACATTGCTGATCTTACAGAAGACCCAGGTGTAGTTCACAGCACACATGATAGGCTGTCCACAGCCACCTGTAACTCCTGCTCCAGGGAACCCCGTATCTCTGTCATCTCAGGTAGCTGTGTTCACACACACTAACCTTTTTTTGAAAAAACCCAGAGGAGCATGAAGTTGGGAGGGAAATGGGCAGGACTGGGGTTGGGGTAGAAGTAGATATGATCAAAATGCATTGTGTGCACATAGAAAATTCTCAAAGAACATGCACGCGCGCACACACGTGCACACACACACAAGCACGCACACACACGCACGCACGCGCGCACACACACACACACACACTGTCATCTCACCTTGAAGGGCATCTGAATTACTAAAGGGCAGACTGGCTTTGCAACCTTGAAACGCCCTTGAACACCAGTCACCTCCCACAGTATCCTATCGGCTCCTTAAATCTCAACCCTTGTTGATAAAAGCAACAGCTTGTGGGCCGACCACACTGCCAGTTCAGGTCTTGTGACGTCACTGCCAACGTTCACGATTGGCTTGCTTCAATGTGCACGTCTGTGAAACAGCTGTCCCTGTTCAGGCTCATAGCCGTTTTACACACTCCCTTTGCCAGGCAGGACTTTATGAGACCACGCAGCGTACTAGCAGATTGAACGTCAGAGTTTTGTTTCCTGCTGTAAGTGTAATAGTCCAACCTGACTGTATCTGAAATACACATCCTCTTACAGAGAAGAATGGGCCCCTTTCCTGCTCTCAGCCTCCTGGCCTGCATGCATTACTGCATTACTTCACATATTCCATGCATCCCCCGCTTTTTCCCTGATTGTTACGTTCATCACCCAAATGCAAGCCCCACAAGTGCAGGGCTCTCCGTCTTTGCTGGCTCCCTGTTTCCTCCAGCGAGCACAGCACATGGCACAGTGTTTTTGTTTGTTGTCCTTTCTGGGGCGACTACTGCCCAGCTCTGAGCCGTGGCGGGTGGGTTCTTACGTTCCCAGGAGCCCACGTGAGGGTTAGAATTATTAGGCCAAAGGAACAAAGATACAGGAGAAATAAGAGACAGAAACATGGGATAGTAATGGAGGGAGCTCCAGTGAAGACTGAAGATTCACCCGTGTTTAATTTCCATTTTGTTTAAATACCCTGACCCTAACAGGTAGGAGTAAGATTTAAAAAAAATGGCATTAACATGATACAAGGAATGAACAGACCAATTAAAGGATTATGGGTTACATTCTTAAACATTCTGTTGCCAGAACCAGACAAATAACACTCACACCCTAGACCAAAACATTCTGTAGAGAAACCACTTCCTGGGTGGAATCCATAGTTATCTCCCTAAGAGAGTAGGAACCTAGTTGGATCCTTAGACTTTTGTTTGAGGTAGAAACAGATCTACTTAATACCTGAAATACCAGGTCTGGCTATTAGCCACACCTGTAGACAATAACCTTGAAAAAGCAGAATGGGACCCACACCTGTGGGTCCTGCCAGTTTGAGGTGAGTGAGACAAGCTCTCCCGGTGCAGCCCCGGCTGGCGAGAATTCTCTAGTAGACCAGAAGGAGCCTGTCACCTCTGCCTCCCAAGTGCTGGGATTAAAGGTGTGCAGTGCCACATCTGGCATTGTAGACTTGAGCCAACCATTGGCTATTCATCCTCTACGGTTGCCAAGGCACTGCCTAGTCCTTCCACTGGGGGAGAACGTGCTCTTTGGAAAGATGCGGCGAGGGCTGGAGAGATGGCTCTGTAGTTAAGAGTGGAGTGCTCTTCTACAGGACTGGGGCTCATTTTCAGCCCTGACAGCAATCCCCCGGCTCCCGCCTATTGCCTTAATGACACAGCCCTTTACTTCCCAAGGCGTGAGAAGTGGAGGGTGATACACGATGTGGAAGGATATTTTAGTATTCATGGGCCAGTCCCTAGCTCACTGGAGGTGAGCGGGGGAGTAACGAGGACTGTGTATGTGCTTAGACTGGAGCAAGGGCAGGGGTTAGGAAGAGGGAGGACACAGCTATAGACAGAGAAGAAATCATGGCTGAGTGGGAGGAGGCAACTGACAAGCCACGTCCAGGGCATCTTTTGAACCGCCCAGAGGGTAATGGTGACCTCCAGCATGCAGAACCAGGATTCGGGCTATTAAATGTGGATGGGAAAAGAAAATGAGCTGGCAAGCTGGGAAAACTGTGGGATACTAGGATTATAGAGCAGGCAGACAGAAAGACAGCATGACCCTTCTTGCGGAGAGCCTGCCAATTTGAATAGATTTAATTTCACATCAAAGAACAGCTTGGGCCAGCCTCTATAGGCTGAAAGGAAACATCATAGTTCCCTATATTTAATCAGATGTTCAGCAGAGCAGGGGGTCCCCGTGGTACAGCTGGCTCCCCAACCCCAGCTTCAAATCTGACATATTCCACGGGCTGAGCATCTGGAAGGAGCACAGCATCCCCACTGTGCTGTTAGGCTTCCTGCTCCACAGGCTTTCTCTCCTCCCCAACACAGGAGAATGAATGGGAAACCATGAAGGAGAAATAGAAGCAACCATTTTTAAGTGGTCCAGACGGATATTGACAGGACAAGGTGGGACCACGTCTCTGGGCTCCATCCCTGGCGTTTTCATGGGCTGCTTTGTCTTGGAGTTCACTCCCTTCCTTTATCCTTCCACCCTGAGCTTCGCTTTTTCTGCTGGCTCTTGCATCTTGGCCCAGAGATAAGGCTCAACCTCCCACTTGTTGTTCACATGGCTGCATTCTGCCCGGGCTCGCCAACAGAAGGCAAATGGCTCCCATATTATTAGGGGAAAAGGCAGACCGTGTCTGTAAAGCCGGGGCAGGAAAATAGCAGCTCGCTGAGATAAAACAGCCCTTAAAGCAAAGAGTAATCAAAAAGTCATGAGGGGGCTGGCTTGCAGGGGATCTGAATGTGTCCCCAGCACCCACATCAGATTGCTTAAAACCACCTCTAACTCCAGTTCCAGGGGATATGGCACCCTCTTCCAGTCTCTTTGAGTACCAGGCATATTCACGCTGCACATGTGGGCGCTCACATATAAACATCAAATTATAAACCCTTTTTTAAGTTCATAAGAAAGGAACAAATGGCACCTCCACCTACTTCACCCTATGGAAGAGAGAACGTCTTGACAAAATGTCGTCTGTGAGACCAAGGATGTGTGTGAGGTGTGTTCTCACCGAGAGGGGAGCCTGACTGCAGATGCTCTGCCTGTGTTTTCTTACCCTACTCTAGCCACACGGGCGTCCTTGCTAACCCTGGGGTCTGACGTGCATGTCTGGACTCCAGAGGTCTGACCTTCTGTTCCCTCTGTCTGTCTGGGACACTCTAGATGTCCTTGAGGCACCTTCCACGCCCTCCTTCAGTAGGTGACTCAAATGTCACCTTCTCTGTGACATCCACATGACTCTATTTTTTTAAAAAGCATACACTTCCAGTCATACCTCTTCAATGTTACCCAGACTTAGTGTTCTTTCTTGTACTTTCTCTACCAGACATGGGATATTTATTTTCTGCCTGTTCCTATTAGTATCTAAGGTCTTGATAACAGCCACATGACTGTTTTGCTTAGTGTAGAGAACTCAGAACCAAGAAGGAGGGGAGGGAGACAGAGACAGAGAGAGATTGTGGAAAATGCTTGTGGGGCCATACCTTGGGTGCTATTCAAGTTGTTTTGCTTTTGCTATTTTGTTTTTGAACAGAGTCTCTCCCTGGGATCTGAGTCCCACCAGTGAGGCTGGCTGCCACCGCATCCCCAGGATCTACTGTCTCTGTCTCTCAAGCACAGGGAATACACGGGTGAGGGGCTCTGCGGGCTGAACTCATATTCTCATGCTTGTAAGCAATCACTGTACTGACTAAACTATACCCTACCCCCACCCCAGACGAGAACTTGACACAAAATATGTTCAATAAATAGTGCTGAATAAATAATGCTCCAACTTCCACCATCAAATACTGCTTTATTATTAATTTTCTTCCAGAAATCTTAGGGCATTCTTATTATCACTGAAAGTCAGTCTGAGGTTTTGAAGCAGAAACTAAATGGTGTTCCCTTACTAACCTGTCATAGTTCCATCCAGGGGACTTTAAGTTGGATGACCTTGGTAGAAGGCTAGTTTGCTTCAGCCTTTCCAGTCCCCACACCAGGCACAGACATGCCATACTGGCGATTTCTGTCTCATGCCTTCACGAACACCACTTCTTCCCACTGAAGGAGTTTCTCTCCATGCACATGGTGTGGGCATATGCCCGTTCCAGCTTCCCAGGCACTGCCCAAATACTAGACTAAGAATATCTTACTTGAGAATGTACGTTCACGCATCTCTCTCTGCTTGACTGTGGATGCGGTGTGGCCAGTGGTCAGGTTGTCCTGTTTCCCTGGCTTCCCTGCCATGATGGAGAACACCTTGAACAGAAACTGACGCTCATTCACTGGAGTCCCTGTCACCTGGGATCAGCTAAACCACTAACAACTTGCAACAACTTTGGTCAGATCTGACTGCTCCCAGTCTGAGCTTTGAGACCTCTGCTCCAAGTTGTATTCCAGAGAAATCTATGGAGAGCTGTAAGCTAACCCGGGAGAGCTACAAAGGAAGCGAGGCCAGGAAAGTGCCTCTCCTCATGTTTTAGAGAGGCAGCGTTCAGGAACTGGAGGAGGAAACAGCAGTGTCTTCCACTCCTACAAACAGAATAGAAACCACAGCTCCCACCTCACTGAAGACAGCCAGGACTCCGGAAAAGTTCTAGACCATTTGACTAATTAATTACAAAACTGTCCCAAGGGCAAGAGGAGATGAAGACACAAGGCTCAGGGAACGAACTTCAGGAGACACTGAGAATTTTGAACTCAGTCTCAAGGCTTCTTGGGTCTGGACATGAGGTGGCATCAGCTGAAGATTTTCTTTCTTTTTTGTTTTTTCGAGACAGGGTTTCTCTGTGTTGCTTTGGAACTAGTCCTAGAACAGCTCTTGTAGATCAGGGTGGCCTTGAACTCACAGAGATCTGCCTGCCTCTGCCTCCTGAGTGCTGGGATTAAAGGCGTGTGCCACCACTGCCTGGCAAGATTTTCTTTTTAAAAGCTGTCTGAATGCAGATTAAAGAGGCTTTCAGCAAAGGAACCACTCTGGCATGTGGAGTCTGGCGGTGGCAAGAGCCTGGGACAGCTCACGGGCAACACTAACAGTTTTACCTGGGAGAGGCCACATCATCTCTGTGAGCCCCAATCTATCATCTTTCCTAGCTTTATTTGCAGTTAACTGAAAGACCCCTGGAGTGGGGAGACTCTCACTCAAGTCTCGGGATAACACAACTCCCCAGGAACTCACGAGAGACCATCCTTGTTGCAATCACATGAGGTTTATTGACAGGAATAAGCGCAGTGCTAGGGCCGAAACTCATTTCCCATGTATAGGAGTTTGACCCTGAGTAGCTGGGAGAAGGGATATTTAGGGGAAGAAACCACAACCCAAAGGGGGTATGGAGGACATCATTGGAAAATTCCGAAAATACCAGTGAAAATCACAAGGGGGTAACTCCCCTTTTCTCAAGATTATTCTCAAGATTATAATCTAGCTTTATGGTCAGCTAGTTCCTGGGACAGAGTCACTGAACAGGCTAACTAAAATTTTTGGCTCTTCTCTCCCTATTAGATTTTTGGCTCTATTCTTCCTGCTAGAAGGGTCTGGATTTATCCAGATCCTTCAAATTAGTATCTGAAAGAAAGTAATATTCTTTGCCTAAAATACATTTAGATGTTAAATACAATTCTCTATTCATCTAAAAAAGAATATCTCAGTACCAGACAAATATTTTTCAGGGATTAATTAGATTCTGGCAATCTGGCAAAAACAGAGTTCTTACACTGTAGAAGTTGGATAATTAATGCTCATTAATTTGAATTAAAATAGGCCTAGAAGTCTAGAGTCCTCAAAGACATGATTCATGTTAAAATTTTTTAAGTTTCAAACTTCTGGAAATGGATGGCAGAGATCCTGTCAATCCTGAAATTCGCCAGAAAAACCGTTCTACCATTTTGGCTGAATTCAAGCAAGCTTTCATTTAAAAACATTAAATACTGACCAAGATGTAACCTTGACAGGACCATCACCTGGAAATCTACCAGGTAAGTGGCCTTGAGACACGTGTTGGAGGAGTTTATCTGGGTAAACCCCACGGCTACCGTACTTTCTCATGAGGCTTTGTTGCTATTTTTCCAAGAACTCCCAGAATCTGAGGAAATTACTAGGTCAGGTGTTATCTTTTAAGAACTACAATTCCTAGAATCCCAGGAAGTTACCTGGACCTTGGGCAGGTGGGGATTATAGGTTAACTTCAGGTCTAACAAAATATCACAACATTGTGAAAGTACTTAATGCTTCTAACTTGCATGGTGAAAATGGTGAACTTTATGTGATGTGTATTTTACCACACAAACATTTTCTTTCCAGTAGCAAGACTTAAAACGTGTTTTGTGGTGCGCCAACCTGTACCTCTTCTATTTAAAATTATTTGGTTAAGTAGCCATGGGGTTTCAGCAAGGGGTTTTAGGTAGCTGCAGAATCATCAGGGCGATTAGAGCACTAGGCAAGGGACTGTGCTTAGGGACAACGTTCACAGCTGTGCTGCAGAACCGCACTGTCACCAGTGCTGGGCATCCAGAGACAAAGCTGCTACTGCAAACAGGGTCTCCTTTGCCGCTGCTGCTGTCCTGGGCACCAGTAGCATGCCTGCTCCAAGCACCTGCATTCTAGACAGTGCTTCTGCCAGAAAACCCTGTATCTTTTCCAGAAGCTAGATTCTGGGTGGTGTATCGACATCCTTACGTCTGCTCTCAAAGTAGGTCAACGTGAGTCCTCTCCTCGAAGTCTCTACTGGGCGTGTTAGGTTGATGAGGAACACACCGTGTGCCTGTTAGTTGCAAAGAAATGTGAGAAAATGTCATCGTAATTCTACATTAGGAAGCTGGAATGTCTAAGATAGGATTTTCACGGCAGTGGTTTTCAACAGGTGCCGTGAGTCTAGAAGGCGACAAGGGAATACCCTATTTTCTTCTTTCTTTCCCCACTCTTAGCCACAGTTTCTCTTCTCCAAAGTCTCCCTTATAGCCTTCTTTAAAAAATATTTTTCACGTGAGAGTTGGAACCCACAGAGAGCAGAGGTATCAGGTGTCCCTGGACCTGGAGTCACACAGTAGTGAGCTGCCCATGGTGTGCACTGTCTCACTAAACGTGTGTCCCCCTACAGAAGCAGTGCCTCCATTGGTCTGCATTGCACACATGTGTACTGAAGCCCTAGCTTATCCAATTAGCCAGACTTTGTAACAGATTATAGTCAAGTGCTGCGGATCTAGCCATTGACAAAAAAAGGGGAACAAAATGCCCTGCCCCACGTACATCTAGCAGATTAACCACGAGGAAGGAAATAAATATGCATATCATAGGACAGTAAGTGTGTATACAGGGCTATCATCACAGAGCCCCGCAGAGTGGATGGCTGAACAACAGAACCATATTGACTCAGCTCTAGATGTTGGAAGTCAGAGAGCAAGGCTTCAGTGTGGTGATTTGAATGAAAACGGCCCCCTTAGGCTCATGGGAAGCACAATTAGGATGCATGCTGTTGGGGTCTGTGAACCCAGACCCTGAATTTCCTGTAAACAACTTGTTATGCTTGCAGCGCTCTGAGCAAAACAACTTGTTTTCCTGTGTTTGCAGCTGCTCTGAGCAAGAGACCCTCAGGAGCTCGATGGTAGGAGAGTGATTTCGGGTGGGTTTGCCTGGGGCGTGGCTACCAGTTAAGGATCCATATATAAGCGTCTCTGGTACACAATAAAGGGGGACATTCTTGTTTCAAGGATGACTTGTGTCTCTGTCTGTGTGTCTTGGTGTGTTTAAATCTCCAGGCTCTTATCCGGCTCATGAATATAGTACTATGGTACTACACTACAGGCATAGTACTGTAGTACACGTAGTACACGTAGTAGTACGGACAGACGGTACAGCACGCCCTTGTTGGAAGAGGCGTGGCCTTGCTGGAAGAATGTGCCAAATGGGGGTGGGCTTTGCGGTCTAGACACCTCAAGCCAGCCCAATGTCACTCTCTTCTCGTTCCCTTCCAGTCCAGATATAGAGCTCTCTGCTCTGCCTCCAGCACTACATCTGCCTGTGTGCCACCAGGCTTCCTGCCGTGAGAACAATGGACTAAACCTCTGAACCTGTAAGCCAGGGACAGCTGAATGCTTTCCTTTATAAGAGTTTCTGTGGTAGTGGTGTCACCACAGCAATAGACAGTAGCCAGTTCCAGGAGTGGGGCGTTGGGGGGATCGGCCAGACCATGTTTTTGTTTGCAGGATTGGGGACTTTTGAAGTTTAGACTAGAAAAGCAGCTGGATGCTTTAAGTAGGGGCTTCATGGGCCACACTGGTAGAAACACGGAAGATGGTGCTGAGGGTGATTTGACTGTGGGGGCTGCCTCAAGAGGTTTCAGAGGAGAGGGATCTTAGCATGTGCTCTAGAGCTCGTTCTTGCCATATTTTGGCAAAGAATGTGGCTGTTTTCTGCCCTTGTTCAAATAATCCGCCTGAGACTAAATTGAAGAGTTATGGATTTACAGCTTGGCAGAGGAGATTTCCAGATAGACAAGTGTTGCTTTGCTTTTCGTAGTGGAAAAGGAGCCGAGCAAGGAAAGTTGCAGAAGTATGAAGAAGTTGAAGAAAAGCCTGCTGCTAAATGGGAGGGATAAAGGGAATGGTGACTTCAGGACACAACCCCACCTAGCTAAGCTTCCAACTTGTGAAAACAAATTAAAGTAAAGCTTAGGGCCGAGTGTGGTGGAGTACAACTTTAATCCCAGCACTCAGAAGACAGAGGCAGGCAGATCTCTGAGTTTGAGGCCAGCCTGGTCTATGAAGTAAGGCCCAGGACAGCCAAGCTTAGGCAGTGAAGGAAAGCATCTAAAACAGAAAGCTGGTGAGTGAGGAGGCCATGTTCCAGCCCCAGAAAGCTGCAGAACTTGGCAGCTTCAGCCACATGGTTCTGGCTTTAGAGTCAGGACAGAAGAAAGGGGTTATGGATGCTCCCTCTGCAACAAAGAAAAGCCGCTGAGGCCAGGACTATATCCGGAGTGTCCCTGCATGGAGACCTAGATAGGCCCTGTGTGAAGCTCTGAAGGTGAAGCCTGGATTGCCTTGGAGAACCTAAGATGTTGGAGATGCCAGAGTTGTGGGATACCTGCCAAGGAGAGCTGCTAACAGAGTGGAACCAGCCCCAGAGAAAGAAGTGTGTTGAAGTCAACAAAGCTGAAAGGAGCCGGAGATCTGAAGAGCGCTCTGACATCAGACACGGAGATGCAGTCTGGGTGAACCTGTCATTTGGTTGCTATATCTCTTACAGTGTTTCTCAATCCTGCCTCACCTGGAGGGGTCCCCTCTGTATTTTCCTCTTCCTCCACTGACTTAGGGTAAGCCTGTTGTCTCCCTGAAATGCCCACAGGTCAGCTTTGACTGGCTCCTGCCTTGTAAGACCCTCTCTGACTCGGACCTCCCCTTTCCTCCTCTCTCTAGATCAGAAATTACAGTTCACCTTGGACGTGGCTCAGGTTCGGCTTTTCCCCAGCACACTTCACTGAGGGTGAGATTTACTTGTTTGTTTTTAGGCGTTTCTGGAGGTGCATACACTTCAGGCACCTTGTTAATTATGCTAAACTTCCCTGTGGTGATGGGCTCATCTCACCACGCAAACAATCATCTGCTGATAGATGATTGGAAGCGGCACCCCAGCCCCTGGCATTCATCCTTCGGGCGCCAATGGAGTGAGCTCCATCTCTAGCGCCCTCCCCCTGGGATATTCTGTTCGAAGCATCACCCCAGCCCCTGGCATTCATCCTTCGGGCGCCAATGGAGTGAGCTCCATCTCTAGCGCCCTCCCCCTGGGATATTCTGTTCGAAGCATCACCCCAGCCCCTGGCCTGGGAGTTGCCTTGGTCCGGACTCCACCTCCGGAAAAGCCCACCAAGTGCTGACTCCTCCTCAGGGAGAGTCAGGACCACTCCCACAGGCTATTTAGGCTGCTGAGAAAAAGAACACCGCGGTCTTTGGGTTTTGTGTGTACTCCCCCCCCCCCGCCCCACCCTGCCCTGCTTTCCCGGCCACCCGGTCTGATTGATTGAAATTATTTTTGTCTGCAGAGAGACTCATTTTAAGATTATTCCTAACAATAACCACTACCCACCCCTCCCCCACGAGAAACTGCAACAGGGTTATCTTCTGACTCTGCAATTTCCTCCAAAATTTACCTCACTCGTAATGTTAATACAGAAAAACATGCTTTTATCCAGCTGGTATTTGGTTATGAAACAATGGGCAAATTCTGGATATATATGTATATGTGTATATATATATACATATATATTTAACATGGCTTGATATCACTGTTTAACTGAGTTACATATATAATACATTTGAGGAAGTAGGTTTTTTGTTTTCATTTTATTACACTTAACTAATTTATTGAAACACGGTCTTTCTACAGCGACCTATCTTGGAACTCACTTTGTAGACCAGGCTGGCCTCAAACTCCCAGAGATCTGCCTGCCTCTGCCTCCTGAGTGCTGGAATTAAAGGTGTGCACCACTGCTCCAGACTTAAAAACAAAATATTAACTCAATTCCAAGGATGGGACTCAGGTTACAATGGGTGCCAAGTCTTACCCACTGAACCATCCTTACAGCCTGGAAATCAATTTGTAAGGACATCTATAATGAATATTTGATAAATTATCAGATTAGCCTTTGGTATCCCCTTAATCTGCAATTATCATCTTTGAAGGCCTGAAGAGGCAGTTTTGAAGAGGAGAGGGGCAGGGAGGAGAGGGAGGGGAGGGTGGAGGAAGGAAGGGAAAGGATGGGAGGGGAGGGAGAAAAGGGGCAAGCTCAGCCTTGGCTTGCAGAAGTGGTCCCCAAGAGGGAAATGGCACCACCACGCTTGCAGTAATTTGCCCCCTCCTGAGACCACCCGGGAGCGCACTCTGGGTCCCACAATGGCAGGCTTCTTCTGAACAATTGGTTGACACTGCCCCACCCTCTGAGTAAGAAATCAATACGGAATCTTAGCAACAAAGCTGATGGGTGGGCGGACCTTATTCCAATTCCGCGCTTTTACGACTTGTCAACCTGTCTTCCCCTATTTAGGAATTGTCACGGCTCCAGCTTTCCTTCGAGATAATCCGTAAACATCCACACATGACTCAAGCCAAATATTTGTTGCTGTTCAAAGTATACCGTAGCGTACCCAGGTTCTCTTCCAGCTGGTGAGTCACCGCTCACACCGGCCGAGCGCCAGCTCCACCTGCCCGGGCGCTCTCTGCACCGGGTTAATTATCACCCCACCCGTTCTGCGCCCGCTCAGGCAGAGCTGAGATTGAGAGTTCAAGATCGGGGATGGGGGTGGGGGGAAGAAAGGGGGGAAGAAGGGAGGGGGAAGGAAGGAAGGGAGGGAGGGAGGGAGGGAGGGAGAAGGGAGGGAAGGAGGGAGGGAGGGAGGGAGGGAGGAAGGAAGGAAAAGAAAAAAAGATCAATGTCTGGGAAACCAGGAAGACTGCAGACGGGAAGTCCTCCACACCACATTATTCAGAGCAGTTTCTTATAAGAAGAGCAGTAAAGAAATAGCAATTTATGCCATTTAGAGGCGAACAGCCCTTCCATCTGGAGTGGCTGTGGAATGAAAAGCACCCGCAGGAGGGAGGGGGAGCGGACTCCAGGAAGGCTGCCACCGTGAAAAGGCTGCCTGGATTCGGCTAGTCACAAAAAACAGCCGGGGGCGGAGAGAGGGAGCGGAAAACCACCCCATGAATTCCAGATTGCGGTTTACGCTTTTGTGTCTTATGAATGCTCTTTTCCAGGGGTCCAGCCCTGAGCTCAGCCGCTGGAAGGGAGAAGGAGCCGAGAACATCAGTTACTGCCTGCCCGGTTGATGGATAAAGAAAAGCCACTCCATCCCGAGGATGAGAGAATCCTTCCTTAGGGCAAGAGAAGTCACCAGGGGCAGGGGTGAACTTTATCAACCCAAATGCCACACCCCTGCTCCGGTTCTGAACCACGAAGGTGATTGTCACCCCAGTATGCTTCAGGGACCCCTTAAGCGTTAGAATTACCCAAACTTAGTAGGTTGCAAGATGTGGGATCCAGCTACTGAGAACCGGACACATTCCAGCACTACCAACCCCTGAAGATTCTGTTGTGTTAGCTAAGTGGACTGAATGTCTCCAGACTGCCCTTCTAGGCGGTGAGGAGCCAGGGGCACTTTCTCCTAGGACCTTGGCCAGGGGGTGCCTAGAAGCAGCCTTTCCTGCCAGCAGGGAATGTTTAGCAGTGAGTCACCAGCTCTCCACACTTCCCAGATTCCTTCTAAGTTTGCTGGGGTTCTCCTCCCACCAGCCAGGTGAACACCAGCAGGGGAAGGCCTCTGGCCTCTGGGCCAAGTTAGGGTCGCCTCTGCCTCTGGCAGCCTTGCCAGTCAAGCCTTCACACTGCCTCTGCCTGCTTTAGAGAGTGATGATCCCGCAGCCCTCTCTGGAAGAGCTCTGGGGAATGAAGACCAACAAGCATGCCCCACCTGGTGCAGTCTAGGACTAGCCTATAGGTCAGCGTTACCACACAGACTGCTGTTAAACTTGCCTAGGTGGTTTCCTTTAACACGGCTTCCCTCAAGGCCAGATAATAGGAACAAAGCAAGATTATGTTGCAAAATGTATTTGAAAGCAAAACCTTCCTAGCATTTGTTTTTTAACCTTGCAAATATCTCCAGAATGTCTGCACTGACAGGACTGTGCAGGCTGCCTGCTCCATGGGGGAAGGGAAGGCAGCCTGATGCTCAGAAGGCTTAGTGGAGTGAATTAAGGAGAAGGAGACTTATTTTCTCAACGTCCACTAGCCAGTGATCTCACATTGCGCCGGAGCTGACTCTGGCACCAGTCTCTGTTACTCCTGTCTGCCCTCTGTTTCCAGGAGATATTCAGGATGGGAGTCTTCATTTATATCAGACAAGATGTATCGAATTGGCTTTTGGGTAGGGGGTGGGGGAATGGCTCAGGACTGGAGATACAGCTCGTTTGGCTTCAGCAAGATCCTGGATTTGAGTAATCCCATTCCCCTTCAAAAACAAACAAAACCTTCTGCTGCTAATCAAAGAGCATGAATATTTTCTTCCTTCCATCCGTCAGCTCTCTCTCCCCTCCCTCCCTCCCTCGCTCCTTCTCTCCCTCCTTTCCTCCCTTCTTTCCTGACAGGACCCCACTTTGTAGCCCTGGCTGCCCTGGAACTCACTCTATGGGTAGTTCTCAACCTTCCTAATGTCGCAGCCCTTTAAACACAGTTTCCCCTGCTGTGGTGACCACCCCACCCCAGCCATAAAATTATTTTCGTTCCCTTCATTAGTTGGCCAATGACTATACTGGGTGTTCAGACCCAAGCACAGCACTGAGCCTTTCTCAGGGTGGGCTTTTAAGCACAAAAACCCTGTTCTGGGTTGACATACTTCAGTTAACAAGAACAGTTAGCCAGAGGTGGAACTAGGTAGGACATTTAGAGACTTTCCCAGGGCTATGTGGACTTTGATGGATTCAGGCTTTGTTTCAGTTTGGCGGGTGGTGCTGTCTACAGGCTGAGTGTTACAGCCTGGATGGAACTTCCACCATGGAGTCAGCTGTGCTAAGGTCCGGGGCCCTGTTACAGAAGACACAGAAGGAGCCTGAGCAGTTGAAGTTTGCTTAGGTAGAAGTGCGGGGCTTCTGGAGGGAGGCAGCAGACAGATTACAGGTTACAAGCTGATGGGAAAGAATGGTGAGTTTCCCAGGTGGTTATGATCCTCTCTGCCTGAGCCAAGGGTCAGATGCTCATTTCTTTTATTTTTGTGAGGAAAAAAAAAAGATGCCCTAGATGAGTGGGATCCTCAGACAGGACATCTGGGCCTGCATCCTGCAATGTTTCTTAGTGTAGCTATGAGGGACTACGGCTAATAGTCCTGACAGGGAGAGGGACCACAGCTGAATTATAAAGATGTCAAACTTCCAGCTGCTGTCTTGCCCTCCTCCCTTCTGACCTGACAAAGGCCTGGCAACTTGAAACAAAGACCTTGCCTGCTTGTATTTTTCTCCTATCTGTGACAAGCTCCCCTCCTCCTCCCCACCCCCCCCTCCACTCTTCACCTCCCTAACCCCAGTCCCCCCACCCCCACCCCATCCCAGCAGTGAACCAGTCCAAGTTCAAGGCCAGTTCCAGACAAGGGATGTGTGGCCCTGCCAGCCTCCAGTCTTTGTTCAAAATGATCAACCTTAAATTAGGGGACAAAGATCCTTAATCCCCTCCACCCCCCAGCCCTTGAAGAGAAACCAGAGTTTGAACTCCCAAGTGCTCTGCTTTGTACAGAGTCTTGCTCTCTTGTGTGTTTGTGTGTGCGTGTGCGTGTGTGTGTGTGCGTCCTCACTGGATGATCCTGTCCCCTGTATCCGAGATTTTCCCTGCCACTACTTGTCACATTTGAGATATTTCCTGCCTTTGAATTGTTTAACTGGCAGAGAAAACGAACCTGATCAAGGCCGCTTGACAGTAACAGCTAGAGGTGTGTCTCCTTTTTCTAAAAGGACCGTTCCTCAGAGCCCTGCCTGTGTCAGATTTGCGGATCCTCTTAGCCAGCTCCAGTTCTGCTAAAGGAATCTACCTGGGGTGGACCTTCCGATCTCTCAGTACACATTCTTGTAAATGTCTGTGGTCTGAAGAGCAAAAGGAAGAGAAGAGGCCGTGCAGCAGGTTTCAGCCATTTTCTCTGTAGGGCAAAGGCGGGCACCTCAGACATTGCCTAGCTAAACAAAAAGCAAGCAGAGTAAACCTTAACAGCCCCCAGTCTGTAGACTCCCTGAAGGATCCAGATACTGGGGAATCCCTATTTTTTTTTCCCACAAACACACATACGTATAATTTGTGTTCAATCAAAATACATTGTATTAATTATTTGGGAACTTAATGCAAAACATTTTGGTCATATTAATTTTCTTCATTTTGTATTTTTCTGAGACAGTCTCATGCAGTCAAGGCTGGCCTAGACTCCTGATTCTCCATCTTCCTCTCCCAAGTTATTACAGGCGTATGCCACCACACCCAGCAGGGAATCCTCACTACAACCATCCTGGTGGAAATGAAGTTATTCTAAAGAGACCCTGTGCCCTTCCCTTTAACTACCAGACGACTGAGACAATGAACTCCAAGAGATTGGAATTTCCTCATGAATCTCACACTGCAAGAAGTGTGGTCTCAGCCGAAGGGTGAGCTTGTGTCCCAGAGTCCTGTAGCTGTGACAGATTGTCAGTCACCTTGCAGGGCAAACTGGAGTCCAGGCAATGGTGACAAGCAGCTCACCCCGGCCAAGATTGTCTCCTTATGCACACGCTGATCCCCTAAATTTAAATGTTGAATCAGGACTCAAAGATGGATTTTAGGAGTCATGGGGCCTCTTTCCAAAATGGCCACATTGAATAAATTTCTTTTCTCTGTTTTCACCATTAATTGGCCTACTGAGGAAGGGTGGCAGAACTTCCTTGTTAGGGCCACCAGAGTCCATACTCTAACGACCCTAGTGACACACACTATCCAGGCATCCTAGGGAAGGGACCTGTCAGGGACAGCTTTCAGGACAGCCCCTGAACACAGTTGACACCACCAGGGTGGCCCACGGGAAGCAAGGGGCCGCGATGGTCAGTCTGAACCTTCTACAGGAAGTAGAGGGGCGAGGGGAGTTTGAAGGGGAGCAAAGGATGGAACACCAGCCTTACAGAAGGTCTGGTCGGACCACCAGATGCCCCCAGCTCATTCTCAACCTCTACTGCACGTACGATTGGTTCCACCAATCAGACCTTTGTAATAAATATGCAAGCTGTTTGGGGCATGCATATAATGGAGAAGAGGCATTACCCGCTCTCCATTGTGACCCCTCTCACCTTGATCGGTACATTCTTCATCTCACATCTTCGATCACACTAAAAGCCCATTTATTTTATATCAGTCAGTAACTTGTTACCTTTATCCTTATACGCAAGGACTGAACTCTGAAGGGGAAGGCATTTTTATCTCCTTTACCAGGTATATCCCAAGAATACTGCCTCATCTCAGGTAGATGTATTCTGTCTGCTTCTAGCTCAGGAAATTTCATGATCATTCTTGGAGTCCAGCAGTCAGGCTGTGACCTGCATAATAAGGGACTAGCATGTGCAGGAGAAACACACATGTGCACGCTGGCCTCTAGGCTCACTCAGCGCCCTATACCTCTCTGGTCCAGGTGCTCCCCTTCCTCTGGCTTCTCGTTTCCTGTATAGCCCTGCCATTTTGGTCATGTGCTCTCTTGGCTCCGTTCTTGGTTCTCTTGGTCCCTCTCTCTTGGACCTCTTTTCCCCTTCCCTCTGTCTCTCTCTGTCTCTGTCTCTCTCTCTCTGTCTCTCTCTCATCTCATGGCCCTGTTCAGTCCCCTACTCTGTCTCCCTGCTCTGGGTTTTTCCAGATGCCTCTTATTCTCGCTCCCTCATATCCACAATAAAACCCATCTCCTCAACTCTACCTCGGAGCGGTCACAGCCTTATCTCACTCAGGGGATCACAGATCGAGCCCTGTGACTCTCAGATGTCGACATGCTCAAGAATCCCCAGTCACTAGTGAAAAAAAGATTCTTAGTTCTCCTAGATTCCCGTTCAGTTGTTCTAGAAGGAGCCCAAGAGACCGCACTTTAAAGAAGCCAAAGCTGCCTGGTCCGCTCAACTGATCTACTGGGTAGTGGGGGCAGACCTGGCACTTCCCATTGCTGTGCAGAACATTTCCAACTCTTACATATATGTTTGTAAGTTCTGAGTGTATGCTGGTTACCATGGGAACACAAGAGCCCTGTGACATCTAAACTAACTGTAGCTGGGCTTAGAAAAATCCAGCTTCATGGCTTATTTCGTGTGTGTGTGTTATTCCTTCTACGTTCCTGTAAATTTTTTGAAAATTGTAGCTATGCTTTTGCGATGTGCTGACACTGTAATCATTTGTCAGGAGGGAACTCTGTGTGAGCCAGGTCATACAATTGGATGTGGAGGTTGTGTTTGAAAAGCTACAGGGAAACTGTGTAGTGACACTTAGGCCAGAATGGTGTGATGAAAAGTTGATGAGGCCTGAGGAAGGTTTGCAGGGAAGATACTCCCTGGGAAGGTGCTCCCTGGGTAGGTACTCCCTGGGAAGGTGCTCCCTGGGAAGGTGCTCCCTGGGAAGGTGCTCCCAGGGAAGGTGCTCGCAGGGAAGGTACTCCCTGGGAAGGTACTCCCTGGGAAGGTGCTCCCAGGTAAGGTGCTCCCTGGGTAGGTGCTCCCAGGGAAGGTGCTCCCAGGGAAGGTACTTGCAGGGAAGGCGTTCCCTGGGAAGAACCCAGGAGGGTTTTCAGGAGTTGGAATGAGGAGGAATCAGAGCCCAAATGAGTAATATGTAAATGAAGGAATGATATTTAAATGAATGAATAATATGTAAGTAAAGGAATGATAATTGACCTAAGGGTGTGGCAGTGAAGAAAATGTCATTGTGATTGAGAGCACTGACCCTCACTGGGAGGAATAAGTCAGGACTTGGGGGTTAGATCCCAGAGGACCCTCTCACCTAGCAAAGGTGGCTTGGACAGTTTCCTAAGAGAGATCTTTGTGCTGGCAGCAACAGAACAGCTGCCATTGGCCACAGTAAGTTCCAGGCAGAGGGGACAGACACCATCAGCATCTTTCAGTAAGTAGCCTGCTAGGTCCCTCACCTGGTATGTGCAGCCGACACAGCCTGGGCTAAGGTAGTGTTCGAAAGAGCAGCCTGGGCTCAGGTAGTGTTTGAAGGAACAGCCTGGGCTAAGATAGTGTTTGAAGGAACAGCCTGGGCCAAGGTACTGTTTGAAGGAATAGCCTGGGCTAAAGGTAGTGTTTGAAGAAACAGCCTGGGCTAAGGTAGTGTTTGAAGGAACAGCCTGGGCTAAGGTAGTGCTTGAAGGAACAGCCTGGGCTAAGGTAGTGTTTGAAGAAACAGCCTGGGCTAAGGTAGTGTTTGAAGGAACAGCCTGAGCTAAGGTAGTGTTTGAAAGAGCAGTGGCTTCTCAGAAAGGAACTGATTCATAAGTACCCCCCACATGAGCTTTTCTGGGAGAAAGACTCAGGACCACAGGCCACCATGACTGGGCCTTGAAGCGGGAAAGCCTTAGGAGAAATTAGCTGCATAGTCAGACAGACATCATGGGGTCTCGAAGGGAAAGAAGCCTTTCCTTACAATCCCAGAACATCAGGAGAGTTAGGGCACTGTGCTTTAGACAGCAGCAATGGGCCCTGAGGGGAGAGACACACCTTTCCGTTCTCTGACTTTGATGGGGTCGCAGGTTTCATGCCAGGTGACCTAACCTATCTGCCTGGACTCACGGAGGCAGCAGTGGGTGGGACCGTGAATGCAGCCAGCAACCGCCAGAGGAACAAGAACTGCAAGGCAGGGCACAGCACAGCAACTCCGTCTGCAGAGGGATGTGGCCTGACTCTGGAGAGGACAAGCAGGCAGTGAGAGTGTCTGTCACCTAACAGGGAGATGGCTCAGTGCAGCCAAGGTGTCCCTCATCTCCCAGATGCTGTTCTCCTGAGGCAGGTGTGGCTCAGTCTCATGAGGCAGTGGGGTCTCTGCTTCCCACCGGCTAACAAGGTCTGGGCAGTTTTGGGCTCCACAGCAAGCATATACAGATCTGTTTTTGTCTTACTATCTTTTAACAAGAAGGATGCCCTTATCTGTCAGTGGGCACAGTGCTGCAAGGCAGCCTCGCCTATGTTCACCTCATCTGAAACTCAGTGAAATAAACACAGGTTGGTACACAGTCACCTCACCGTCCCCAGCCGCATACTTGGCTATACCGTTATTTATGGTACTGTCTGCTTTGGGAGCCTCAGCAAGTGTGTCACCTCACTCTACGTGTCCTAGTCACAGTTGGTGGCCAATACATCTTCCACACAGTGAGCATCTATGGTGTGCTTTGGGCACAGAGACCAGGTTTCTGTAGATGGAGATTATTCTCTGTCCTGCTGGTCCCACTGGACCGGTGTCTCTCCATCCACTGGGTCCCCGCTTTTGAAATAACCACTCTGAGGCTTAATATGAGTTATAGTTGTTTGGCCAATGGCTTCGGCTTCTTATCGGCTAGCTCTCTCTATAAATTAACCCATTTCTATTAATCCATGTATCACCAGGTGATTGCAGTTTACTGGTGATGCCCTGGCATCTCACTTCCGGGGTGGCTACATGGCTTCTCTCCGATTCTGCCTTTTCTCTCTCCTTATCTTTGTTTTGATTTCCCACCTAGGTATATTCTACCTGGCCATTAGCTGAAACAGCTTTATTCATCAACCAGTAAGAGAAACTCATAGAAACACAGAATACAGAAGGACGTCCTACATCAGGTTTCTTTATTATTTTCCTGAGTTCTGTTTACGTTTGAGGAGGCAGTTTCTCACACAGGATGGCAGTTAGGTTTTGGAAACTTAGTGTGGGAAATTCTTAGCCATAATGAAAGAATGTATCTGTCTTAGTTAGATTTTCTCCTACTGTGAAGAGACACCATGACCACAGCAACTCTTACAAGGGAAACAGTTAATTGAGGTGGCAGCTTACAGTTTCAGAGGTTCAGTCCATTATCATTATGGTAGGATATGGCCACATGCAGGCAGACATGGTGCTGGAGAGGTAACTGAGAGTTCTACGTCTTGCAGGCAACAGGAAGTGGTCTCCTTGTCACACTGAGCCAAGCTTGAGCAAAAGAGACCTCAAAGCCCGCCCCCACAGCGACACACTTACTCCAACAAGGCCACACCTCCTAACGGTGTCCTTATGAGATTACTGGGGCCAATTACACCCAAACTACCACAGTAGCCAACTGTGTTTCCTCCGAAGACGAATTCTCCCATGTTAACAGTGTCACTGTGGGGCTTTGGAGAGCCAGGGTCAGGAAAGAAGGCAAAATTACCCAAGATCAGACAAGGGTCAGAGCTGAAGCTGGGAACCCAGGAATGCCTTGGGGAGGCATAGCCTTAGAAGCTGCAGCCTGGAAGGCAGTGTGGGGCAGACACAGCGCGACCATTCGGGACAGCTTGTCGGGTGTTGTGTCTTATACTGCGATGCCAGCTTTCTTTCCCTCGTGTGCTTCTAAATTCATACTCTGTCCTTCAGTCTCGGCAGATGTCAGCTCTTGATAATTTCTCTCTCTCTTTCCCTCCCTCCCTTCCTCCCTCCCACATTCCCTTCCTCCCCCTCTCTCACGCCAGAGCCTTGGGTGAAGTCAGTTTTTCAGGAAGAAGTTACTCAGACAGAAAGCCAGAGTTCATATTTGAAGGGTGTGCATCCGTCTGGTGGTAAGGACAGCTGAACGTTTTATGATCTCAGTGACCAGTCACACTCAGCCTAGGGAGACACACACCCTGGGAGAGGCTGGGAGGGACCAAGTCATTAACACCTCCCCCCGAATCGTTGAGAGGGTCTCCTTTCTCTGGCAGAATAGATCACCACCACATGGCTCCCACTCTTTTCCTTCTTCCTTGAGTCAGTCATTGAAGTAAATACTTAAATACACTTTGGACTTCAACTTGAGGGCCAGCAACTTGGCTCGGTGTGTAAACTTGTTTGCCACCAAGCCAGACAATTTGACTTTAATCCCTGACACCCACATAGTAAAAGTAGAAAATCAATCAACTCCTCAAAGTTGTTCCCTAACCCAAACACTGTACCATGGTGCACACACGCACACACATATCCTTATCACAAATAAAGAAATAAGATTAACTTCAACTCTGTCTTTTTATTCCTGGATGTGTCTAAGCTGCAAGTCCGTGACTCGGTGCAGACCCCTGTACTCCTACCCCCATCCGCTCAGCACTCTGACGCCCTATTCTGGAAACAATGCTGGGAGCAATACCCCCAAGCTTTGTTATTCTGTAACATCTAGCCAAGGACCCATGCCTTCTGCCCATCCAAACGACAGACGTTTTCCTGATTCCCTCATGAACACTGTGTTTTACCACTGATGCTGACACATTTTGGTTACAAGTTGGGTTGCCAGATTTATCAAATAAAAACACAGCCACCCAGTTGCGTTTCAACTTCAGATAAGCCACGGCAAAGTTTGCAGTACGTGTCCTCATGCAATAACTGGAACATACTTAGGATTAAAAAAAAAAAGTTACTGTTTATTTGATTTTCAAGTTTGACTGGATGTCCTGTATTCTTTTCTGGCAACAACAGCAGCAAACCACAGTTTGCTGATGTAGGTAACCGAGAAGCCCAGCCATTGTGCGGCTTTCAGCATGGCCTGATACAGGGGCATAAAAGACGCCACCAGGAGCATGATTTCCTCTTTCCCACCACTAACCCATCTTCTACTGAGCTAGCTGTATTCGAAGATGGGGGTCAGTGTTTATGGGACCAAGACAGCTATTCTCTTCCTGCTTTAGCTTATTTTTAGACAAAGTCTAAAATTTCAACTTATTCAGGCTGGCTTGGAGCTCATGGCCATTCTCCTGCCTCAGCCTCCGCATCCTGAGTGCTGTCATTACTGGTGTCTCCACTCCTGGCAAGATAGATAAATGTTAAAGGACAGTAATAGACTGATAATTTTTTTAATAGTCAAAAATACCTAGAAGATAAAGGAATATGGTAAAGAACTTTCTGGAAGCTTCTTCCACCCCCCCCCCCCACCTCCGCAAGCTAAACAGGTTTCATTTGTAAGCCTGACTTCAGCCTAAAAGAGATTGTTGTAAGACTGTCCCAGAACACAGCACATTTCAACAAAAGACTTCAACCTTGCATAAAGCTTTCTTCGTTAGAAAACATTCTGTAGAGAGGTGTCACCCACGACTCATTCTTTCCCCTGGACCTGGAGCCCTGGCCCTGCAATAGTCATTGAAGACATGATCCCGGTGGTTCCAGGGATACCCAGATTATTAAGGCGACAATGCTCCCTCTAGGAGCTCATGTAGCAATGGGAGACGCAGACATACATAGATACTTGTGAGATAGTGTGGCTGGGGCTGGAGAGAAGGCTCAGCGGGTAATGCTGCTGTTCCAGGCCTGGGTTAGATTGCCATCCCCCCATGCAATGACTCACAACTGTCTGTAACTCCAGTCCCGGGGATCTGACACCTTCTTCTGGCCTCCCTGGGCAGTGCATGTATCCAGTGCACAGACGTACACAGGCATTTACATGTGTACATAAAATAAAATGTTTTAAAGATAATGCTAGTGTACCCACAGAGCTCTGTACATTGTGACCATCCAAAGCGTCTTCACGGGATAAGGCGAGCACAGAGCAGGAGTCTGCAGCAGAGAGAAGCTGTAACAGCCAAAAGCACGGCTCTTTTTGAAAACGTTGGATGCATCCAGTTGTGACGCCACTAACATAAGCTGCAAAGCTGCTCAAAATGAATGGAACATTCTACATTCATGTTGATACATTCTACATATTTTAAATGGTAATATGACTTGACCACAAATTCCTCTGTTGCAAGCATAAGAACTGTGATATTTAATAAGCCAGCAAAAGAGACGTTATTATGTAGCTCAGTGCTCAAGTTAGTGAATATATATATATATATATATATATTATTTTATTTTTTTAAAAGACTATGACTCATTAAAACCTCATCTCAGTCATTTTGGACATAGCCTTCAGCACCGTGCCTGGGTCAGAGCACTGAGAAAGAGTGAGTCGGTCTGTCTGTCTTGGAGAGTTAGTGGGAAGGCTTGGATTCTAGCCGTGGCTCTTTTACAAAGTAACCAAATGCCATAGGCAGATGATTAACCTCCTGGGAGGAACTTGTGGGAAGCTGAACATATAAAGTATAGACTGTGTGTGTCTGTGTATGTGTGAGTATAGACTGTGTATGTGTGTGTGTGAGTATAGACTGTGCGTGTGTGAGAGACTGTATGTGTGTGAGTATGTGTGAGACTGTGTGTGTGAGACTGTGTGTATGAGAGTGTGTGTATATGAGTGTGTGTGAGTGTGTGTGTGAGAGGGGAAGAGAAGGGGGAGAGAGGGAGAGGGAGAGAGAGTGTATATGTGTGAGTATGCATGTGTATGTGTGCATGAGTGTGTGTTGTAGTGTGAGTGCATGTGTGTGTGTGAGAAAGAAGGGGGAGAGGGGGAGAGGAGAGGGAGTGAGTGTGTGTGTGAGAGAGAGTATATGTGAGAGTGTGAGTGTGCGTGTGTGAGAATGTGAGTGTGCGTGTGTGAGAGGGAGAGAAGGGAGAGGGAGGGGGAGAGTGTGTATATGTGTGTATGTGAGAGTGTGTGTGTGTGTGTGTGTGTGTGTAAGTGTGCGAGTGCTGTGAGCTTCCCCCTGGTCATCTTACAGTCACATCTATGAAACACAGAGATTATAAGATCATTTCCAGTTCCAGCGCTTATGCTGGGTGAGCCTAACCTTGCAAACCACTTGGCTACAAAATAATATTTAGATGGGGCAGGGGATGGGGAATCCAGGCAGACAAGCACTCAACATGCTAGCCTTATTTGTCTGTGGAAAAAGATGCTTTTAAAAAAAAATGTAGAACGTTTCAAATTGATGAATTGTGACAGTGAATCTGCAAAGTCAGAACTAAAAGGAAGAACTTCTCTCTGATCTGAGTCCATTTCAGAGCGGTTTCCCAAATGCACAGAAGATGAATGAACACGGACCCGGAGCCGCGCCTTCTCAAAGAACGAACACAGACCCGGAGCCGTGCCTTCTCAAGGAACGTAGGGGCAACATCGCCAAGCACAAGGGAGCTGGCTTTTCCTCTTTGTTCAGGGCTCTCAGCCAAAACATCACAGGAGGAAATCCCCAGCCGCAGGAAAGTCGAGCCTGTTCCTGCACAGCTGCCCTGCTGATAACACATGTGGTTCTGATGGGAACCGAGACACCACTCCCCAGCTTGAAACCTCAAGCACATTTTCCATCATCCGGAACCGGCAAGCGCTGGCTCTGGACGCCTGTTATTCCTGCTCATTCATGGCCAGTACTACAAGCACTTGCTGAGAAAGGAGAATCTGCAAGGGTTGGAGCTATGGCCTATGGACCTGCAACCTTTCCCTTCCTCAAAGGAATTGCAGGGAGGCTGGGGTTCCAGAAGCGTTCTGTTCGTGTCAGTGCTCCCTGAGATAACAGCACACAAATCTCAGAAGGGCCCCAGCAAGCTGAACACTGATGAACTCCATCTTAGCAGCATCATGCCTTAAGCCATGGCCAAAACCGCCTTCAAAATGCTCAGTCAGGGACTTCGTCTGTGAAGATCTCACATTAATGCAAAAAGCACACACCATTGGGAAATGGCTTTGAGAAACTCAAGACAGTGAGAAACTGAGCCTCCCAACTTCACCATCCTAAAGCCAGGCTACCTTATCAGAGCTTACAGCTCTCCTGGGAAAGAGCCTGTGAGAGCTGCAATGTCAGATAGCGTAGGAGGCCCCGCTGGAGTGCAGAAGCCCTGCACTTAGCGAGCAAAGCCCGCCACTGCATTTGCAAGTTTGTTTCTCCAGGTCATGAGAAAGCCATTGTCAACAGTCCCAAACCACAGAGTGTTTCCATTTTCTCCACACAGCCCTCGGCGCTGAAAGATGAGCTCTGTCTCTCAGAACAGCATTTGTGTTTTCATCTGAATAACGGCAGGAAGAAGGCTGATTTTCCAGTGGGCTTCATTACTTCAGGCATTTGTCCTGACCTAATCCTTGAAGGTCCCTGTTCCTCATGGGGCCAGTTCTTGTCCTGTCTGAGAGTAGCCTGAAATCACTGTTGAATGGGAGTTATACTGTACACATGAAATCACCCGGGAAAATTCGTGTTTAGACTGGCATGAAAGCCTTGGCTAGAGTCATACGTTTTTCCGTGTCACTGTTCAGACTCTTTGTTGAGTCTCTGCTAAGCTTGCCCCCCAGGTACTCTGCGGCACACGGCTGGTGTGTGAGCTAGAGTGAGGTTTGCTCACCAGGGCTGTTTCCTTAAAACATTGTGGCAAGACATTGCAACGTCAGACATTGTGTTAGGATTATGTGCCTGAGTCGAAAAGGGAAATTTCCAGTGGATGGTAAAAATATAGGTGATTTTTTTTCCTTCCGTATTTTCTAAAGCTTATGAAACACGTAGATATCGCTTTATAGCAGGATAGATGAAAAGAGGTGTGTGTGTGTGTGTGTGTGTGTGTGTGTGTGTGTGTTGTATGACAGTGCTTAGCCAACACAGAAATTGTTCTCTGGAGAGTGTAGTCCACCTAAATCTAGACTGTCCACTGAATTTTCTAGAAGAGGTTCTCAGTCTGTCTTCTTATAATGGAAGAAATGATTAACTTTTTGCTTCCCTTCAGCCATGGACACCGCTTAGGAAACACAGGACTAGTCGGCTTCTTTCCCAGTTGGTTGAAGACCTTGGAGGATTTCTCAGTGCATCTGTGCAGACAGGAAGAGGCTGCATGATCTGATTTCTGGCTTAGTTCTTTCTAACAAAGGACAGAGTTTGTTTGTATAAGCTGACTAACTCTGATATTATTATTCTGGTTGTCCAAGGATAAGATGATTTTGAGACAAAATATTAACAAGTGAAAACACAACATTTAGAATCTTTTAACAGATCTACGTTGAGACTGCTGTCAAGGACATTGCAGAAAGGGAAAAGAAGAGAAGGAACCAGGGGAAATCTGAGAGCTTGGACATGGAGTACTGAGTCCTGGAATCAGCTTCCCCGAGCCTTGGACTCGGTTCTGCCATTTACTTGGTAGAGGCAGTAAACAGAAGCTGAAAGCTGTGCAGGACTTGAGTGAGCCGACATGCTGCTCAGGTGGAACTCGAGAGAACGGAGAGGTGAGAAGCCTCAAGTGTGGTGGCGAATTCTCCTGAAGACCTGTGGCGTGAGCCCTAGGGCCTCCTCTCACAATATGGTCCCTGCAGTGTCTTCCTGCTTCTCTCTGTGGTCCCCAGGGAGGGGAACTGGCAAGCCAAGCAGGGGGCTCTGGGAGCCCAGCATGGCTACCAAGCAGGTTGAAGGGACTCTAACACCCGAGCACCTCAGAACTCTCATCTGCGTTGAGCCTGACAGGGCAAGGCTGAGGCAGATGAGGGAAGGGTTTTGAACAGTGATCAGCCTGCTGCAGCTCAGAAACAGATGCTGTGTGACTCTTGTCTCTTATAAACTTGACAAGATCTGGGAAGTCCAGGATCTGCCATGCTTCTTGCATTGATTGGTTTATCAGTTGGTCTTTTTCCATCTACACTCCAGATATTCCCAAAGGATTTGCTCCAGGGGAACAAGGTAGGGAAGAGGATCCACATTTACTATGCTTCCTTTGGGCAGTGTGTTAGGACTCAGGCATGATGCTAACCCCTGTCACCTGGCAGGATGCACTCAGCCCAGGGTCCCTTGGCTGCTAGGTCACTATAGTAGGTATGCAGGTGCAAAAGGTCCCTTTAAGAGACAAGCTCCGCCCATTACTGCTCTCTCTCCACAGTTCTTCTGAAGAGGCAGCAGGCTTCTGTCTCTCTCTCCCTTCATTTTCTCTTCCCTCCCCCATTCCCTTTATCTCAGTAAACCGCCTCACTTAAACTCTGCCCGCATGGCGTATTTGTCTCTCACCCGCCATGAGGCCTCTGGCTCTCACCCACTAAGGTCCTTGTTCTGCAGAATCATATCACAGTGTCTCAAGGGATCCATACAGCCTCCTAGAATACCACCATAGGACCCCTGCTTGAGGAAACCTGCCCCAGGCTTCAGTAAGCCATAGCTGAAACCCACCGGCTGCCTACCACCAAAGGCTACTTGCCCAGTAGTCTACCCGAACCAGAGTAGTGCCAAGGACCCAAAGATCCTCTAAAGGCAGCCAAAGTACGCTTCATAGATCTGAAGCAGTAAAGAGGGAATGTTTTATTCATGGGCTGACTCCCAGGGCCCTGCCCGGACCATTACTGTTTTCTCTCCTGAAGCAGAGAAGAAGCAAAGGCTCTGAGGTCTAAGTACACCTCGTTGCCTCCCAGTGGGGCTTCCAACAGCAACCTTCCGGTTCTGACTGGTCTGTTGGACACTCAGAACCTGTCTGGTCTAGGTCCCTTCCTAGCTCTCCCGGACCTTATCCACCTTGTCAGTGGGATTTAGGACCTGATAGGCAGAATTTTAGCTCCAGCGTTAAGAGTAAAAGAAAAAAATGTTTATCTTCAATCCCAACACTAGAAATGAAGAGAAAAGATTGGGCCCAGTTCAGTTTGCATTAGAGTGGAAAGTCTTCTTTTAAGTAAAGTCTGCTTGGTAATTTATGGGGAAGAAGTTCCTTTTAAAAGCCCACAAATACGATCCAAAGTAGCAGTCTGTTTTTATTTTTTATTTCTCGGGAAACTTGTGGCCATTTGTTTCTGATAAGATCCGAGTCACACGATAACTTTGACTGGAGGCCGGAGGAGTACTCTGTCTGCTGTTGACCTCATCTCACCAACCAACAGATGAAACAGCCTATTCGGGGAGAAGGTCAACATCTACCCTTCTGCTGGGTCCTTCATATGCTTTTCAAAGGGCTGTAAAGAAACGGATTCACTCCCAAGAATATCCATGAGGGCGTCAGCCAAGGTGGATGTGGGCTCTTTATGAAATTATTATCATCATGATAGTGAAGAGCAAGCCCTGAGAAAGGTGGGAAGAGCTGGCAGTAATGACAGGCCCAGCCTAGAACACTAAGGCTTTCCTCAGAGGGCAGGAATTGAGAATTTCCATCTGGGAAATTTAAATTTTATTTTTGTAAGATAAAATTTTTAGATGTTTTTATAGTATCCTCATATCATGGTCAACAGGGAACAACAGAAATTATTTTTGCAACATCCTCCTATGACCGTACATTGGGTAATTTTGGTGTTTGTTTGTTTATCTATTTATCTGTGTGTGTGTCTGGATGTGGGGGCCTGTGGAGAGCAGAAGAGGACACTGGGTGTCCTCTCTCATTCTCTGCTTAGTCCTCTGAGGCAGGCTCCCTCCCTGAACCTGGAGCTCATGTTTGTTTGTCTGTCTGTTTGTTTCTCAGTTAAACTGAAAGCTTACAAGCCCCAAGAGACTCCCCTGCCCCAGTTTTCCTCGGAGCTGGGGTTAGAGGTGTGCCCTGGATGATTGTTACACAGATGCTAGGCTCATCCCGACTTCATGACTGCTTAGCAAGGGCTCCTTTTCCTTTTAGTTTTTATTTTATATGTATGTAAGTGTACCTGCCTGTCTTTATGTGCACCTGCCTGTCTTTATGTGCACCGTGTGCACGCAGGTGCCCAAGGATGCCAGAAGGCGGCACTGGGTTCTCTGGAACTGGAGTTGCTACAAGCAGTCGTGAACTGTTCAGTGTGGGTTCTGGGAACTGAACTTGGGTCTGCAAGAGCAGTCACCATAACCAGGCCTCTTAACCACTGAGGTATCTCTGCAGTCCAGGTAAGAAAGATACTTTTTCAAAGCTAAGTCTTCAAATAGAATGAAATTAAGTCTGGATAACTTAGTCAGCTGACAGAAAAACACCGTTTGACTTAAAACTGGCCTTAGTCATTCCCCAGTGGAGTCATTAGCTTTTAAAGGCGTAACACCCAAAGTGCTTAGCCGTCAACTCACTACAAACACTGCATGTTTGTTATTTTCTGCTATTAAACTCCAGATTGTGAGATTACTTTCACAATAAAGTGTGAGGAGATCATAGCTGAGGCTTGCCAGGCTCTGGCGTGCCTTACACCGGTCCTGCCTCTGCCCCGGTAGATTTTCTTGTTATTAAGACAATTTGCTATTATGGCATTTAGGAAGAAGGAAGTTCTCCATAACATCTAATTTTAGGAACGGAGGTACAGACACTCCAAAGTATTGTCTTTGCCATTCCCAAGTCGCTTCCTGTGGTGACCCCTCCCGAGGTCTAATAGCCTTTATGTAACCTCGGAATGAGCGCTGGGGTTTTCCTTAGCCTCTCACACGTTATAAACACAGATGCTCGTTCTCCTAAACAACAATAATGCTAGACACGGCAAGCAGTGGTGGCGGTGGGGTGGGGGAGAGGCGGGGAGCGGGGGCACAGGACAAAAACCAAACCAAAAACACAGAGGGAAATCAGAAGACTAGGAGGTATTGCTTTGTTCTGAAACCTTTGCAAGCCGAGGGAGGGAGTCCTGTTTGCTAGTGTAATATGCGATTCTATCCACAAGGATCTAGCACAGTTGAATCCATCCCCCTGCTGATACAGCTTTTGCTTCTAAGGAGTGTGCCTGAGATAGGGACGGGGTGGGGGTGGGGTAAAAAAAAGCAGAACCTCAGGTCCAACCAGGAGAACCAAAGGCCCATGACATCTGTCCTATCTAGATACATAGGAGATAAACTAATAGGCTTATCCCTCTGCCTCTGCTATTGCCCCAAACCCATGTGACATGTCTGATTTACAGAATGCTGTGGGAAAAGGCGTGTTCTCTTCTCGTGTTCTTCTGCTGCTCTTGGACCATTGGTGAGGCAGGACATAGTGATGGGCACAGCATGGCCGGAGTCTCTTCAAAAGAGAGACAGAGGGACACGGTCCAAGTTTTCATTGTCATTTACCTAAAAATATTTAAATCTGCATGTGAATCTCATGGCTGGGCATGGCCTCAGGCTTTTTAAGAGGTGTGCAGAGAAATCATATTTAAGGGTGCTGGGGAGGTAGCTCATCTGGTAAAGCGCTGCCACGTAAGCAAGAGAACCCAAGTTCAGGGTCCAGCATCCGTGTACAAAGCCAAGTGTGGCTGTGAGCATGCATGGTCCCTGTGAGGAGGAGGCAGAAAGAGGCAGAGCCCTGGGTCTCACTGGTCAGCCTGCTCTAACTGGCGACTGTCCCTGAGGATGTTGACCTTGACCACACACACACTCATGCTCTCAAACATGCACATATATGCTCACACATTGGCATGCAACTCATACACACAAATACTCATACATACACAAAGATGTTGTAGGAAGCCACTTGTTTGTTCCTGGCTGCTCAGACTCCCGAAAATAATCACAGAGAAACTCTATTATTTAAATTACTGCTTGGCAAACCACTTAAGTGTATTGCTAGCTAGCTTTTATATCTTTGGTTGTGGGAATTGCTACCCCGAGTTATATTTCCCTGCCCCCGTTTGAGGTGCTTATCTGCAAAGAATCAGAACTTCCCTCTGCTCCTGGATGAGGAAGTTTGAGTGCACGTGATTATTCCTTGATCCCTGCTGGGGTCAGGTGACAGTCCCTACTGGGGACAGATGAAGGTGGAGTGTACGTGATCAGTCCTTGACCCCTACTGGAGTCAGGTGAGAGTTCCTCCTTGGGTCAGGTGACAGTCCCTTCGCAGCCCCCTCCCCATTTGGTGCCATGGTATATAAGCTAGCCCCAGCAGAACAATAAACAAGCTGCTGTTTCACCTAAACCTCGTGCTCTGTGGATTTCATTCAACCTGGACACCCTCCGCGGAGCCGAGACTCGTGGTTCCAGACCATGCTGGCGCGGTAACCCCATTTCTATTATTTTTTATTTTACCACAAGGATTGTGGTTTACCGGCAAGGTTCTGGCATGTCTGTCCCCAGCCATGGCTACACGGCATCTCCTGACTGCCCACTTTTCCCAGCATTCAGTTTAGTTTTTCCCACCTAGCTCTATTCTGCCCTGTGCAGGCCCAAGACAGCTTCTTTATTAACCAATGGTATTCATAGCATACAGAGGGGAATCCCACATCACAAAGAAACTGGGTTTGTTTATTCTTAGGGAAGGAATAGAAGCTGGGAGCAAAGGGAAGACACAGCCTGTCACTTACCACCAAAGAACATCTCTCTGGAGACCTGGCGCACCACCTTGCCCATGTGGTACTCAGAGGTAGGATCTCCTTAGGTTTCTGTGCAGATCTGTGTGGATGTCATGAGCACAGCAGATCGGCCATGAGCTTCTTGACTTTGACCAGGTGGGCATGTTTTCTGGGTGTTTTCAGGCTATGTCAGCGTGCTCAGGCTAACTCAGTGTGCCCAGGCTATCTCAGTGTTTTCGGGCTATCTCAGTGTGCTCAGGCTATCTTAGTGTGTTCAGGCTATCTCAGTGTTTTTGGGCTATCTCAGTGTGCTCAGGCTAACTCAGTGTGCCCAGGCTATCTCAGTGTTTTCGGGCTATCTCAGTGTGCTCAGGCTATCTCAGTGTGCTCAGGCTATCTCAGTGTGCTCAGGCTATCTCAGTGTGCTCAGGCTATCTCAGTGTGCCCAGGCTATCTCAGCGTGCTCAGGCTATCTCAGAGACAATGCAAAGTTCCTTCCTGGGCAGCTCCTCTGGTCCCGCCTCCATCCCATGACTGAGGTCACATTTCCTGGGGAGTTGACTGCCATCTTGTCTCGAAGCTGCTCAGAAACAGTTCAGCATGGCTGTGCACACCAGTTATACCCTAAACTCTGGGGGGCAGTTGACTGACATTTGAACTATCTGAGCCACTTTATCTATGGTAATTTGTTAACTTTTGAAAGACTAATTACAAGTTCGCATTTCCTTGGGCTGTGTCTCTGGATATTGCAGACATTGTTCGCAGGAGAAGATCGCTCTTTGGAGAAATGAGTAGTGGGAGAGCGGGGGGGGGGGGGGGGGGCACAGCTGCGCGGGTGGAGCATCGGCATGGCGTGCACAGAGCCCTGGGTGCAGTCCAACCCCGCGCAAAAAGCCGGGCATGAGGCGGCACTCGGGATGGCGGGAGGATCCAAAGCTGAAGGACATTTTCTGAGACACACAGCACACTCAAGGTCAGCCTGGGCTATTGAAAGAGGAAGAGAGGGAGAGAAGAGAGAGAGAGAGAGAGAGAGAGAGAAAGAGAGAGAGAATGGGAATGGAAATGGAACTGGGGCATTTTGAACGAGCTCACTTGGTCTCACACAAATGGGAAGGGTCAGAGGTCAAGCCAGCTGTCTGCTGCCATGCCTTAGATGGCACCCGGTCCCTGTTCTGCTCTGCTTATTGGAGGATGGGAGGAGAAAGTTTACTCAGGCCACAAAGCACTGTCACATGCACTTCTGTCGAAACTTGGAAGCCAGCGATGTTCAAAGGCCTGGGACTTCCAGCGAGCCTGCAGAGCAAGTCACATGCCTGTTTGTACCTGCTCGGTAATAAATGTCTTTATGTAGCAGAACGCCGTACGAACATCACTTCACTGTGGTTATGGCTGACACCTATTTTAACGACCTAAGACCCAACAGCTCCTTATGAGGGCCACTCATAAAGGTCTGTTCAGCGCATCTGCCAATCCAGACAGAGTCAGGTTTCATTAGGAGCGTGATGCTTTGTCAGGTGCAGGACCGTCACACCCTTGTCCCAGTGGCTCTGCCAACGCTGACGCTGACGGTTGGAGTTTCTCGGCCACTACCCTTGTTAGAAAGGAGCTGGCCTTTTTTTAAGCACACCTGGAATGTCAGCTCCACACCTCACTGGAATCATGTGTCAATCACCCCAGCTAAGGAGGTGACAGCTTCTGTCCTGGAGGGTTGAGAGCAAACTGATTGTCTTCTCGGCTTCTCTTGGCTCTCCTGGCTTTGCCTTAGGGTCTCCACTTACACCCTCATTCCTGCTCAGCAGAAATGCTCGGGAGTGTAAAGCACCTGCGGTGAGCTAGCTCTCTGTCAGTCTTGTAAAGGATGCAGCTGTGAGTCAGGAGTAAATCCCGAAACCACTGACTTTACAGTCTTGTGAGAGAGAAACGTGTCAGCCTATAACACAGGAACGTGACCATCTACAAACAGGGCAGATGTCGTGCCGCCTGGGCGGGAGGAGCAGGCTTCGGGGAGGAGGCAGAGAGCCTGGAGAACTGCAGCAGTTTCTCTATGGACGGACAGTGAGGAGGTTATTCCAGGAGTAGGAGCGATCTGGAAGGCGAATGAAGCCGGCAGTCCGTTCCCAAGCCTCCAAAATGACGCCAGGTTCTGGATTTTATGCCAGTTCTGTCACGCTCAGGAGAGGAAATTCCAGCAAGTGTGGTAGAAAAACAGACGAAGACGAGAGCCTGAAACCCTGTCACCGCAGTTCCTACCTGGCACACCGATGCCCTGTCACCTGGGCCAGTAGGGAACAAAACAGCCCTCCAGCCACACTGTAACCAGCCAGATCGGCATTTCACAAGATACCCTGGGAGCCAGGAAAGCCTTACTGTTCACAGTTTTGAATGGCATCCCAAGGAATCTGGACTTTGTTCTGTAGCCAGTGGGAAGCCACTGAGGATTTTTGAGGTTTGAAGAGGCAAAACCCATGAATACGAAGGATAAGAACAAAATGAATACTATACATACTTTTCTTTCTTGTATTCTTTGTTCTAGGAATACTCTCAACCATTCACAAAAACCTCTGGGAGGCAAATGATGCTTTTTAAAATTTGTTGTTAATTTATTTATTGTGTGTGTGTGCGCGTGCATATGTATGTGTGTGTGTGTATGTGTGTTGTGTGTGTGTATGTGTGTGCATGCGTGTATGTAGGTGTGTGTGCATGTGTGTATGTGTGTGCATGCGTGTATGTATGTGTGTGTGCATGTGTGTATGTGTGTATGTGTGTATGTGTGTGCATGTGTGTGTGTACAGCTCGCAGAATTTGCTTTTCTCCTTCCACCATGGGCCTCAGGAATCAAACAGGCCATCAGACTCGGCAGCGAGCTTCTTAACCCGCTGGACCATCTCACCAGCCATGAGCAGCCATGAGCACTCTGCACAACTGATGGTCTCTTGTTAGAGCCCCACCAGAGGTGGATCTACAGCCCAAATCCCTGAACACATCCTGGGACTCCCACTGTGCTGGGCTGTGACACTGGGCTTCTCTGTGGGGGTCACAGTGCAGTATTTGAGTGGACAGATTAAAGTGAGAAAAACAGAAACACATGCACAAGCGTCTAAAAGAGGGGGAACGAGTACTTTGGACATTCTAAATTTGCCCATTTATGACCAAAAACACTTCGCTGTATTTTTTTTCTAATAAGATTGAGCTGTAAGACAGAGGCAGCTCACCCCAGTCAGTGTGACTGTGAGCTCCTTGCAAGTTCTGACGTATTTCCCTTTGTCTCAATGTTAAGCAAGACCACATTAATCTAAAAGCTGCGAGAAGTTGTAGGTTCCCAGCAATTAACAGTCTCTGACTTTCCTGGGCATAGACCAAGTTTCCATCCCTGTGAAAACGTTAGAGTAGCAACCCCAGGGCAGGATATTTCCCTAGAGGATGCTTGCCTACCCCTGGTACAATGCTTGCCCACCCCTGGTACGGTGCTTGCCCACCCCTGGTACAATGCTTGCCCTCCCCTGATACAGTGCTTGCCCACCCCTGGTACAGTGCTTGCCCACCCCTGATACAATGCTTGCCCACCCCTGGTACAATGCTTGCCCACCCCTGGTACAATGCTTGCCCATCCCTGATACAATGCTTGCCCACCCCTGGTACAACGCTTGCTGGTGTTGGGACAGAGGCAAGGCTCCCAGATCCAAGTCTGGCGAGCAGGGTGTGGGAGGTTGAAAAGGATAAGGGAGCATAAAAGACAAAAATGTTGTAGGCGAAGGGCCTGCTTGTTTGTCCTGTCTGCCCGGCTAGCTTATACCCGAAATAACCACACAGAATGAGTCTTCAAATACAGAAGGCAGACAACAATTTGGGTTTCTCTAATCCACATGCTCTCTTTACAGACTCTGCCGCTCTGTTCTGTCACTAAACCCGGGCTCTCCTAACGTCTGTGACTCTGTGAGTTTGATGCTTCAATAATCCTCCTCCCGTATGTGGGCTTTGAAAAGCATTTTCAGTAAGATGTATGTAGCACAACTCACCTTTTACAGTTGCATACACCAAGCCACTGGAGAGGCAAAGCCGGGAGGATCCCAGCCCTTCAGCCCAGAAGTTCAAGGTTAGCCTTCTTGGCTTCACGACGAGACTGCTTCAAAAATTAAGGAATGTCTAGGTGTCAATTTTAATCCCAACACTGGAGAGGCAGAGATAGGCAGATCTCTGTGGGTTCAAGGTCAGCCTGGTCTACAGAGTGAGTTCCAGATAGTGAGACCCTGCCTCAAAAAACAAAAAAACAAAACAAAAACAAAAACAAAAAAAGGAAAGAGGGAAGAAAGACTAAGACTGTGCGCCGCTGCTGCTTGGTGTGGTCACTGCTTCCCATTCCAGAAAGTTCTCGTCACCTAGCAAGAGCCCATGTGGGCTTTGAGAGACGTCTCTGTGGTTAAGAGCACTGGCTGCTCTTCCAGAGGACCTGGGGTTCAATTCTCAGCACCCACACAGCGGCTCACAACTGTTTGTAACTCCAGTTCCAGGAGAGCTGATATCTTCACACTAATGCACATAAAATAAAGTTAAATAAATTGAAAAAAAAGAGAGAGAGACCACATACTAAATAAAAGAGATCAGTCACAAAAAGATGAGTAGTGTGACTTCAGTCACATAGCTACTTGTAGTCCTCAAGGTTGGTGAGAAAAAGGTAGCTGCTGGGGGTGGGGTGGGGTGGGGCAGTGCGGGGTGGGGTGGGCAGGGCCGGAACTGGGAATTGGTTAAAAGGGATACAGCTGCAGTTTCCGACATTTACCAAGGCTGTAACCAAGGTGGGCGGTGACGGCTGCACAACACCGTGAGGATAATTCTGCTGAAATGTATTCTTAGAAATGGTCACAGTAAGCTGGCCTTGGGGCCACATGAGAAGGTGAGGTTGGAGAACTTCAAGGTCGAGACCAGCCAAGGCTACACAGCAACACTGTGTTTCAAACACAGAAACAACAAATAAATAGCTAAGACGGCAAATTTTATATTTTACCAGAATTTTGAAAATTGGGAAAGCTCTTGTATACTGTGAATAACAATGAATCATTGCAATGTTTGAGCAAATCATTTTTATCTGTTTAATTTGGAAAAGCAGGTTCTAAAGAAAGAAACCATCCCACTATGAGTTTCCCATAACCACTATGAATTATCCATACCCACTACCGAGTTCCTTGAATGCTTCCCTTCTCCCAGCCCCTGGGACCCACAAATCCCCTTCAGTCTCTTTTGCTCTACCTTATAGACATGTCGCGTGAATGAGGTCGGATGATGTGTGGCCTTTGTATCTGGTTTGTTTTACTGAATGTAATGCTCCCAAGGTTCACCTCCAGGGTAGCAGGCATCTGGACTCTGTCCTCTTTACCATTTAAAATGGGTTCCAGTCTGGAAGACAAGAGTCTTCCCTTCAGATTTCTTTCTTGGGGGAAGAACATTTCATGGGAGCATGAGATCTTTTTAGAAGGCTTCATTGTGTACAACAGGACATATGAGCCTCATTTCTGCCTCTACCCAGCTTGAGAGATGCCTACTTCAAACTTCAAACCTTCAAAGGTTGCCATAGCGCCTTGCCAGGCTTTATGTTGGAGTCAGGGGCTGCTCTATCATCACTGCCTTACCTAAATATCATACAATACCACAGGGCAGAAACTCTGCCTGTTGGACAGCCTGCAGATTGTCACAGAATGTAGCCGCCATTACAAACAGGCACACCCCAGCTCTCAGCATTCTTGGTGTCTATGTGCCTGAGAAGGGAGGTGGGCCTGCTCCAGTCAAGCTCCCACTCCCTAACATTTACTGCCATGGCATAGTTGAGGGTGGGTGCCCGTGGCATGGGAGTGGGCGTAGCCATGGCTGTGCTTCCCTTGGATTAAAATAAAATCCAAGCTAGGGTCAAGGAGGAGGCTTGGTGTGTCAAGCACTTGCTGGGCATGCATAAAGATCCACATTCAGCTTCCCAGACCCGTGTAAAGCCAGATGTGTGTGCATCTGTAATCCCAGCACTCTTAAGGCTCTTATGGGGGCTGAAACAGGCAAACCTCTGGAGGTACTAAGTTCAGCTGTCCTAGCAATCACACCCCGTCTCAAAGTCTCAAACAAGGTGGAAGGTGACGGCTGACACTCAAAGTTGTCCTCCAACCTCAACACCTGGAGTGGGACATACCTTGGACCATGGAGAACCAGTTCCCAGAAAAAGTCCAGGTTATTGACGATATCCACGGAGTTGGTGTACAGCTAAAACTTTTCTCTCTGAGTGGTTTAGGGGAAAAGAAAAGCATGCACACATCCTGATGGTTTCTCTCTTTATGCTCTCATGTTGAATTCTCCTTGTTCTTCACAGCTTAAATACTCCCAAAATCTTTCAGGCATTGTATTTGAAGGTCACATATCATTTTTTAAGTAAATGATAAGAAACATAGTCATTCCAACAGCTTACGATGCAATAAATTCAGAAAAATTGCCACACAGCAAAGAAGAAGCCCTTTCTCCCAGTCAGCTCCCTAATCAGTGGGCTGCAACCCACAGCTGCAAAAGAGATGCCTTTCTGTATCTTATCTTTAGAGTAGCCTTATAAAACTAAGCTACTAAGGAGTCTAAGAGAAATAAGGACATTGTATGCTAGATCCATTACTACTAAGTGTATAAACATCTTAAAAACATTTTGTGGCTAACAGTCATAAAAGCTGGACTTTTTTCTGGACTGGATACTGTTTGTTTACAAAGAGTGATGTGTGGAGAGGGCACAGCAGAGAGCCGGTGCCCCACTGAGAGGCCCCTCTGAGAGGCCCCTCTGAGCAGGGAGCTGCTGGGCAGGGAGCACAGATAAGTTCCTAGGGCACTCTCCAAGGCACAGTGATGGTAAAAGTGTTTTAAATCCTAAACTATATTTTTCTGCCCTGCAGGTAACCTATGACCACAAAAAGGGAAAGTTTTAACTCTTTCTGAGGGCTTATATTTTGTAACCCTGGCCAGTTAGAGAATCTATCTCTGTGGTATCTGAACAGAGGTCATAAAACTGAGGTTAAGAATTTAGACAGAGACTTAGTCGCCATCCTTAGTCATCAGCCGGACCTGGTCCTCAGTCCTCAGTCATCAGCCGGACCTGGTCCTCAGTCCTCAGTCATCATCCGGACCTGGTCCTCGGTCCTCAGTCATCATCCGGACCTGGTCCTCGGTCCTCAGTCACCAGCCGGACCTGGTCCTCAGTCCTCAGTCCTCAGTCCTCAGCTGGACCTGGTCCTCAGTCCTCAGTCATCATCCGGACCTGGTCCTCAGTCCTCAGTCCTCAGCCGGACCTGGTCCTCAGTCCTCAGTCATCAGCCGGACCTGGTCCTCGGTCCTCAGTCATCATCCGGACCTGGTCCTCAGTCCTCAGTCATCATCCGGACCTGGTCCTCAGTCCTCAGTCCTCAGCAGGACCTGGCACAGCAATTAGGTCACTTCACACCTTTAACCCTGGTTCAACAGATCAGACAGTTTGTTATATGCCCTTGTAAATAAGGTTTTTTTTCTTCTAGGAATAGTTTATCTTAAAACCCATGACTAAGGCACCTGATCTAGTCTAAAGCTACTTTGAAGTTTTGCATCAGTTGATCGTATATGGCTCTGTTAGAAGCTGGAGAAATACAGTTGTTTTCTTAAACTGTGTCCCAAGGCAGCTCTTAAGAGGAACTTAGAACCCCTGGCTTGTGTAGTATCTCTTGCATTCATTCTATTCATCAAAATTCTGTATAAACTAACATTATTAATATCAACTAGATACTACAACTAAAGAGGAGTCACATTCTTGACAATCTACAGATAGAAATGTCCAGTAGATCGGGATGTATTCACAAGATATACACATGCTAGATAAAGACAGCGGGGGATTCCCCAGAGCCGCTAGGGAAAGAATGCAATAGTGCCTGTGAAGTTACAGTCAGAAGCAAGAGCTATTCCCCAGTCTGTAGTCGTATAGCCTTGCTTAAGTGAGATTCCTCTATCAGAGAGTTTGTTTCTGGTGGGTTGACACCTTGAATATTAAATTGCACCTTCTAATTTTATGCCATGGCCCTCAGCAGTGACATGTTCATGCCTACACCACACACGTGTGCACACACTACATATACTCTTCATATGCATACATAGACAGATTACAAAATAATAACAAAGTGCAATCCAAGCCTGAGGCTCTCCAGCTAGGGAAGCAATGGCCACTGCCTTCTTGGACCACTGTAAACATACTTCTTATTGGAAACCTGCAGGATTTTCTTCATTCAAGTTCATAGATAATCCAGAATGTTTTCCTATGCCATTTAGGCAAGTCTTCACTGTAGCCAGATTTTTATTTGAGTTGCCATTTCACACACACACACACACACACACACACACACACACAACATAAAGGCTTACTATTATGAAAGCATGGCCTTAGCTTAGGTTTGTTCCTGACTAGTTTTTATAGCTTAAATTAACCCATATTTTTAAATCTACATCCTTTTACATGGCTCGGTACTTTACTCTGTTCTGCCCATCCTGCCTTCTCAGTGTCTGTCTGGCCACTCCTCCCTTCTTCTTCCCAGAGTTCTCTGTCCCCTGAAGTCCCACCCAAGAGTTGAAACTTGAGTTGACACTCTTCCTGCCTAGCTATTGGCCATTCAACTTTTTATTAAACCCATCACAGGGACACATCTTCACACAGTGTAAAGCGACATTCTGCGAGTATTCAGTGGGACTATTTGAAGATTTGAGCAGGGAGGATAGAAAGCAGAGGGTTATTTCTCTCTAACACATAAAGTTCTAGTCATGGCGCTTCAGTGAACACAGGCTTCTAAAAATCATGCTGGGTAGCATTATTTAGCTTCAAGAATCCCTTGTGATGAAAGGAACGTGGCCTGAGTACAGCTAGCCATCTTCTTGGGTCATTCTCCTGGTGTGGCCACACCAGCCACGCCCTCTCTGATCTCACGTGGAGAGCACCAGTCCTTTACTGCGCTCTATTTTGGCTACCCCGCGACCAGGAAAGGCTACATGACAGAGTGACACACAGAAGGTTCTGCTTTACTGACAAAAGGGGGAAGAGTTGGCCCTGTGATCCCTTCCCTTCTTTCCCTAGAGATGGTGCGATGCCCGGAGTAATAGTGGCTTTCTCGTGACAGTCATCCTACTACTAGGGGAGCATGGGAAGATTGCAATGATGTTAGCAATGGCCTTGTCCCATCCCTGAGCTGATAAACAGAATCACCATCGACCGCCTGCTTCTAGCTTCAGGTTGAGAAGTCACTTCCTACCGGGGTCTGCTTCTCAGAGGCTTCCTGCTAGCACAGCAGGACAGGGAGGGTTTGTCACAGACCCATGCTCCGACTTACTACACCGAATCCACACAGCAGGTCCACCGAACTTCCCACCATTCTCCTCTCTTCTCTCAAGCCCATTTTTATCATCCATATGTTCTTTTTGTAGAAACTTAACAGAGGTTAAAGTTTGACATTTTGGGGTGGGAGGGTGGATCAGATAAATTCACGTTGAAAGAAATACATTCACCAATTTCATTTTCAAAATCTACTGTGTGTCACTTCATACAGATGAAAAGGCTTCCTGGGGCAGCTGGGGCGCACAGGAGGGAACCAGGTGCTAGAGGAGAGGAAAGGGAAATGGTGACTGGGGCTCTAGCCTGTGCCTGAAGACAGTCCTAAAAAACAAAACAAAACAAAAAGAACCTGTAACCGTTAGCAACTTCAAATGCCAAGGCTGAGCAGGAAGGAAGTGCAGGAGAAACAAAACAAATCAGAGGCCTCATCACTGTCTTGAGTATACTAACTGCCTCAAAAATGTTAAGAATTTTATTCTTTTTAAAAGGAAAACAAGACATTGATGTTTCCAAATGTTCCACTCGAATCCCTTGAACACATCTGCAGTCTCCTCAGGAACACCTGGGTGGCTGACATTTGTTTAGTCTCTTACGTATACGGCCTTTATATCAGGCAGTTTCCTGTTTGCTAGGAACAGGGGATTCTAGAGCCTTGACTATTTGTACCAATAAGTTTATTTTTTTCATGAATAGTGTAAGTGATTTAAGTACCAATGGGCTGTTGATTTTTTGCTGTATCGGGTGCTTAAAAAGTTGTCTAAAAAGATGTCCATGTCTCACGGCATTAGTTCACATTAGGAAAGAATTTACGTTGGTCTGGTTTTCACGAGATGACCGGGGTGACTGGCTGAGCACAACATTCCTTTGATTGGTGGTTACCAGAATGGATGCAGAACACACAGTGTTAACTAACAGTATATGGATTTTCAGAATTGGTTTTTACAGTTATCAGTAGCTTGAAGAATTTTCATTAAAATCACGACAAATAGACATGAGTGGCAATTAATTCAATCAATCCTTAAAACATGAATAATTGCTTTGACAATAGTTTGAAAACAAATCAAAATTTGTTTTCTCCTCATTGGCGTTCCCACACACGCGCGCGCGTGCACAAACAAACACACACACACACACACACACACACACACACACACACACACACACAGGCCTGAACTCAGTCACTCAGCTGGCCACAGTAATTGCAAAAGTTGGGAAACAAAGCTTGGCTCTGAGCTCTAGGGGAAAGTCTAGTTAACTTCTGCAACAATGAAAGAGAGAAGGTAAAACAAAATGAGATTTACAAACTAACAAGGGATGGAAAATTCAATTAACGAGAAGCTAGGCTATACCCCAAGGGAGACAGCGGAGATCTGCCAACTCATGTGTTAAAAGTGAAAGAGGCCATGATAAAAATAGGGTAAGGGTGAAGTTTGAGACACAGCACACTCATCCTCTGGTGACACACTAGATACAGCCAGTCTGTTCAGTGCGTAAATCTGCCGCTCCAATACTGTCATCCAGAAAAATTGCCCAGGGTCACATAGCTAACTGACAGTGTAGTCTCTGTGTGCAGGGCCCCATGGAGGCCTGAAGAGACAGTCAGCTACAGGAACTGGAATGACAGGTGGATGTGAGCTAATGTGGGTGCTGGAAACTTAACCCAGCCCCTGGCAAAAACAGTAAACACTCTTAGCCACCAGAGCATCTCTCCAGCCCCACATAAAAATAATCTTAAACAGCATTTGAATATTCAAGAGGACCCAGTTTGTTACATACAAGAGCCAAGTTTATTATAGGAGTTACTTCAGCTATAGAAAGATTTTTCTTGCTAGATTTAAAACATTGCCCCATCAGGCATTTCCAAAAATAAAAGATATTAAATTTGTAAAGATTGTTGAAGACATTATAGAAAATTAAGATCCAGGGTTTGAAGAAATTATATCTTTTTTAAATTTGTGAACAAACCCTGGATCAAACAACAGAGAAAATAAATTATTCTTATTTTTATATAAGAATCACTGTATTTACAAATAAAATAACTACACTTGCAGATCGAGTTTGAAAGCTTAAAACTACATTTTAAACTGGGACAAATTGAATATTAATTAGGCAGTCTACAAAGAGCAGAAGCAGCAACAAACTTTATTTAATTTTGTTTTATTTAATATTTAATGAATTTGTTTATTTTGTTAATCAAGCTTGAAAATGGCCCATGTAATCTGCAGAGGAAAAAAAAGTAGAATCTTCAAGTATTGATGGAGGAGGGTCATTGGTCTATGTGTTACTCTCATTGGTTAATTAATAAAGAAAACTGCTTGGCCTGATAGGTCAGAATATAGGTAGGCGGGGAAGACAGAACAGAATGCTGGGAGGAAGAAGACAGTGAGGCAGACGCCATGGCTCTCCTCTCCGAGATGGAGGTGGGTTAGAATCTTCCCAGTAAGCCACGACCTCGTGGTGACATACAGATTATTAGAAATGGGTTGAATCAATATGTAAGAGTTAGCCAATAAGAGACTAGATATAATGGACCAGGCAGTGTTTAAAAGAATACAGTTTCTGTGTGGTTATTTCAGGGGTAAGCTAGCCAGGATCCAGGCAGAACGCAGCCCGCTGCTCCTTTTTCAAAGTATCATGATGACTTTTAAAAAATATAGAAAGCGATGGTTATATGATCCACATCCAACTCTTGAAACATCAACTCTCCAAGTTTGATTACCACAAAGGAAATTAATTATGTGTTGGTCTCCTGAGGCCTCCTAAAGATTCTTTGTGTGTGTGCAGAGTCCAGAAGACAACCTCCATTGTCATCCATCAGGTGCTGTCCATATGGTCTTTTTCACTGACCAAGACAGCTAAGATGACTGACTGCAAGTCTCACCTGTCTCTTTTCCCCAGCTATGGTTTCTGAGGATTGAAGTGAGGTCTTCGTTTTTGTAAGGCATATTGGGGAACACTAAGGAGACTTGGGGAGTGGGTAAGAAAGAGGAAGGCGCTGAAGGGGCTGGGGATCTGCTTCCTCGGAGCAGGGCCTTGAAGGATGTGGCAGAGGGACAGAGATGACAGCAGAATCAGGGTGCCCCCCATGAATTCTGCTCAGAGTAGGACAAGAAAAGCTGGGTAAGACCTGGTCACAAGAAACGGTCCAAGATTCCAAGTGGGTGCTGCTCCCTGGGATGACTCAGACGTTCTGGGTGCGTACAGAGGACAAGGGACTGACCGCACCCTGGTGGGCATGAGCACCTGCTGCTGGGCTCTAGGACAGAAGGGACACTAAATATAGCCAGCGTCCTGACCAGCCAAGGGACAGCAGAAGGGACAGAGAGGCCTGCAGGGGAGAGGACGCTCTGCCGGACAGATGGAACTGACGCTCGGTGCCTGGTGCCTTGGCATCTGCTGTAATAATTATCACCGTCTTAACTGTGATGCGGGTGAGGAAGGGCAGGGGTAGCATATGGGGGGACCTGAGGTGTCCAGGTGACAGCCCAGGGCTGCAACCCCGCAGATGCTATGGTAGAAGCAAGGGTTGAAACTGTAACACCTTGTAGGTGATAGTCGTGCCCCACACCCCAGGGTGTCCCCAACATTGTCAAATGCTCTGCAGAGGGCAGAATCAGCTAGGAATAAGGACCACTGTGCCGGAGCGGAAGCTCTGAGGAAACAGGAACTTGTCTTCTGGAACAAATTCCAGATTACAGTAGCTGTGGAAACACAGCATGACAATGAAACTCTGGAAACCTTCCTCTGTTAATAAAACCTGGGAGCTGAAGAGATGCATCCATGGTTAAGAGCATTCGCTGCTCTTGCAGAGGACCTGGGTTCAGCACCTGGGTCCACTTGTTGGTTCACAACCACCTGTATAACTGTAGTCCCAGGGATCAAACACCCTCTCTGTAGGTCTATGGCACCAGGCATTCCTGTGGTGCACGGGCATAAGTGCAGGCAAAACACTCAGACAAGCAAAATAAAATAAATCTAGCCAGACACGGTGGGACAAGCCTTTAATCCCAGCACCCAGGAGGCAGAGGCAGGCATATTCTCTTTGAGTTCAAGGTCAGCCTATCTACATAATGATAGGCTAGTCAGGATAGTCAGGATATCCAGGATAGTCAGGGTTCCATAGAGAGACTTCTTCTCAAAACAAACAAAGGTAAATAAATAGGTAAATAATTAAAGTCCAAAAAACAGCTGATATAAGCCGGGCGGTGGTGGCGCATGCCTTTAATCCCAGCACTCGGGAGGCAGAGGCAGGTGAATCCCTGTGAGTTCGAGGCCAGCCTGGTCTACAAGAGCTAGTTCCAGGACAGGCACCAAAAACTACAGAGAAACCCTGTCTCGAAAAATCAAAAGACAAAACAAAACAAAACAAAAAAACAGCTGATATAATCGAGACCAAGACACCCAGTACAGTGGAAGAGGAAACAGTGATTTGTTTGCTCCCCCAAGTCCTTACCTGGTTAGACACGTTCGCTTTTCCACGTGGTAGTAATGAGTTTATGTTTACTATTATCGGTAAACACAGCTGTGGTACTTCTCTGGAGTTCCTAACATTCTAGGTGAAAACCTGCCTCTATTTAAACACAAAGCTCCATTGTATTCAGTGAATGGACCAACCACCCAGAGACAGGAACAGAAGGCAGAGGATAGAAAGAGATGGAGGGGGACACGAAATACCTTCCTTATTTGCCCCCACGAGCCAGAAAGCCATGGTAGCTTTTCAGAGTTGGGACAATGAGATTTTGAGGGCCAGATGAAGGAGGTGTTTTAAGGTAGAACATTTTGCTGGAGATATAGCTCAGTGGTAGAATTCTGCCTACCAGAGAGCTCTGAGTTGTCCACAGCATCCCAAACAAACACACAAGGCAGTCCACGAAGGACGCATAAACCACAGAGGGAGCACAGTCCCTGTTGTGAGCAGTGGCTTAAGAAGATGCTTCGGCATTGGTGGGCAAGGTACCCAGTGAAGGGGAGACCACTGGATGTCTGTGATGTGGAGGAGATGGGGGTTATGGCTGTTTCTCCAAAGAGCAAGAATAACGGGGCTGGAAATGGTTCACAGACTGTCAGGCTGTGGTTAACAACTGCATTTAACAACATTATGATAATGGAATTTATTTTCCATTTAAGAGCAGCTCTGAGGCAGGGTTACTAACGGCAGCAGGGTCATGAAGACCTGGGCACATCAACCCTCTCAGCGGCAGGGGTAGCCTTGGCCAGTTGCAGCAAAGCCAGCATTATCTGTAGGGCTCTTCAGTCTCCAGGGTAATCAGTTTAGAAACATGTTCTAGGATGGAAAACTTGATTTGAAAATTATTTTTCATGAAGATCCAGAGAATAATTTTCTGCCCCTATAAATTACAGGCACTTGTCATTCCTCTTTTGATGTGATGGCATGGTAGCCAAGGACGCCAGTGAATTCCTGGTACCCATTCTTTCCTTCCCAGTCCGAGACAGACTCCTTGGCTGGGAATATGGATACAAGATGCCTCATTTCCCAGCTGCCCTTGCTAGATGTGGCCATATTATTAAGTTCTGAGATGAGGTGGTATCCAGTGGAAGACCCCGGAGAGATGGCTCAGCAGTTAAGAGCACTGCCTGCTCCTCCAGAAGACTTGGATTCAATTCTCAGCACCCGCATGGTGGCTCACAACTATCTGTACTCCAACATCCTTGCACAGACATACATGCAGGCAAAACACCAATGCACATAAAATAAACATAAATGAATTTAAGTGTGTTTGCTTGGGGTGCTGGGGACAACTCGGAGCTCTCTGAGCGGTAGGCAGGACTCTGTCACTGACCTACATCTTCAGCAAAATGTTCTACCTTAAAACAACTCCTTGCTCCTCCATCTTGCTTTCTGGCACAAACAAGGGCTGCCCGAGGCCTAGCAACAGCAGGATGTACTTAGGAAAGGCAGGACCAGGAGCTTAGGGCCCTTGAGCCTTGCAGACTTGGCAGAGCAAACACACCAGCCCAGACTCTTTTGCCTAACTCTGCCATCTTTGGAGGTTTTCTTTTACCTGAAGTAAAGACTAATCCATGGTATAAATAATAAATAAATAAACTTCTCTTCAATTTATTCTCATATACCCAATCACATGCTTTCGGATTCCTCTCTCACTCATTCTTTTTTCTCCACAGTTTGTCCCTCAGAGATTTGACAAACCACTTCTGACAGTCCTGGCTGAACTGCTCCACCTCCCCATCCTGCGACCTTCAGTGCCTAGCTTCTCATTTTCTACGAGTCCAAGCAAACCTCTGCCCCTGGGTGCTGTTTTAGCCTGTCCTGGCAGAGCTCATGTGTTGAGATAAGTCACTTTATAAGGTATGAAAAGGGTACAGACAGGAACCAGAGATAGCTTAGCAGGTGAAGGCACTGACCACTAAGTCTGACAACTTGCGTTCAAGCTCCAGGACCACAGGTGGAGAGAAGGAATGACTCCCGCAGGATGCCCTTTGACCCCCATGCTTGTGCCATGTCATACACTCCACCTGTGAAATATATATTTATATGTAAACTAAGATCAGTTGGCAAAGTGGAGCCTTCATGATTGGCTGCTTTTAAAAAAGAGACAAAAAGAGACACACACACATATGCTCCCTCTCTCTTGTTATGTCGTGTTCTGTGCCATCTCAGGACTTTGCCAACAAGAAGGCTAAAATCAAAGCTAGGTGTGGCGCGCACCTCTAATCCCAGTATTCAGGAGTCTGCAGCAAGAGAATTGTGCTATTCTGAACTATAGTGAGCTCAAGGCCAGGGAAAGCTACATAATGAGACCCCATGTCAGAGACAGAGAGACAGAGACAGAGACACAGAGAGAGAGATACAGACAGACAGACACAGACACAGATACACACACACACACACACACACACACACAGAAAGAGAGAGAGAGAGAGAGATGATCAGATGACGCAGGCTTTCATCTGCCAAAGCAAACCTATTTCCTTCATGAAGCACCTAGACCCAGACATGCCATCACAGTAATGGAAAACAGACCAATACTTCTAATGTGGGAGTCTCTGTGATCTTCAGCCACCCTTTCTCAGCTCCCCCTCTTTGCTTGTCTTGGATGGACTCTCCGCTTGAAATGCTAATCCCTAGCTGTCTGTCAGAGTTCTCCGTGTCTTCCCAGACACATATCAAATGTTCCCTTTCTAGTGACAATGGGCTCTAAGCCATCTCCAGCCACATTTGTCATGGCAGTCTCTCAGCTGAGAGTTCAATCTGTTGGTACCTCTAACGTACTCTGCCTTCTTTCGGCTCTTGTCGCACAGCTTCTGTTTGTGAAGGAGAGAAACCACGGTTATTCATCAGTGTGATGGCTGCTGTCCTTATTGATGAGAAACGGTAGTGATTTGTGTGTTTGAACAGCTAACCCAGAGTCACACTGTTGGACAGTTTGTTGGAGATTTTACTGCTTCTTGTTGTTTGTTTCTGTTGTGTTTTTGACAAGGTCTCGTCCTGCAGCCGCCCTGACTGGCCTGGAGCTCTCTGTGAAGACCAGGCTGGCAGACTCAGAGACCGCCCCGCTGCCCTCAGCAATCAGTGGTGATAAGAGCTGTTACTTTGCCCTGTGGTGTCCTCTTGACACCAGGGACTATGACTTGTCCCCCTCTTCTCCACCCACTCCTGACCTCTTAGCTCCTTCTCTCCACGTTGCACTCATAGAATCGTGGCCAGCACTTCCTGAGTCACACATGAGTGCAGTCTGGGCACCTCTTCCTAACACTGTAAACATACATGAGCGCAGTCTGGGCACCTCTTCCTGACACTGTTAACATACATGAGCACAGTCTGGGCATCTCTTCCTGACACTGTTAACACACATGAGCGCAGTCTGGGCACCTCTTTCTGACACTGTTAACACACATGAGCGCAGTCTGGGCACCTCTTCCTGACACTGTTAACACACATGAGCGCAGTCTGGGCACCTCTTTCTGACACTGTTAACACACATGAGCGCAGTCTGGGCACCTCTTCCTGACACTGTTAACATACATGAGCGCAGTCTGGGCACCTCTTTCTGACACTGTTAACATACATGAGCGCAGTCTGGGCACCTCTTCCTGACACTGTTAACATACATGAGCGCAGTCTGGGCATCTCTTCCTGACACTGTTAACATACATGAGTGCAGTTTGGACACTCTTTCTGACACTGTTAACATACATGAGCGCAGTTTGGACACTCTTCCTGACATTGTTAACATTGTCTTTTATAAACTTTGTTTTCCTTTTTCACTCATGGGGCCTATCACTTTCAAAGCGGAATGAATGCAGATTAAGACCTGCCTGTTTTCTGTTCTTATTTATTTTCCTTGACGTTGGGGGTTGAGTCCAGGGTGTTGTATGGATTAGGAAGTAGCCTTCCCACCACTCCCGAGTCTATTCATCTTCTGATTTTCTGTTTGCTTTCTGTTTTGTGCTTGCCGTTGTTACTTATTTGTTTTGTTTGGAGACAGGGTCTCATTTAGCCAAGGCTGGCTCTGAACTGTTAATTCTTCTGCCTCCGACTCCCAAGAGTTGAGATTATAGGCATTGCCACCATGGCCATGTCTGGTTCCCCCTTCCGATTTTAGAGTCTGAAATGACCACCAGGGAATGTGACATGAGGCGGCTTGTTTGTGTTTCCTGTGCCTCCCAGTACCCCACAGCCGTTTAGTCCCAGAGAAAATCAACCACAGAACTCCGTAAGTCATAAAGCTGATTGGCCCTTTAGGTCAGGCTTCTTATTAGCTAACGCTCTCATCTTGATTAACCCATTTTTCTAATCTATTTTAGCCATGTGGCTCAGTACCTTTTTCAGTGGGGCAGCTCACATCCTCCTGCTTCAGTGATCTGGGCAGGAGTGCGAGGAATCAACTTCCTCCTCCCCAGAATTCTCTTGCTTTCCTTGCATCATTTCCATTTCCTGTCTGGTTTTCCCACCTACACCTCCTGCCTGGCCAATCAGTGTTTATTTAAAACATGATTGACAGAATGCAGACAATTCTCCCGCAAGGGAATAGTTGAAAAATAGGCTTCTTGAGAGTCTTGCAGCTAAGTCTTTTCTTTTTATATGCTGACACTCTCTTGTATTCTGGGAGTTGCATATTCTTCAGGGATGGGGATATATCCTGTGGCCCTACTATGCAGCACGTGAAAGATGTTCAGATAAATGGCTCAGGAGAAAAAATATGTCCCTTCCATTCCCCCCTCTTTAGCATAACAATCTTGTGATGTGGGATTCCCCTCTGTATGCTGTGAATATGTTTTATTACCATTGGTTAATAAAGAAGTTGCTTTGGCCTATAGTAGGGAAAAATATAGCAAGATGGGAAATTCAAGAAGAGACAGAGGAGGAAAGAAGGTGGAGTCAGGCAGACACCATGTAGCTGCCCAAGAAGTAAAGAGTTAACAAACCACAAGCCTCATGTTAAAATATAAAATAATAGAAATGGGCTAATTTAAGGTGTAAGAGTTAGTTAATAAGAAGCCTGAGCTAATAAGCTAAACAGTGTTATAATTAATATAGTTTCTGTGTGATGATTTGGGTCTGGGTGGCTGGGAACAAAAACCTCCGTTTACAATGTATTATCCAAGACAGCCTAATTAGTGGTCTGGAGACGACAAGAGAGACTTGGAGAGAGAGGACATTTTAGAAAAGAGTGAAACTAGACTCTGGGGCATGTGAACCCTGAAGCAATGAGTGGGCACCCATTGCTTCACCGCAGTAAGACTATCCAGGTAGCTTGCATTTTTCAAAAAAAATGAATGAATTTTCATTCATTTCAAGAATGAAAACCTATTAGAACGGGATATACCAGATGACCCAAAAACTCTAGGCAGAGGATGGGAAGAAAGCTATAAAATCCAAGTCTATAAAAACTATATTTGTTTTGCTTTGCTCTAGCCTTACTGCCAGTGCTGCCCCAAGTTTTACTGCATAGCCTTGACCTAGAAGGAATGTTTGCAGTTCTCCTAATTTACTGTTTCTCTCGTTAACCCCCCCCCCACCCACAGTATCATCATTAGGATCTGTCTTCCTCCATGATTATATAGGTGGAAGATACATAATATAAAACCTGTATATAAACTGACATAAACCCCACTAGGGTGTCGAAATGCGAAGCCTAACTCCAAGGCACTGTTAGACTTTAAAGCATCCTCTCTGACTTGGGGCTATATTGCAGAGACGTCTATGAACTCAGCCTAAGTGGCCCCACACCAGACAGTGGCTAGAGAACCGTGTAGTGGCACCAGGAATGATCTCCAAGTAAGAACTAGCAGGAATCTGTTTTCGTCTCCTGGACCAAATGCTGTGATGCTTTCTCCGCACGCATCACATTGCTTGTCTTCCCCAGGAACAAGGTCACGTAGCTAGTAAATGCTGGAGCCGAATCTCCTCCCCAGGCAGCCTGGCGTGACACATTTGCCCTGCAACCGTGACACGTGACCAGCCTGTGTAATCTGGAGGGCAGTTCCCCAATGTCACGTGTGGCTCATGTAGACCCCAAGCGAATCATTTCCTTCTCGATTCCTTTTGAATATTGCTGTGATGGGGGGAGGTGTCCTCCAAGGCCATAGAGAACATTCGAAATGAAACCAGCTTCTTCCAAAGGGAAGTCCTGAGGGGCAAGCGACTCTGGGCAGGCTGCTTCACTTTCTGGTGGACATCCTGGCAGGAAACTTCCAAGACTGCCTGCAGTAAACACCGAAGACTTGGGAAGGAAGTATTGCCCTTGACCCTCGTCGGGTTTCCTGTTTTGCCCTCAAACATTTGCATATATTAAAAAAATTCTTTGTTGTTGATGTTGCTTTTCCTCTTGCGTGCGGTAAGATTTATGTTGGTCAGTGGTCAGTTGCGGGAATGGCTGAGCCAACTGCCTCCAAACTCTGCCCCATTTCCTTGGAAGCCCAAGCTTCGCCTACTCTCCATACACTTCCAAATGCCACGCCCTCCCTTGTGCGCCCACTCTGTCAGTTCCTGTGGTGCTTTTCAAATCTTACTTGCATATAAACCTGAATCCTAACCAAACTGTCAGCTTCCTGCTTATCCCGTGTTACGGTTATCAGCACGCAGCAGTCACTCCCAGGAGCTAAGAGAATGGATGAAGAAACAGATCAGTGGCTAACTGCATGCAGGCTGTCAGCAGTGAGACCCACATGAAGAGCAGGGCTCATCCGATCTCTCTTAAAGCTGGTCACACCACTGTGCAGGTCTACGCGTCATTACTCTTAGTCTCGGGCGGTTCCATGATTCACCTAAGGCAACATAGGCCACAAACGCTTGAGCCATGAGTCAAGCTCAAAAAACCCCCTCCTTAAAACAGGCAGGTGAAGAAAATCAGCCGTTCAAAGGGTTTGCTGATCCTCGTGGGTTCTGTTGAATTTTCAAAGCTTTCACTGTTTGGTATGGCTTTTGGTTCCAGCAGAAGGAAGTTATAGAGACAGCGGTCACCTTGTTTTCCTGGGGTCTTTCCTAGAAAAGTCAGCATGGTGTAGAACGGAGGTGGTTGAATACCACTCAGGTCAGAGTTCAAATCCTGTTTCCGACACTGTCTCCAGCATCCCTGTATCTCTCCTAGAGGAGCAGAGTAAATCAGACACTTCCAGTGGAGTGGCTGGCATCCTGTGGGATGCTGTGGTCCAGGCCAGGTATTTCAACAGCAGGATGCCTTTGAGGTCTGCTGGTGGTGCTTCCACAGCCCCGGCATCCCTTCTTTTTCAGCTTTAACCAGGTACCAAACATCAGACAGTTTTGTCTCTCAAAGGTGCTGTTCCCTCTTAGGCTGGATGGAGAGGGACCCCTCACCTGCCTGGATGAGGAATCTCCCGTAAGCCTTCCAGCCCTACCTACTACATGGTGTGCTTGCTGTTTGTTTACTGGGTGGTGTAAGGGAGAATCTTGAGCTTTTGGCCCAAGATAGAGGTGCATGAACTAAAACCTCCTCTCTGTTTTTGTGTGGCCTGCAAAATAAGATTTACTATAATTATTTTTTTCAACATTTTTAAATGCTTGAAACAAGACTAAAAAGAAGACTGCTATTTCCTGATAACCATAGGGAAGTTAAACAGCAGTGTTTGTAAATACATTTTTGGGGGGGGCACTGGTTTTGTTTTCTGAGACAGGGTATACTACTCCATAGACCTGGCTGTCCTAGAACTCGCTCTGCCTCCCGGGTGCTGGGATCACAAACATGCTCTGCTGCTCCCAGCATGTAACGAAACGGAACTGGACTGTGGATCCTTCATTTACACGTCACTGACACCCGTGACAATGGCAACGGTGCTTCTAATGAAGATTGTGTGAACTAGGGCTGGAGAGATGGCTCGGCAGTTAGGAAGGAGCACTCGCTGCTTTTCCAGAGGCCTGAACTCTGTTCCTAGAGCCCCCATACGCAGCTCACTGCCACTTGTAACACTGGTGGACATCTTCTTTTCACCTTTTTGGGCACACGGAAATGCATGCCGGACACATACATGTGTACGCACACACCCACAAAAATAAATAAAAACAAAAAGAAAATATTTAAAAAAAAATAATAAAAGATCCATATGAACTGCAAAGTCTAAGACAGTTCCTATCTGTGTTAATCCCACCAGCTGATAATGGGACCACGACCATAATTTTTGAGCCAAATTTGAAGCAAGCACTAATTAAATACTGGCCAAGTTGATGGACTCTGGCCAGGACCATTCCAGAGTTCCTAGAAAACAGCCACATGAGTCACGTTTGGCGGAGGCCTACAAAGGCAAACCCACAAGGCTCTGTTTCCCACCAGGTCCAACCAGGGGCAAGCCTACATCCTGACATACTTCCTGCCCAGGGACTCTGGCCCACAGGTGATCAGGCACATTGGGTGCAGATGGCAGAGGAGTCAAACAACGTTGTTTGGAGGAGTGAAGACACGAGGCTTGGTATCTCCTGTAAACCACAGCCTCCAGCATTTCAGGGTCTGTCCTGGGGCAAGGGACTTGCACATTAGAGACATTTTTGTTTCATGGCTCTCTTAGGCATAGTAATTAAAACTTAAAACATATAACTTAGACTCTCAGACCAAAAAAAAAAAAAAAAAAAGCAAAAGTAAATCCCCCAAATCCTGTGAGTCCTACTGTGAGGAAATAAGATTCTTCTTCGCACACCTGGCCAAGCCCCCCCACTTCCTGTCATCACCCAATCCTCGGCATAGCGCAGCCGTTCTGGGGAGTGTGGGGTTGCACCCACACTCGTGCTTTCATTCTAGTGGGTGCGGTGACACCTGGGTCCAGCAGAGGAGGAGGAAGAAGACGGAATGAGACAAAGGTAGAAGGAAGGGCTGAAAAGACAAGGACAGACAACTACACACATCTGCTCCAAATCAGTAAATCCGTGAACATCGGAGAAGGGGAGCATTTCACAGATGCTCATGTTTCACAGATGCTCGTGTTTCACAGATGCTCGTGTTTCACAGATGATGCTTGTGTTTCACAGATGCTCGTGTTTCGCAGATGATGCTTGTGTTTCACAGATGATGCTTGTGTTTCACAGATGATGCTTGTGTTTCACAGATGCTCGTGTTTCACAGATGCTCGTGTTTCACAGATGCTCCTGTTTCGCAGATGCTCGTGTTTCACAGATGCTCCTGTTTCGCAGATGATGCTCGTGCACACCCATTGTCTCTGCGGCTGGCAGTCTCAGCATCTCTTCCTCCAGAAAGCAGGATGGCTTTTGACAAGAAGGCATTACTAATGCTGCTGGAGAACATGACTCGTGAAGCAACCGGTGAATAACAGCACAGGGCTGCAGGGAGTGGGGAGTGCCCGGTAGCAGGTTTCCTCCTGGGTCACCAACCAGATCCCAGCTCATGACAAGGAGACTTCTTATTAGTTATGAATGCTTGCCCTTATCTTAGCTTGTCCCACCAGTTCTTATAACTTAATTTAACCTGTTTCTCTTCATCTATGTTTTGCCTTGGGGCTTTTTACCTTTCTTTTATTCTATATGCCCTACTCTGTGTCGCCTGGCCGGCTGGCTGGCCAGCCCTGGGTGTCTCACTCTCTTTCTCCCTCATTTTCTCTTCCTCATCCTGAGCCTAGACTTCTCCTACTACTTAGTCTATCTGCCCACCAGCCCTGCCTGTTCCTCTACTGCCTGGCTATTGGCTGTTCAGTACTTTATTAGACCAATCAGCTGCCTTGGGCAGGCAAAGCAGTATATCTGTACATCATTAAACAAATGCAGTATAAGCATATGTAACACATCTTTGCCTAGTTAAAATAACATTCCACAATGGGCCTATAATCTCAGCACCCCAGAGGCAAAGACAGGAGATTCTCAAATTCAAAGTCAGCCCAGGCAACACAGCAGGACACTATTTTAAAGAAAGTAAAAGCCTTGATATTTCTCTCCTTAGGAAACAACCAGTTGCAGAGGGCATTCAAAACTCTTGTTAAGGGCTGGGAGAGTTCCATCCCCAGAACATACATTATAAAAAAAAAAATGCCTGCTTGTAATCTCCCAGCTCTGGGGAGGAGCAGATCAATGATTCCCTGGGATTTGCTGGATAGCCGGTATAGCCTAAGACAAGTCCAGGTCAGTGAGAGACCCCGCCTCAAAACAAACAAGCTAAGGAAAAGTACTTGAGCCTGTCCTCTGGCCTCCGCTCCACATAGTCATGCACACATGTGTACCGCATACACACACACACACACACACACACACATGCACTTCTTATAAAAATTAGCAAAGTAAGAAGTAGAACTACCAAAAGAAGTTCTGGGAGCCTAAAAGAAAGAAATTGAAATAGTTCATCTGTCTATGAACAAACTACAAAGAGTGCCCCAGGAGTTCACTAGAGGAGACAGGAAAGGGCAATGGGAATTCCAAACACACTCCTTACAACTACTGAGGGCATCAAAAACAGAGTAAATCAGAGAAGCGACCTGAGTCCCCGTGCAGAGCCTCAGGAAGCATGATCGTGGAGTGTAACCCCTAGTCCTGGCTACACCTGAGGAGGAGATGGTTTATTTCACCTTACACCTTCAGGTCACAGTCCCTCACTGAGGGAAGCTGGGTAGGAACCTGGAGGAGGGAACTGAAGCAAGCGCCAAGGAGGGAGGCTGCTTACCGGCTTGTTCAGTCGCTTTCTCATATCATCAAGACTGTCTCTCCAGGGACCACACCACTCACGGTGGACTGAGTCCTCCCACATCACCTTCAAAATTGAGAAAATGCCCCATGACATAGCCAGAGGCCAGTCTGGACTCAAAGCCTCCGTTGTGGACCCCTCCTTCCAGGTGATCTTGTTTGTGTCACAAGCTAACAAAACAAAGAACCCTATTTAAACACATTAAACTACTTCTCTACCACTGACTCCCAGAGGCCTTTGCTGTTCCAAGCTAATGCTAACCATCCCAGAGTTGCTGCAGAACTCACTTCCAAATGTCCATGATTAGAGTGTTCCTTCGTTGCAAGACACTGGTTGGATCTAGCTTCCCAAGTTACTTAAAGCAAGGATAAAAACAAAGGGACTCATTTATTTAGGAGCAACACTGGATGCATGTTGGCATCTAAGAACACCCTTCACCTTTCCATCTCAAGGGTTCGAGGACTGAACTCAGGTTGGTGACGAGCGCCTTTCCTGACTGAGCCGTCTTGCGGATCTTCACCCCTCCACTTGGAATCCTAAGAAACCAGTGGTTTATACCATCTTGAAGGCATGGGGGGTGGGGAATGGGACACCAAACAGCTGAAAACTGCTGATGGAATGACCTCACACAACAAAGTTAAAACAGGCACACTAAAAAACAATTGAATTAGCCATTACTGGTTCCTAACTGGCTGCTTCAATGATCTTAAAAGCAAGAAATGCTGCCAGACTAATAGCTGGGAAGTCTCATTTGCTGCCCAAGGCTTTAAAGAAAGGCCTAGTGGCGGCTGTGGCTCTTGTTAGTGACTGGATGAGGAAATTATTAGCACGAGGCTCGCTTGGCGGCTTCCGTTCCCCAACAAAAGGCATTTGTATCTCAGGCTTTTGAAAACTTACACAAATTTGGGGGTGGGCAGTGAATATGCAGTTGAGATGAGTTAATGCGGAGATGAATAAGTCCTCCTTATTCTGAGGAACAAAGACACGCTATTGGCTCTCAAACAGCTACAATATTGAGAAGCCACATATGAGAAACTGTGCATTTTATTCCTTTAGACATGTAACATTTTCAAGGCTGAATTGCATTTTAATTTAATCATTTCAGGCAGTTATATCTCTTCAGCTAAGATTATAATAACAGGCTGCAGCCAGGCAGAGTTCCCTAGCAAATCTGTTCTAAAACGCAGCAGAAGAGGAGGGCTGAGACTTTCCACAACAAAGCTTCGTTAAGAGTCACGCCCACTGCACTTTTTAGCAATCACTGACGGCGTCTAGCACAGGAAGGTCTCATTCAGGATGTTTAAAGTAGCAGGAAAAAAAAATGACTACTGAAGAAACAGAAGACCTGAGACAATAGAATTGAGCAAGAAATCAGTGGGCAGAAAAGAAAAACAAAACAAAAACAAAATCCAAGCTAGAATCACAGACTCAACCCTCGGCAACTCAGCCATCTCGGGATCCATTTTCTCATCTACAAATGGAGATGTTCTTGTCATCTTGTCGTTTTGTTTTTGTGAGACAGGGTCTCACTCTGTACTTCTGGCTGACCTGGAATTCGCTATGTAGACCAGGCTGTGCTTGAACTCACAGAGATCTTACCCACCTGCCTCAGCCTCCCAAGACTCAAGGCGTGTACCTCATCAGGCTGATGAGCCTGCTTCACAAGGAGGCACTGAGCAATTTGCAAACGATGCCTTAACAATTCCAGACACAGCATTTGTATTAGCCCTGCACTAATGGAGTCAGTAAATGGTCCTTATAATAAGAAAACCAACCTCTGTCTTAACGTTGAAAAGAGTGGAGGAAGATGCCAGCAAGTACTGGGATGTCAACACAAAAATAACTGGAATCCAGCTTTATAGGAAACAGGAAGGGAAAAGATTAAGTCAGCTAAAAGGTTTTTGGAAAGAGTAACTTTATTCTCCGCAGAATTTGGGGGAGAAGAGGCTAGATGGACCAAGTTTTAGACTTTCGGTCTGTGTGAGCTCACTGACAGTGGTCTGTGGGAGGTGGCGAGGTGGGCTAGCCTGAAACCCTGTAGGATTTTCCTTGACTCAACCAGAAAAGACGACGAGTCTTCCAAAGTGACTCAGGAAGAGTGAGCAGAGAGAACGTCCCGTAGTTTCTGGATGCGTATTTAAAGGTGACCATGGGACTGTGTAGGTTCAGAGCCATTGGGTTCAACAGAGCCAAAGTGCTCTCAGGGCTTCGCAGAAGTCGCACACGTGCACCCCTCCCCCACGCTTCCCAGGCCCCAGAATTGGTGTTGGTGTCTCAAGCTTTCTTCCCTAGCTTTGCACACATGTAAGTGTTTTAGCTCATGAAGACAGAGACAGATAGGTAAGTGACAGACATGAGTGGCAGCATGTGTCACACACGCCTGCACCTCATTCCACAGACAGATCTTGGGAAATGCCCGTTTGTGTTAGTGGTTCTCAATTGGGGGTGAATAGAGACCTTTTTGGTTGTTACAATGCAGTGTGGTAGTGAGGGTGTTACTGGCAGGCAGTGACTGGAGTCCAGGGATCCTGCTACAATCTTACGGTGTGCAGGACAGCCCCCACACAGCCTGTCTGGTGAGACTTGCCGGTGCTCAGCAGCATTTTAACGGATAAGGAAACCCCAAGCCCGGTTAGAAGCAACAGCAATGGAGCTTGCATTCTGTTGACCAGTGTGGATCCTTTACCAACTGTGGTCATCAGAATCCCTGTCCTTGCAAATGAACGAAACCAGAGCAGCTCAAACGAATAGGTTCAAACGTGCTAGAGAAGAGCTGGGTCATTACCTGCTCCTGAGTCACAGCGATGCTATGGCCTATAACCCTGAGGTGAGCGAAAGGCCAGTGATGGAATCGAGGAACACAAGCTACACACTCAAACGTGACAGTGTGCATACAGGGCAGTTCAATAATCTGGAGGGCAGTGCGACATATCTATCATAACATTTGGGGATGTGTGTGTAGGATAAAAGGTCTGAACTTACTTCCAGGTTTGAGAACTCATCGGATCCCACCACCAATCCCTGAGCTTGAAAGCCGACCAATTCCGACCCTCCCTCCAAGAAATCCTATATAAAGCCCGCCCCTTGCTCAGTCCCCTGCTGCTTCTCCCCAAGCAGAGGCAGCCACTTTGTCTCTCCCAGGAAATTCTGTGTGAGATTTGTTGTGTGGTGTGACTTTGTGATATCCCTTGGCTCCCAACTGCCAGGATACATTTCCCTTCAGAGCTGCCATACTAGTTCTGAGGAACCCCCGCCCCACCCCAGAGTTGCAACACTTACAATATGTCTTTCAATGATGAGATTATACTGATTTTATAGAAACTGATCTTATGAAAAAAACTTACAGAAGCACATGAGAATATAATATATAATATCTGCCACACGTCTGTCTGTCTGTCTGTCTGTCTGTTTTGAGACAGGGTATTACTTTATAGCTCAGGCTATCCTGGAGTTCATTATTTAACCCAGGCTGGCCTCAAACCCATGGGGGTCCTTCTGCCTCTGCCTCTCCAGTGCTGGGGTTACAGGCATGAAACACCATAGCAAACTGTGTCAGAAGAGGGTGTTGGACCCTCTGGAGTGGGGTTACAGGCAGTTGAGAGCTACTGGGCATGGTTGTTGGGAACGGAACTCTGGTCCTTTGTAAGACCAAGAAACTCCCTACTGCTAAGCCATCCCTCTAGTGCAAATACAAAAAATAGATTTGTATTTTATTTATAATATTGAAACAGGGGGGAAAGAATAATTCACAGAAGAGTTTAAATCTCTCTGTATCAATATTTTGGAAAATTATATTTTCAGTATGTACAGTTGTGATGGAAAAACCATAACTGAATATAAAGAACTATGATGAGGGAGTAGTGGAGTGAATGTAGTCAAAATACACTTGTTTACAGCACTCAGGAGATAGAGGTAGGTAGACCTCTGGGAGTTCAAGGCCAGCCTAAAAGAGAAGCAAAATAAAATCACTTCAAAATATAAATAATGTGAACTCAGTGGGTGGAAAGAGTCGAGAGTCACCCGAAAAATGGGCAAAAGATTAGACATTTCCCAGGCTAGATATAGAAATGACAACAGATACAAAAAAACACGCAGTGTCCTTAGTTATTAAAGAAATTAAAATCAAATTCCTGGGGCGACGACACTTCACACTCACCAGGATGACTAAAAGGAGCAGGCGGAGAGCAGCGAGTGTTGAGCCTACCGTGCCGTGCCTGGAGCTGACTTCGTGTGTGTTAGGAACACAGATAAGAACAGACTTTGAAACCTCTGACCATTGGGTCACAGTCTCAAGTATCTTTGGGACAAATGGATATTATTTTAAAATTAAATAATGGTGATTGTTGTTGGAGACTTTGAGAACATGCGAAAGGCTAGAATTTACAATATGTGAATTAGAAAACCCATCTATAAAGAGGTTGTTCCTAGAGGAGTTGGAACCACCTATGATAGCTCTGCCACAAGGTCATTAACTGAGACCCAGGCCTCCTGTTTATATTTGTTGAGTGTTTATTATGGGCTACATTTTCCCCAACTATTGCATTTTATGGTAACTCATCTGCAAGATAAGTACTGTTATCTCCACAGGTAAACTGAGGCTTGCCTGGGCTCACAAAATAGTCTGGGTCAGAAACAGGATCTGAGCTCAGGTCTAACCCATTGAACTAGTCACTAGACCATACCACTTCCAAGGGTGAATAGAGTTGTTGTTAGAACCCAGTTGTGTGAGAATTAAATATAGAACTCAACACTTCAGATAAAGAACTACAGGTACAGAGGAACTTGATAAACTCTAAATCTATATCTGCATATGTTAGCATAACTTAACAGTATCATCAAGAAGATGGAATGGGAGTGTCTCAGCCAGTAAGTCCTTGCCTTGCTTGATTCCCCAAACACAAATAAAAACCCAGGCGTGGTGCTGTATATTTACACTCTGCACTGGGGAGGCAGGGACGAGGGATCCCTAGGGCTCACTAGCCCCAAGTCTAACCTAATTGGTGAGTTCTGGCCTAGTGGGAGACCCTGTCTAAAAGAAGGTGAATAGTGTTTCTGAGTATGACCCTGGAGGTTGTCCTCCATCCTCCAAAAATGTGTGCACACACTCTACATATGTGTACCTAAGAACATGCATGCACACACACACAGACACCTTAAGAAAAGAATGTGCCTATAATTAAAGCCTGACTTTCTGGAATCTAAGTGGTTGTAACACAGAAAAACTAGCACAGATTAAAATTCCTTCTTACTCAAGTCCAGTAGGTGTCCTTTGGTCTGTTGTGCGCCCCTTTAAATGCCGATCTTTAAGAAACAGAGAAGACCAGATACTGCACACCACATAAACTTTTCTTTGTGTGGTATAAATCAATTTGATGTTAAGGTGAAATCTAAGTGTTTTCAGGATCCACGTTGATGTATAAGTGAAGGCCTGTGATATTAAAAATTTTATCGTCTTTAAAAAACAATAACAAAAGAAGACGAAAATTTCAATACCATATATGCATGTTCTGAATATGTGTGTCATAGTAACAGTCTCCTCTGACATTGAACTTTCCACCCTGTAGGGATGCTCTTTAAGCAGGACGGTAAACAACTCAAAACAGCTTCAGGAAGTCCCTGAAACCAATCAGAGTCACTAGGCCCCTCCCTCCCAGAGTGAACAAAAGCTGAGAGCCTCTCTCTCAGTGCTGAGCGAGATAAGCTGCAAGGAAGACTCTGAGAGCAGACCAGCTCCCTGGAAGAGGCAGAAGCCAGGGGAGCAGCCTGGAAAAGGCTCAGACCTTCACGCAAAAAGGACACTTCCCAGCCTACTGAGCTGCCTGCAGGTATGCAGTATGCTGCAACTTTCGTTAGCTGTCACCCATGCAGGGGTGGACACTGGTGATACAGCTGTCTTTGAGCAACCCCAGTGACACTCATTGACTCACCAAGTCAGACTTTGGTGGTATCTGTACATTGGTCTGTTGTGGGCACCCCATCTGGGGTGAGTAGACTGTGCTCTGCTTCTTCCCAGGGAAAGGGCTGTCACAAAAGAGAATGGTGTGTGTTTGTGCCTGCAGAAGCCAGGAGTGGGTGTTAGATCCCTGTAGCTGGAGGTACAAGTAAGTCACCTGACATAGGTTCTGGGAATCAAACTCCAGTCCTCTAGAGGGGCAGTGAGTGCTCTGCACCATTAAGCTAAAAGCAAATCTAACGGATGAAACTATTTTAAAAAGACTATTTTAGAGTCAGGAAGATTTTGTGAATATTGATTTGTCTTTATAAACTAAAACACAACAGATATCAGTTAGAACAAAAAAGTCTATGTTATGTGTGTGCTTTACAGTAAGGATAGCTTTATTTTTGCTCTCCCCCAACCCCAAAATTAAGCTACAATGTCCTGCTTGGCTAACATCCAAAAGCCTGTTCTATTTACTGATCAATTACACAAGAACCATTCTTCCCAGGATACACAAGCAGCCAGAAGACAGAAGTACCTTGGAATTACATTTGGATCTGCAGACAGCAGAAAGACAGAGACTCTCTCTGAGGCTGAGGCGGCTGTGGCCTTGAATAAAATGGCACCCACAGGCCCACCAGGAGCAGCGCTATTTGGAGGTGTGGCCTTGCTGGAGTATTGTGGAGGAAGTGTATCACTGTGGGTGGGCATGGAGGTCTCATAAACTCAAGCCACGCCCAGTGGGGCGGTCTGTTCCTTTGCCTGCCAATCCAGACGCAGAACTCTGAGCTACTTCTCCAGCACCATGTTTGCCTGTGTACCTCCACGCTTCCCTCCGTGATGATAATGGATGAAACTTCTGAACTGGAAGTTTCCCCAACTAAATGTTTTTCTTTGTAACAGTTGCCATGGCCATGGTGTCTCTTCACAGCAAGAGAGACCCTAACTAAGACAGTTGCCAAGAACACCTCTCTAGCGACTCTACAGAGAACGAGTGCACGGACTCGGTCTCATCTTCCAAGGCACATGATCTTGGACACCCTTGTCTTTCCTCCATCCTCCTTACTGAAAGGAGCACAGAATACTTATATATAAAAAGTAGTCATATGCTTTGCTACATCCACGGCTGTCTCACCAGTGTAGCAGAAATGCTGACTGGATGGGCAAATATTGCCGGCAGGATTGGGATTTGTGCTTCTAGGAGCTGTGTGTTTCAGGTGGTCCCTTGGCAACCAGTTGTGGTGTAATGCTGCCTGAGTCGCCATTAGTACTGACTCGACCTGGCTGTCCTTGGAGCCATATGTGTGTCTTTTCCCTTGTCTGTGTGTTCTTTGTGATCCTTACATATTGCTAACAGATCAGACTATTCCAGGCAGTTGTGGATATAAACAAGATTGCTGAGGACATTTTTGAATTCTGCTCCACTATTAATTAAAGCCTTAAAAAAGTAGCCAGTTCTGGGAATTGCCAAAATCATCATTAGGACAATTCCTTGATGATGTGGAATAAAAGGAGTTAATCTTAGCAGAAAAAACCTTAGAAGCCTTCTACAGGAAAACAGCATTAGGCATTTATGTGCAACTTAACAGGAGGCCTATGCAACCTTCCTTATGGCCAGAAAACCTAGGCTAATTACAACAACTGACCCTGAGAGTCGGGAAGGGAAAGGAGTTGAGATTAATGGTACAAAATGAGTCTCAGAAAGTTTTTCCAGCAAGATAGTAGCCTTCTTCTTTCTCACCCAGACACACAAGGTCACTTAGCTGAGCCCAGCCAGCCACCTGGTACAAGCTGATAAAGATGGGCTAACTCAAGAACAATGGTCTCTCTAATAATAAGAAAAAAGAAGGGGTAACTTTACAAATGTAAGGAAGCAAAAGTCCTTGTACTCATGCCAAAGCATCTTTAAAGATTCTCTTTGTAAAACTGTTTTATGCCGTTCTTTTCTATTTTATGATCTGATGATGTATGCCTTTGCCAAGTCCTTTGTTTTGTAATAATATATAATCCTGCAACTGAAGTAAGTAAATCGCAACAGCATGTCTCAAAAACATTGAGAGTGTCTGTGTGTCACTTTTCCTTGCTGTATCCTGATTTCTCCTGTGCCTTCGCCCTGATTCCCTTACGGTCTGAGTGGCTCTCCTGAGCCGGTCCGTAGCAATGCTTCATTCAGTGGTGGCCCAAAGCAAAAGCATCCCGTGACTGCATTGCCTTTCCCGCCATTCAGTAACTGAGTCCAATAAACTAAATGGGATCTCTGAATGCAGTGCACAGGAGACAAGATCAGAGCCTCGGGTGGACCAGCCTGACTCCATCGTAAGATTAAAAGCCATCTTTTACAAGATCAAAATAAGTTCATTCCTGTTTTCTGTAAAACTTGTATTTGACCAAGTCTTGACCTATTTTCTGAAATTTGACATGTTCCATATCCAAACCCTAACCTCCACCCTGAGGATAAAATGTTCTACCGAATAATTCTGAGATGTTCAGCCAAGTTCCTACATAACCAAAGTTCCTCGCAGGTTTTGGGACTATATAAATCCTACTGTCTCCTATATTTGATGCTATTTTCTCAATCCCTACTTTAAGGAAATAGCCCTGTCTGATAGAAAATAAAGTTTGCATAATTACCCTTATTTGGATTAACATTTGGAGTCTCAGTGAGATCAAGACACCAACCCAAATTCTGAAGCTGGGCCTTTATTCCAGGATGACTCCAGGACTCCAGGACCAGAATGCTGCCCCAGAAGGTGTCCTTAAAGATGTCCCAAAGCTCCAAGGCATGCTTTCAGTTTGTCAGATTAAATTGCACACTAAAAAGAAGCCAGGAAATAACTGTCTGATGAGGCCTTCATCAGTAAGTCTTAGACGGTGTCTCCTTCAATGACATCCAGTGCTGTTTTGTTTGCCTCCTGACCTGGGCACTAGGGGAAAGGTCAATCTGCCAACCGGTTTCTTGGATGCTGGTAACCAAGAGGGAAGTTGGTCAAGATCAGTTGAATGAAGGAAACCACTGCATGCTTTGCTTTTGACCGGTCTCTTTGGACGACATGAACGTTCTGTGTTCTATGGTCACTGGTTTCATTTTTTTTGACTCTGACCCTTGAACTTTTTGTGTTCTGTGTTTACTGTTTTTTTTTTTTCTGTCTTTTGAAATCTGCTGCTACTCTCCCTGCTGCCACTCCAGCAAGAAAACTTTGAGCTTCTTTGTTTTCCCTGGTGCAGGCTAGATCTGGGTTAGCTCCTAGGTGCTACTTACGGTGACGTACTTCATGGAAAACAGGCAGACAGGCAGACAACCACCTGGACAAACCGATCAGCTCTGTGACTCTGTGACTTTGGCCGCTTGCCATGGCGGCTTTCTCTGCTCTCAGGTTGCTCGGGTCCCTTCCCCCTGGTCACGGAATTCACTTTAGCAGGGATCCAGATGTCTTTTAGATGTGGATAAAATTGAAATACTGCTTCTGCTGTCCTGCTTTGTTGAAATACTGAGTCTGGACTTGGGTTATGGCTCCTCCAGCTCTTGACCCAAGCACATTTACTTAAAAGTTTTTTGTCTGTGCAATGACAGGTGAGTTACCTGATTGTGTGACAAAAAATGAAAGCAAAACAAAAAGCTAAGAAGTTAGTGCCACAGCTGTAGGTGCAAAAACTTCAGACGTCTTTGGTAAAGCTCACGGGTCTGACTAAGTCTGTCCCTGCACCTAGCAAGCTGCTCCCTCCACACGGGTCTGACTAAGTCTGTCCCTGCGCCTAGCAAGCTGCTCCCTCCACACGGGTCTGACTAAGTCTGTCCCTGTGCCTAGCAAGCTGCTCCCTCCACACGGGTCTGACTAAGTCTGTCCCTGTGCCTAGCAAACTGCTCCCTCCACCCCATGGGTTACTTCCTTGTTATTATTTTTATGCAAAAAAGACTTTTTCTGCCAGACATTCCCAGAATGTTACCTGAAATGCTTTCTAGATAGCCTTGGATATCTACGAACGTGCATGTGATTATCATCACCTGAGGAGCCAGTGAATATCTTAAAAGATCATCATAGAAGCCGGTTCCTAAACTAAGGGTCTCCATGAAAGTGGCTAAAACGTGCTTCAGAGAAAAACAGTAGGAAGATGATGAATAAAGAACAGAAAATAAAAATAAACCGAGAGGGAAATGAAGATTTCAAAGACGCCAGTGCAACAGGGAGCTCTAGGACAAATGGTATCTTAAAGTTTGTCTTGATGTGCACATGGCAGCTGCTGGCCCACAGGACTGCGTGATCGGATGAAAACCCAGATACTTGGATGTGCAGGTGCTGATTATTGGTAGCAAACTATGCAAAATCTGAGGACTGGCTCTTACTGCTGGGTTAAGGGACATCATGGCTACTGTGTCTTCTGTTAAGTTCTTCCACTGGGCCTATAGCACACTCAGTCTAAAGCCCTACAAGTTCCATGTTCCTCAGGGCTAATGTTAAAATGAAAATGCTAATCAATTTAGAACCAAGTTTGAATCATAATCTTATAAAACAGACTAACTTGTTATAAAAATAGTTAAGATATGTGGGTTGATAGTCACCTTATAAATGACCAGGTTCTTTAACATGTTCAGAACTATGCTTATAGTTTATTTACAGGAATAGCTGTGTTTAGCTTCCTTTGTATGTTTTCAGGGTTAATCCTGGAGCAAATAACTAAAAATGAGTAAAAGTTTATTTAAAATTATTAGATGGCCCTTAAAACTTTCCAGGGTCTATTGAATATGGCATTTAAAATGTTTTGTGGTGAAAGACTGTTAAGATAGACAAAAATGCCAGATCCTAGAGGTGGCCCTCAGTCTCCAAAGAAGACAGATGGGGCATAGCACTGGATTGTGGTGATGCTAATCACTGAGAAAAATTGCCCCGTGCCTTGCCTGCTGCCAGGGCCCTGCACAAACAGTGGCCACTGTTGGTTTGACTGCCCTGCTGTGTCTGAGTCCAACTGGGTTAACCTTCCCAAGTTCCTCAACCAGAGGAAACTCTCTCAGACATTGCCAGGGGCCTATGCTGTCCTGTATAGTAGCTGAAGATGTAATGTCATCTTGTGTGACAGCTGAAGACTGACCTCTGCCCCCAACAAAACTACCATGCGTGCCTACAAGGGTAATTGTCCAGGTAGCTGGTAAGTCCTGTTGTTTTAATTGATACAGGGTCCATTTGGATTATACTTCCTGCTGTGGTTTATCCTTCTCAGATCTCCGATGGTGTCGACAGCTAACTGTGGCTTTATCAGTTAACAACAGCTGCCTGGCTAATGTGTTTCATAGAGGAGAATCAGGACTTGTCTTCTGATGAGAAAGGCAAACTCACAGGCAGAGCTGCCTTATTAACAGGCTTCATATGAAAGGATGAACTGGCTTCAGATATAGCTTTCACTATTTAAAGGAACTTGTTTTGCAATGACTGGTCTCAGTAATCAGTCACCTGTGTCTCATGGCAAATGACTGAATTTAAAAAAAGCTTTTAAATTTATGTAAGTTCTGAAAGTCTAAGAAAATACTCTAAAATAAATACAAGTTATAAAGGTCTGAGGATATGAAAACTTGGGTCTAGCTTTCATAACGGTCTAGGAAAATGATTTAATATATATAAGTACGTTACTTGATAGTGTTATACTAAGATCTCAAAGGGTCAGAGTTGTAGCATCGATCATTGCAGGTCTTGTAAGTGGTAAAGCACTGGCTACGATTATCACAAGCTCGAGATTTTACATTTTCTTTGGTTGTCTTCTAAATAGAGACCTGAAGTGGCTCGTCTTCATGCTAAAAACTTAGCTGCCCAACCTATATATCCAGCCCTCTGGACAGAAAAAAAATGTTTATTCTTTTTAACCCAAAGCCCTAGCTTTTGCTATGACTCAAAACTATGACTCTCCAGCTGGTTTACAGACACCTGCTAGCTGCCTTTTCTGCAGTGTGGATTTCTGCATGGAATGCAAACAGTGGGGATGCTAATGTCTCTAAAACTCTCATTTCCTTTTGTGGACTAAAAAGTTCACGTAAGCTTCAGGGAGCTGAGGGAGTCACAAGACTTGGATCTACTGCGCACAGGTCAAACTGTGAGATAAGCCTGTCAACTAAGCCTGGGTTTCTCCACCTGCCTTTCTCTCCCCTGGCTTGAGACTCCACCCTTCTCCCAACTACCAGGACTCCAGTGGGCCAGCCTGGAAACTCCAAACACAAAAGTCTGCTGTTGGAGTATCTTCTATCATCCTGTGAACTCTGAGTTTGCATCTGTGTTGATTAAATGAAATTAACCCTGGGTCAGGAGGCTGAGGTAGCAACTAGTTGACGGAAAGTGATCATAGAGCATCAGAGGGCATCCGGGAGAGCTAGAGAGACCCGGGAAGTAGTAGGCTTTGTGGAGTAGCTGGGCTGCTGACAGAGAAGCCTCAGTTGCTGGCTGAAGTAGCAGTAGATTAAGGCACAGCCACTGGGCTGAATATTACAGCAACGGTTTCCTTTGCGTTCTTTAACTTCTGTCCCTGGTCTCTGTCTTGGCAGAGTTCCACTCAGCTGGTAGACGCCATCCAGAGATCAGCTGGACTACAAACTGCCCCAAAGGTGACCTACACCGTGCCAGCCCCAGGTAGTCCCACAGAACTGGAGCCCCCTGGACTTGCTGAGAGCTGATGTGAACCAGTCCAGCCGATGTGATTGCTCCCTGTCTTGTCAGCCGGGTCAGCGAACCAGACGCTTCTGATGAGCGCCCCATTGCCCTAATATTCCTTCAGGGCCTTTGGCTAATATTCCAGCTGTCCTGGGCAGGACAATAGTGTCCCAATTTCAGGAGGAAGTAGTAAAGAGAGTATATCACCCCTTATCCTCAACAAAGGCTGGACTATTAGATCCAAAGGAAACTCCCTGGCAAGGGAGACAAAATGGCTACACATATAATGCCTATTGGCATACCAGGCTCCCACATTGTCAAAAGGTATGTGTTAAAACCAAACAGACTAGTGTTTCTCAACATATGCATTAGGAACCCCTTTTGGGGGTCAAATAACCCTTCCACAGAGGTTACCTAAGACTATTGGAAAACACAGATATTTACATTATGATTCATAACAGTAGCAAAATTACAGTTACGAAGTAACTACAAAAGTAATTTTATTAGGCCGGGTGGTTGTGGTGCAGGCCTTTAATCCCAACACTCAAGGATGGCAAAGGCAGGTGGATCTCTGAGTTTGAATCCAGCCTGGTCTACAAAGTGAGTTCCAGGATAGCCAGAGAAATCCTGTCTCAAAAAAAAAAAAAAAAAAAAAAAAGATAATTTTATGGTTGGAATCACCACAGCATGAGGAACTGTATTAAAGGGCTGAAGCATCAGGAAGGTGAGAACCACTGAAACAGAGCAAGATCAACAGGTATAGTCATCAGCTAACACAGTTCTACAATATAAGGCATTCAGCTGCTCTCTGCAGAACAAAGAGGATAGCTTTTTAAAAATGTATTCTTCCTGTGCTTACCAATCAGACACAATTGGAGAGACCCTAGCCACGATACAAATAAATATTGTCTCTCACCAAACAGAAAATGCTAAGTTGCTTACCCTCCACTGGTATTATCAGCCTGCACTACAGATATAAATGATCGTTCCCTATCAAGGATTTGAAAGGGACACATAAGACAATGGTAGACCAGCCTGACTCCATCTTAAGATTAAAAACCATCATATTACAACATCAAAATAATTTCATTCCTGCGTTCTGTGAAACTTGACCCATTTTCTGGAATTTGACATGTTCCACACCCTATACCCTGACTTCTACCCTGATAAGATAAAATATTCTGCCTAATAGTGTTGAGATGTTCAGCCAAAAGTTCCTACATAACCAAAATTCCTCTGGAAATCCCCCTACCCTTGAAAAGCCCCTAGTCTCACAGTTTTTTAAGGTGCTATACCAACCCTACTGTCTCCTATAGTCAGTGCTACTTTGTCAGACCTTTAGGGAGACATCCCTGTCTGACAGAAAATGAAGCTTGCTTAGTTTGATTATAGAATTTAGGCGATGGTCTTTATTCTCATTCAGCAGGATTAACTCCCCAAACCACAACATCTTGGGCAAGTTACAACATCAAAGTTCTATGTCCCCATCTCTAAGACGGAACTGCAGGGACCTACTTTTGGAAACTCTATAAGGATGAAATAAGAAACTGTAAGAAAGAGCTTTGAAAACTACAAAGGCACATGCGTGCACACACATGTGTGCACACACACATACATAGACACACGCAAGCCTACTGTTGGCCTTTCTCTAGTTTGCTTATTGCTTTTCAAAAAGCCCCACGAGGCTTTCTAAACCTAATTCCACATCAGTGACTCAACATCTTGCATCTCTGCCCTTCCATACTAAAATTTTAAACTTCACCAAAGAAAGTCATCACCCCCTCTGTAGCTACTCTCTCTCTCTCTCTCTCTCTCTCTCTCTCTCTCTCACACACACACACACACACACACACACACACACACACACACACACCGAGAGAGAGAGAGAGAGAGAGAGCCTTCCAGTCTCACAAACCTAATAAAAATCACCCCTTACACCTCCTTATAAGACACTCTGAAAATTCCGTTTGCTGAGTCTGTTGGCTTGCCAGCCAGAAGGTTGTATGACGATGCTACAGGTCACCTTTCCTTCTCTAGGTCTGTCATGATGCCCTAGTGAGTTCTCTCCTGCTCCAGGCTCCAAGTCTCCTCCTTTCACCTAACCATGGCAGTCTCCATTGTCCTTTAGGTCGGCCAGTGTCGTCTCACTTCCTGCCCCTCATGGACTCATCGTCATGGCTTCCATGACCACGACTAAGCAGAAAACCCCCATCATTATTCCCAGTCCTGATCTCTCCCAGGTCCGCTGGATTCTCTCCCCACCAGCTTTTCCATAACATGTCCAAGACAAAACTTAGTCGCTCTCCTGTTCATTCTTCTGTCTGCTTTTCTTCGCCCATGTGTCCTTAGTTCCCTGATTCCTGCAGGTCCCTTGTCTCGTGTTGCATCCCGTTGAACTACTGGCTGCTTTGCAGAGCTGTAAGTGCTCTGCATCTTTCTTGAATACCAGTAAGTTTTCTCACTGACAAACCGTGGGGGAATCACAAATATTGACATGTAGTTTAATTGCATAATAACTTTAAAGCTCACAGAGAATGTACAAAGTGACAGATTCCGTTGAGCGTTTTCACGCTCAGCCTCAGGAGCACGATTGTGAAATGGCGATTCACGTTAAACGGCAGAGAATAAAATAGCCTGTGTACCCAGTCTGCCTCTCAGACCGTTAGACAGATGGCACAGTTTCCCCAGAAATACGAATGGTACGGTTCTTTCAGAGCTACAGTGGGCCTTCGTGTCAGAGTTAGACTCTTGAAGGTAGAGCTGGCTTTCCATTCGCGTGCCTGGAGACCTAGCACCTTCCTTGGGAACTGCGGCCCAGGTGTCTGTTCTGCCCCACCCACCCTTGTGCCCTGGCCTAGCAGAGACACCAGAGGCTTACTATTTTCTGCCACACCCACCCTGTTACTGTTGCTGCTGGGTCCGTGAGAAGTGCTTGCTGCTCCACTCAGATCCGAGCTGGATGTCCCTTGATGGTGCCCAGGGTTTTGATTTGGTCATTTTGAGTTTGTCACTAAGAAACAAAAGCAAAAACATGCCTCTCTTGTGTAGACTGGAAGGGCGACTCTCAGCCTCTTTTATTAAGGGCAGATGATGTAATTCTACCTCGATGCTTCTCGTTCCTGAAGCCCTAAATCACCTTTCTTCCCCGGAAGTCCAGGTTTCACCTTAAAACCCGGCCTACGCTGGGAAACGCTGTCTCACAGTCGTGTTATTTAACTTTGTTTACCCCTAGTCACTTCCCCTGAAGGAAGTCCCCCCAGTCGGTTCCAAAATTCCATCGTCTTCTTTGCCGCTCTTGCCTCCCAACTTCTTCCTCTTTCCCCCTAAAGAACCTCCGTGAGCTGCGGGAGCAAATCCAATCCTGGACCATTGGCCTCTTTCCTTTCTGGGTCTCTTGATATCATACGGCCTCAGCGCTCTCAGTAAAATCACACAGAGAATAAAAATCAGCAACCCAAACATCCCAGTTCTCCAGGAGCCCCCTTCAGTAAACCTGAAGGAAGAATGAAGACTGCCTGTCTGTTCCGAGACTATTGGTCCACCGTAGTTTTTCGGCTGGCTTTTCATTTAAAATGACAGGCAGGACTGCCAAAGACCTACAACCATGTGAAATAATTTATCAGCCAGCGCAAAGGAGGCTTCTAGAAGGGCGAGATAAACAGCCAGAAAAAGAAAGCCCAAGACAGACTCGCGTCACCGCAGAAAAGCAGGGAGTCACGGCAGACAGCTGGAGGGTCGTAAACTGCGGCCTCACAGGACACGGCTCAAGCTGGTCTCTGGGGATGCAGGTGCCCAGTGAGCACTTGAAACGGCGTCTAAGGTGGGGTACGTTCAGCGCCCTAGTTGTTCCCCTCTTCTGCCTGCCTCTGTCTGAATGTACAGAGCAATCCCACTTTGCAGAGAGGAGAAGTGGCCTTTCAGAGCTGCCCTGAGCTAACATCTGCTGTGGAAATGTTTCTGCTCTTTCTCCCTCTTTCTTCCTCCTCAACACTGTCCCAGCGGCCTTCAACCCTGCTGTCTGCTCTGGGATTCTAGAAGCTCACCACCCTCACCAACAGTCTACACTGGATGAGAATGAGCCGTTGGTTCCTTCTCCACTTTCCAAAGAGAACAGATATGCGAGAGACACTGGGGTCATGGGAGACCGTCCGGACTGATGGCTGCCTTACTGTCCAGCCAATGCAGGCTTGTGCTATGCTAGTATGCTAGAAAATACTCCATCAACTAAATGTCCAAACTTGAATTTTTTTTTTTTAGTCAACTATCAATTCAGGTTCATGCCATCTGTGGTCTTTGCTGTCACTAACAAGAAACCACGACACACAGAAAAAAAAAAAAAAAAAAACCTATGGTGAGAAAAAGGAGTATCCCTGAGATATCGTCTGGAAATTTTGACTGGTTTTGTTTTTTGTTTTTTGTTTTGTTTTTTTTTTTTTGGTGTAAATTGACCCACAGATCACTGAAACATGAATAGAAAATAGCTACATAAAAATTTGGTCATTCTAATCCTAGCAGTATTAGCTACATATTTGCAAGACCTAAAACCAAAATTCAGACTATTTCAAAATGCCTTCAGAAGAGCATTAAAGCAAGCATGCCTTTTCAGCATGAGGCTGCGTACAAAGGCATGAGCAGGGCTGATGTACAGCTATTTGATGATTCAAATAGGAAACATAAATGCACTTCTAACATAGAGATGGTTGATATCTGACTCCAAGCATGTAAATTTCTCTGTTTAAAAATAAGACCAGGACAGATATGTTGGGACATGCTTATAATACAGTACTCAGGAGGCTGAAGCAGGTTGATCTCTTGTGAATTCAAGGCCAGTCTAGACTTCATAGAGAGTTCCAGGTCATACAGGAGTTCATAGTGAGACCCTGACTCAGACAGGCAGGCGGGCAGACAGACGGGAAGACAGACAGGCAGATAGGCAGGCAGGCAGGCAGGCAGGCAGGCAGGCAGGCAGGCAGGCAGGCAGACAGACAAGAAGGCAGGCAGGCAGTAGATAGTCTTTGCCTACTACCAGATGGCTCAGCAGGTAAAATGCTTGCTGTAAAAGCCCGACAACCTGATTTCCATTCCCAGACTCACAGCTAACTCCTGAAAACTGACCTCTGACCTCTACACACGTGCCCTGGCATGCGCACATCTGCACGTGCACACTGTGCTTGCATCTACTAATCATAAATAAAGCAAAAGCAAGACCTTTATGAGAGGAGACGTTTGGACCAAATCACTCAGGCTCAGAGTAGACACTAATTGGAGAGGGGAGAAAAGTAGGCTGGAGAGCCTGCCCACTGCAGACAGACACTGGGGGAGCCTGTACACTGCAGACAGACACTGGGGGTGTCTGGGGGAGCCTACCCACTGCAGACAGACACTGGGGGAGCCTGCACACTGTAGACAGATACTGGGGGAGCCTGCACACTGTAGACAGACACTGGGGGAGCCTGCCCACTGCAGACAGACACTGGGGGAGCCTGCACACTGCAGACAGACACTGGGGAAGCCTACACACTGCAGACAGACACTGGGGGAGCCTGCACACTGTAGACAGACACTGGGGGAGCCTGCACACTGCAGACAGACACTGGGGGAGCCTGCACACTGTAGACAGACACTGGGGGAGCCGCACACTGTAGACAGACACTGGAGGAGCCTGCACACTGCAGACAGACACTGGGGGAGCCTGCACACTGCAGACAGACACTGGGGGAGCCTGCACACTGCAGACAGACACTGGGGGAGCCTGCACACTGTAGACAGACACTGGGGGAGCCTGCACACTGCAGACAGATACTGGGAGAGCCTGGATACTGTAGACAGACACTGGGGGAGCCTGCACACTGCAGACAGACACTGGGGGAGCCTGCACACTGCAGACAGACACTGGGGGAGCCGCACACTGCAGACAGACACTGGGGGTGTCTGGGGGAGCCTATCCACTGCAGACAGACACTGGGGGAGCCTGCACACTGTAGACAGATACTGGGGGAGCCTGCACACTGTAGACAGACACTGGGGGAGCCTGCCCACTGCGGACAGACACTGGGGGAGCCTGCACACTGCGGACAGACACTGGGGGAGCCTGCACACTGTAGACAGACACTGGGGGAGCCGCACACTGCAGACAGACACTGGGGGAGCCTGCACACTCTGTAGACAACAAATTTTCTCAAGAAAAACCATGGAGTTGCTTCCTTTAAAGGATGTCCTAGTCTGTTTACTGTTGCTATTAAAAGAATACTAGAGACTGGATTACTCACGAAGGAAAGTTTACTTCGGCTCACAGTTTGGGACATCCAGAGGCACTGTGCCAGCATCTGCTCAGCTTCTCTAGAGGGCATCCTTGAAAACCATCAGTGCAAACGGTGGTACAGTGGAAGACCAAAAGGAGGGCGGAGACGCTGCAATGCCTAATCCATTCCCAGGAGAGAAGCAGCAATCTGTTCTCAAGGGCTCCCCGCTGTAGCCCAGCCCCAGGTCCTACCTCTGAGCATGTCACAGTGGCAATCAAACTTCAAGTATCAGAGGAAACAGCCATGTTCAAGCCACGTATTTCTTGACGGGTATATTTAGTCTAGGGAAGCAGAATTGAAAAGCAGAATCAGCACACCCTGGTTCTGGAGTCAAACTGTTTAAAACCTCCCTCTCCTCTGATGTCAGAGATGACCCAATGGTGTGGCTAGAACATGCGACTGAACATGGACCTTCTTTGAAAGGCCCGTCATCGAAAGTTTAGCTAAGTTTAAGTTCCCCACAAAAGACAAAATCAGAGTTTGGGTAACTGAAAGTATGGCAGGTGGGCAGAGACAAGATGAGCAAACATCGTAATTTACAGTAGGCGCAAAGCAAGGCTCAGAAGGTCCTATTTGAGAGGACGTGTGGTCCTGTCTGGCTAACCATGGTGTTCCCAGAGGTGAAATAGAGAGGAAGGATGATGAATTATTCTCTGAATAGTCAGAAACTTGGTTTCTTTCTAGAGAGCAAATGTGTATCTTGAATTATAGAAACGGAATCAGGAACCTCAACCAACGTCTAGGCTTGCCCACTTTATAGACCCACAACCCCTTAAAGAAGAAGGGTGCCAGGTTGCCGTGAGGAGGGACTCTGGTACACTACCAAAACATTACACAGTCAAACTATCGCCCATCCTTCCCTTAGGACCTACAGCCTCATATCAGGATAATAGGCTGGGGAAAAGGAAGGAAGAACCAACCTTTCTTAGACTGCTGGACACTGGCTCCAAGCAGATTTTGACTTTGAGAGTTCCCTCCCACTCAGTATCATTGCTGGACGCTCACTCTGAACAGATATTGACCTGGGGAGCTCACACACAGCACAATGGCTGGACACTGGCTCCAAACAGATGTTTACCTGCGGGGGAGGGGTCACACACAGCACCTTGCTGTATACTGGCTATGAACAGATGTTGACTTAGGGAGCTCACACACAGCGCCATGGCTGGATGCTGGCTCTGAACAGATGTACCTGGAGAGCTCACACACAGCACCGTTGCCCTCCTGCTGAATTGAGGCCTGGAGTCAGATGATCATTGGGGTTTTAGTCAAGGCCCAACCCACAATGGATCTGATGGGTCCCTGGACCTGTTCTGTGGGTCTTTTTCTCAGTCCTAGGATGCACAACAGAGGTAAATATGCTTAGCAGCTGGCAGAGCCCCGCAACACCCCTCTATGGCCTGTGAAGCAGAGGCTGTTGAGGAAAGGCATCAGAGCTGCCTCTATCCGAGAAAATTAGAGCAGAAGATCGCATGCCCAGAGAGACACGGGCATCGTGGACATCAGTGCCAGCGTGAAAACCTGAAGGATAGGATTCCAGAGTGGCAGGTCCTGCTATCTGACTCCATTTGAGCTTTGCAGATCAGTTAGCATTAGCTTAGTCGCACGGCGATCCAGTCGCACTGCTGTACCAGATGTGGCTTCCTCGCTTGAGTTGGTCCTCTAGCAACTGCTTTTTCCCTTCGTGTCTGCCCGTATGGCCCACCAGCAGCAGTTGGTTTTCCTCTACTAAGATCAGCGGGATGCCTTTTTAAAAAAAATGCTACCTCAGAGGAAAAATCACGTAATTTCACAGGACCTTGATCAGTTATCTCTCCCACAAAATAGTGCGCTGGTCTGTTGCATTGAAACATTGTGAGGTTTGCTTCAAGCAAATGAGAGGTAACATCTATAACAGAACTGTTGGTAAAGCATGTGTCTGTCAGATGGTAGGGGGAGACATTCAAGTAAAATTCGAGGGGCTCACTTCAGTGGGATTTTTAGGAGCACTGTGGTGTAGGGTATGCCAAAATATCTCTTGTAAATGGAAGGACAAGTTGTTGTACCTGGCCCTTCCTACAACCAAGAAAATAGCACAGCACTCATGTACCTGTTTGGATTCTGAGGAAGCACATTCTGCTCTTGGGTGTGTAATCCAACACCCTAGGTGAATGACTGGGAAAGTTACTTGGTTTGAGTGGACCCAGACTACACTAGATCCAGGCTGCTACACAGGCTTTGTCCCTTGGACCTTCTACTACAGCAGACCCGATAATAGTTGGGATGTCTGTGGCAAGAACGCTATCCGGAGCCTTTGGCAGCTCCTCTAGGTGAATCACGGGAAAGGCCCTTGGGATTTTTTGAGCAATACCCTGCTATCCTTGCTGAAACTTCTCCCTTTGAGAGGCAGATCTTGACCTTCTGCTATTGAGCCCTACTGGGAAGTGAATGTTTGACTTTGGACCAGAACTGGCCGTGTGCTCACCTACCAAGCTACAAAGTTGGGTGTGCACAGAAGTAGTCCATCATCAAACAGAAGAGGTATTTGCATACCTGGGTCTGAGCAGGTCCTGAAGGTACAAGTAAGTGAGTGAAGAAATGGCCCTAATTCCTATGGCTCCTACTCCTGACACAAGGCCTTCGGCCCCTAGTGCGTATCTAGTATCAGTTGGGAATGGAAGAGAAGATTCTGGCGAGGCCGTGGATTTTAGATGGTTCTACACAGTACACAGACACTTCCTGAGAGTGGACAGCTGTTGACTTGGAAGACCTGTCTAGACATCCCTGAGGATGGCGGTGAAGGGGAATCTTCACAGTGGGCAGAACTAGGGAGGAAAATGGCCACATGGATGGCTGTACACCAAGCCATGGCTATAGCAAATGTTTTCATGAGAGGGTCAGGAACTTGGTAGGGCTATTGAAAGGTTGAAAAAAAGTTAAAATTGGTGATGAAAACATTTGGAAAAGAAGTACGTAGGTAGAACTACTTCACACTAGAGCTGGGAAAGAGTAGTCTGGTGGGGGCGTTCATGAACTAGCATCCATGAGACAAGCACAGCCATGCTAAGGGCACCAGTCCCTGAGATTCATGGGAATGGCAAGGCTTTCCGCCGCAGAATCGGGAAAGGATATTGACAAAAGGTTCACATTTAGCTAAAAAACAATTCATGTAGAGCACTGAGCACAGTTTCCCCCTCCCACATGACCACATGATCACAACCCCTCCCCTATAGCATGATTAATAAAAACCCAGAGACAGATATTGAGGTTCAATCTGAAGGTCAGAAAAGATAAGGAGCTAGCCACTGGCTCTTACCTCCATCTATCTCAAACCAAAGATGGCAATCCTACCTCAAGGAATCCTCAGAATGAGACTACCTGAGAGCTGTCTCCTCCTGTCTCATATTCCTCTCTAGGGCTGGGATTAAAGGTGTGCACCACTACAGCCCAGTTTCTATGGCAAACCAGTGTGGCTACTGGGATTGAAGGTGTGGTCACCACTGCCTGGTCTGTAAGGCTGACCAGTGCAGCTGTTTTACTCTCTGAACTTCAGGCAAACTTTATTTATTAAAATACAAATGAGATATCTCCCTCCCCATGACTGTTCCCTTACAGACACCTCCCCCACGCTACTATCAGCTACCCCACCTCCTCATTTGTGCTGTGCATGATCAACTCACCCAGCTGAGCTCTCCCTCTGAGCTCACAGCTCACCCCACCCCAGCGTTATGTTACTTATGTCTATTTCTTTTAGTCTCCCATTGGCCTCAGTTAGGTTTCCAGTACCCAGTGTATAGACCACAGCAGTTTGGAGTCCAGGAGGCCCCTTAGGTCACCTATTAGTGTTACCAAGCCATTATTAAAATCAGGTGGTGGTGGCACACGCCTTTAACCCCAGCACTCAGGAGGCAGAGGCAGGCAGACCTCTGTGAGTTGGAGGCCAGCCTGGTCTACAAGAGCTAGTTGCAGGACAGGCCCCAAAGCTACAGAGAAACCCTGTCTCGAAAAATCAAAAATAAAATGAAATAAAATCAATGGGAAACTTCAACAGTCAGATCAAATCTGGGTGATATGACAAATGACCCAGATCCTTTAGGACTGAAGAGGGGTCATCCTTCTAGGTAAAGGACCAAAGCTTGCTGATTTTACTTTGACAAATAATGGATCAGGAAATTGAGAATTATTCTTCATGTTGTCAGCAGACTGTATGTCTCTTTGTAGTCAGAAAGTAGTCCTAAGTGGTTTCCATAATTTACATTTCTGTGATTACATTGCGATTTAGAAACTAGTACTTATTAATAGCATCTAACATTAGAATCTCACCTTTTACTTTTCCTATAAATGATATTTATAGACTTCTCACAAGCCTCAGAGGTGGATAGAACAGCTGTTATTTGCCCCATTTAGAGAGTTAATTTATGGTGTTGGAGACTGTCAACTACATCAGAACTTCGGTTAATACTCTGGAAACTTAACACAGTCTTTGATGAAGCTGTGATATTCTCTGGAAAAGCAAGAGGGTAACTCAAACTTTTTTTCATCAATTTCCTGGAATCCAGTCATAAATCCTTGGTGATTTTGAGCTTAAGTATGATAACTTTAAATGGATCTGTAGCTTAGAAATTCCTGCTGTCGTGAGTAATGTATCACTTCACATATTCTAAGAACATAAGATAATGGAGTTGTAACTCACAGAGCAGAGCAGAGCAAGAGCCCTCTAAAGGATACAAAGTAGTAATGGAGTGGCATTGTCTGTATCCTCTCTGAAATACAGAACTATAAAGAAGACACTCTCTCCTGTATGGGGATGAACATAGTTTATTTAACCACAAACTAGAATTCCTCTTCACGTTACAAAATATATGGAGTGTGTCTTAGTTACTTTTCTATTGCTGCAATAAAATGCCATGACCAAGGAAGGGCTCACTGGGCTCACAGTTCCGGATGCGGGGAGTCCATCATGGGGAAGCAGCAGGTATTGTGGAAGCAGGAGCCGCAGGCTGAGGGCTCACATCTTGAACCAAAAGCATGAGGCAAAGAGGGTCAAAGTCGGAATGGAGAGAGTCGCTGCTAAACTTTCCAAGCCTGCCTCTGGTGACAAGCTTCCTCCTGCAAGGTCACACTTCCTATGTCTCCCCAAACAGCACCACCAACTGGGGATCAAGTATCCAAATGCTTGAGACTATGGGGGAGTGCCCCATCCAAAGCACCACAGAGCAGAACAAATTACCTCACTCTAGCAATTCATAGTCTTATTTCCAAATAAAGCTCTCAGTCTTCTCTCTGCGTTCATCATACTAATATGGCTTTGACTTCAAGACAATGACTGACAGCAGTTAAAGGGGATGCATTAAAACGTGGTTTTGAGGACAGATATAAATTAATAAGATAGATATTAATATATAGTAATTAATCATGAATTCTAGGCAAGTATTTGTTTGTTGCTATTATTGTTTGGTAAGTCCAGAAGAAGTAAATTCTATCAATTCATGACTAAAAGCAATTTCTTTCTTATTTCTAAGAGTATGCAAGGAAACGGTCCTTGTTTATTGAAAAAAATGATGGAATCACATCTGTTGTGGTCTATTTTACTCTTTGGCTTTTTGGACTTTTTGAGGGGCTTGCAACCCAGTTCCCAAATAAATCAACACCAAGTCTTATTCTTTTGTAGTGACCCCACATTGTGAGGCATCTGTCAGGAGCCCCACATTGGGGCAACATCTTTCAATGGGGTTCACACATTCCAGGATAGGGGCATGTGGATTAGAAAAATTAAGTAGGGGGAACAGAGATACAAAAGAAATACAGAGACATGGGATAGAACCGGTAGGGAAATCGGGTGAATACTGAATACGCCTGTATTTATTTTCCATATGCTTATGTACTCCAATCCAGAAGGGGGTGGGGAGAAGACAAAAGACCGCTCTAACACGACACAAAGGACAACCAGAACAGCTACTTACTTCAATGCCTGAAACATCAAGCAACTATATCCTGAGTTAAGCATTCCGTTGTTTATGCAGGACATGCAGTGACTACACCGTAGACACCTTAGACCAAGCATCCTGTCTAAGGCATGGTCATGGCTAAGGCAGCCATGTCCTGGGTCAAACCACCTGTCACAGGCTTGAAGGAGCAGGAATAGGCTTGAATTCTCTGACCTTTGTTCAAGGTGGAGCAGATCCACCTCTGTGCATCATCCTGATGTCCAAAACACTAAGTAACCATACCCTAGGTCAGGACATCTTGTTTGTAGCCGCTCCTTAAGTCAGACCTCTTGTCAATAACCATGAAAGAGCCAGAGTTGGCTTAAACTCTCCGACCTTTGGTGAAGGTGGAGCAGACTCACAATCTTTCTTATGATCACCTGGTTTAGCTTGGCTCGTTTCTTGACTGTTTTTCTTAAATTATCCCCAACTACCTTTTGCCTCTGGATTTTTTCCTTTTCTTACTTCTGTATATCCTACTATGACTCTTACTCCGTGGCTGGCCAGGTGGCTAGGTGGCCCCTGAGGTCCTCCCCACCTTGTTCTCTCAGTATTTTCCTCATTTCTCCTTCTGTTTATACTGTCTGCCAGCCTTGCCTGTCCTTGTTCCTGCCTCGCTATTGGCCATTCAGTTCTTGATTAATTAGGTGTTTTAGACAGGCAAAGAATCACAGCTTCACAGAGTTGAACAAAAAGCAACACACCTTAAAATAATATTCTCCAACACACATTTTGGCAAAATTATAGGAAGTAAGCAGATGGGAAATAGAAGAAAAGTCACATGGGTAAGAAGAGCCATGAGTTTTCAGCACATAACTAAAATATAAAAGAAAGTTCTCCTGGGAGCACATGGGTCATTTGATCCAGCAGCACTGATTTACTTTCCATTCAGCAAGTATTCTAAACTTTGGGAATAGAGTGAGTCTTGTGACATATGGCTCTCAGTACCAGCTGTGACAGGGGAAAATGGCTGTTGATAGAATCATTCTGACTCAGATAATGGGGTCCTTAGCTAGCTGCATCTAATAGCGTCACAGGAAACTTTAAGATGGAAGTCAGCCAACAAACCCATCTTCATTTGCTCTTTCCTCTCAGTTAGCACAGGCATTAGACACTTATTTATTTTTATATAAAAAAACTAAAAGTGCAATGGACTATTTCACAGGAGACCCCGGTTTATATTTCAAAAAGCGGTGAAAAGATTAAAAATAGCTGTTCTTCTTGCTGACATATTCCATTCCAAAGCTGTCTTTGTATTGGGGATTATGTTATGACTACTGAGGATGGAAGAACCAATCAACTGGATCTGCTTGGGAGATGAGGGAAGGAAGTGGCCAGCGAGGAGATCTGAATCTATGTAGAGAAGGGTATGCTATGCCGGAGGAGGGGGTAGCAATAGCAAGACACAGATGTGCTCCAATTAGGAGTAAATCATGGGCGGTTCTGTACTCTAAAAAGTAATTGATTTCTGATGACAATACAAAAGACAGATTGGAAGGGTAAGACAGTAAACTTAGCAACATCATTGGAAAGCTCTAGAAGGTTGCTAAAAGGAGGAGAAATGCCAAGAGACCAAACTAAGGCAGTGACTCTGAAGATAGAAGAGGGGAAACAGATCTGAAGTGTGCACAGCTGGTCGCATGTCTCCACAATGCATTTCATGGCATCTTGTTTTCCTTTGCCTCAGGGCTCTGGCCAGGGTCTCCATTTGTACTTGATTGTGCTTCCCCTAGCCTGCTGCAATCTTGAAAAACTCACTGGCTTTTTCACGATCATTGAAGACACTGGCATTTTGAAAAGCACCGGTCAGTTACTTTACAGTCTTGCTTTGTCTGATCTTTCCCCGTGATTTGATTCAGATTGTGTGTGCCCAGATGGAATGCCACATCTGGAGGCCACATGATGTGGCCACCTGCTCCTCATTGGCTGTGCTAACCTCAATGATCCAGTCAGGAAGTTGTCTTCTTTCTCTGCCGTGGAGTTTCTGTTTTCCTTCTTCTTGCCAAAGCAGCCTATGGGGGAATTGCCTTAAGTCCATATAAATGTTCAGTTCCTCCGCAAACTCCCCCCCCCCATTTGGGAGTTCTTAGTTGAAGCCTGTTCCAATCCGTCTTTACCATAAGGTTGACAGAACTGTGGTCTTGCAAATACACCATCCTGAGGAACTTCTGTTTCCACATTTCTACCTGTCTTAGTCTGGTCCTGCTGCTGAAACAGAGCTCCTGGGTCTGGGTTACTCAGACTTGCAGCTCTGGCTCCTGTGAAGTGCGAGGTTGGGAGGCTGACTTTCTGTCTGCGTCCCTCCCTGGTAGAAGGTGGAATGGCAAGAGAGCCTGAGAGGATGTTGACTCGTCCCTGTACCAAAACCCGACAACTGCGAAGCTAACCCACTGCCATGCTGACACAGTCCACTCATTCGTGAAGGCAGAGCTCAGCTCCCCTGTCTCACCTCTCTGTACCGCTGCACTGGAGATTAAATTTCCAACATATGGATTTGGAAGGCATTCAAACCATTGCATTATTTGAAATAAGGGTCTAAGTATTCCAGCATACTTGTGGTCTTCTGGCTCAATTCAAATCCAAATAGATATTCGTGAGATTTCTAAGAAGTTTCCTTAAAAGCATGGCGTTCCAGAAGGACATGGTGGCTCAGGGTCTGTATTCCCAGCACTGGGGACACTAAGACAGGAGGATTATCAATTCAAGGTCAGCCTTGAGCTACTTAGTCAGTTCAAGAGCGCCCTGGCCTACAAGGAAGAGATCAAAAAACATACTATCTCAAAAAAGATCAAGAAATATACATACAGATTAGTAGAAAAAGAGGGCAGGTTCTTACCTCCTTACCTCCTAGGGGGAAAATGTGGTTGACAAGAAAAAAAGGCTAAGAACTAGAACCCTGCTGGATACTGGAAGCCTGTGGGGTGGATAACCCAGAGTAGCCTGTGAGGCACCAAACACCAGCTAGAGCAATGCCTCTGGAATGAAGGTGAAGAAGAAGGCTAAGGGAATTGTGCAGGCCCCAAAATGTGAGCCTATTTCCACAATGGCCAAAGGTCAGAGAGTTGGAGCCTACCTCCAACTTCAAGGTTATCGTGTTTCTACCTCAAACAAAGGCCTCACCTAGATTTAGCTCAGAGAGTTCTGCTCTCTGAAGCAGAGGTTATTGTCAACACCTTGTGCTGCAGGAATAGAGAAGTAGATCTGTTCCTACCTCAAACAAAAGTCTAAGGATTGGCTAAGGGTCCAGTTCTTTTATGGAGATAACCCAGACACAGAGGACACAGATGAGAACACCTCACTGATAAAAGGTACCAAGCCACACGGCTAACATAGACAAGAATTGTGGGTTAATGTAGGATGTAAGAGCTAATAAGAAGCCTGAGCTAATAGGCCAACCAGTTTATGATTAATGTAGACCTCTATGTGTTTCTTTGGGACTGAATGGCTGTGGGACCAGGTAGGACAGAAACCTCTGTCAACATCTCCAACCCCAGATAGTGAGAGTCTCTACTTATTCTGAATTAACATTTTTTTAAAATCAGATAGGCATTTTTCAAACATTTTCCTTATCCGGGCTTGCCTTTCCATTTTCTCTAGCATCGTTTGAGTAAGTTTAACATTTTGATGAAGTCCAATTAATCTCTCTTTTTCTTTTACGATTTATACTCTGTATTCTGTCTCAAAAATCATCGCCTAACTGCCTGCAGTTCCAGTACCAGGTGATCTGACACCTTCTTCTGACCTCTTCAGGTACCAGGCTCACACATGGTATACAGTTGCACACATAAAATTAATTAAATCTTTGTTACGTTTTGCTTTTATAAGAAGCACAGTTTCACAAAGAGAAATGAATAGAGTCCTGAGAAGCGACAGAACGGAATCTAAGGAGGAAAGGGCCTTTAACTGTACTGCTGTGAATGAAAGAGGACTACTGAGTAGACAATCATCTAACTCCAGATGGCAGAACCACAAACGATTTGTTTACTGTTAGCAGGACCTAAACTGATGATGAAAGCCGACACAGACATGAACAAGATATCTAACATGTCACTACCAGCTCTGAAATTTAGAAATTACACTGGTCAAAACACCAGTCACTTCATCCCTGCTAAGAGTTGCTCAGGGACTGCCTGCCTCTGACTGAGCTGTCCCTTGTGTAGTAGGGCCTTGACCTGCACATCTTCCTGACTAGATAATCCAACCAGGGACAGATAAATACTTAGCTCAAACCAGGGTAACCATATCCACAGACACAGGGGCTGAATTGGACACTGAAGACTCAAGGCCATGATGAAAAGTGTGTGAGTGTGGAGTTGACCTACTCCAAAGCAGACGGTCTAAATCTAAGAACGTAGTTCGACTGATAATGAAAGACCCCCCGCCCCAGTGAGGGGAGACTCTCACTCAAGTCTCGGGATAACAGGACCCCCCCCCCTCAGTAATTCATGAGAGACCGAGAGACCGTCCTTGCTGCAATCACACGAGGTTTATTTGACAGGACAAGAACCAGTGCACTGGGGCCGAGACTCACAACCCCAGTAATCCGAAGAGGGTAGGGAGGGCGTCATAGAAAATTCTGTAAATACCAGTGATAATCACAAGGGGTCAACTCCCTGTTTTACAAGATTATTCTCAAGATTATAATCTAACTTTATCTTCAGCTAATTCCTGAAACAGAGTCACAGAACCTAGATTTTTGGCTCTATTGTTCCTGCTAGAGGGGTCTGGATTTATCCAGGTCTTTCAATAAAGCGCTTGCCTGGTCAGCACGCATGGAGCCTCAGGTTGAAGCCTGGAGCTCAAACCCCTGTACTACAGAAACCAGGCGAGGTACAATTTGTAATCCCAACACCAGGGAGGTGGAGATTGGAGGATCAGAAGTTCAAGGCCAAGCCTTGGCTACCCTGGGCTACGTGAGACCTTGTCTGTCTCAGAAACAGGTAAGGGCATGGCAGAGCCATAGAAATGAAAACGAAGGGAAACAAAGGTGAGAGAGATGAGGAGAGCAAGCAGGGGAGACAGACAAACTGTCTTCTTGCACAAGTGTTCCCAAGTTGGGCTGTTTGATCTCTTAAAACGAATTTCCTTCCCATTACCGGGGCTGGCTCCGCTGTGTTTTGATTCCTCAGAACCAAAGGATACTTTGAGAAAAGACATTCATCGATTGGACTAGAGCCCAGAGTTAAAAGTAAACAAGGCAAGCCTCTGAGCTGTCACGGGCTAGCTCTCACGTGACGCCAGACATCTGTTATCATTCACTTAACTTTACAACAGCTGTATTGAGATCATTTACATACTCTGAAAATTCAGCCTCTTTTCATGGTCTATTTACTTTTTACTTTTAAAAAACCCCCATCAAGCTTCCAGACCTAGCGTCCCAGCCCTGGGCGGCATTTACCAGGGGAGGCCAGCAGAAGTAGGCCCACCACAGCAGTGACAGTAGCAGAGACAGTCTAACACAAGGGAAAAATCAAAGCTAGAAGTGGGGGCCCAGTAGTTCTGAAGGGGTAGACCACGTCCGCGGCCTTCTGAGAGCGGTTTTCCAAGTCTCTTTTGGTTCTGAGGGGCAGCTCGAGTTACATTTCATATTAGGAGAAGGAGGCTTACATTAAGCAAGGATGAAAACGGGACTCCTCAGGCCCTCGTGGGAACCCAGCAAGGCGAAACCAGCAAGCACCTTCACCTTAGGATGCCATCAGGAGCCCCAGGTTACCCCAGAACCTCAGCATCAGGATTCACCTCAGGAGCTGCTTTTGGTCACTCCTCTCCCCTACCCTCCCCTTTCTGGCTTGTCAGTGTCTTTCAAAGGTTCTCTGTCTGCCCCCAACCAGCTGCCTCATTCCCATTGCAACAGGCAGACTGGCAGCTCATGACCCACTCCGACCTGCAGAGGCTTTGTACCAGGTCGGTATGGTACCTCAATGCAGCATACACTTGGCAGTCCACAATATCTTTGCCACGCCCCATTGCCTTCCCTACCCTCTCCCCTCATTTGCATTGCGGAAGGAATCTGAGCACGTGACCCTTGCTCTCTGATTCTTCAACCTCCAGCTCCCATTCATCAGAATATCCAGTTTCCCATGACATTTGATTGCTCTACACCATTGGCTCTCTCTGTACATGAAAACAAACAGACAAAAATCTACCATTGCAAACCTTAAATTGTCATTCATAATCCCCACGTGGACAGTGTGGACCACATCTCCAATGTGGGCTGAACTTTTCCCACCTGTTCATGTACAGAACTGGCCAGGCTGTGGCTGCTGGTGGTGCTGGTTCATGCAGTCTGCTGGGACTGAGGGCTGAGGGGCCATCGGCAACAGTACAGCTGTCCAGCAGCACTCAGCAGCTTGGGTGGTGGCTGGGCAGGGTGTCCCCTGCAGAAGGGGTCTAGAGGAAGGCAACCAACAGTTGTCGGTACAGCGATTGAGAAATATGCAACGCTACAGACTTGAAAAGTTTCAAAAACCAGGCTCCATCTAACTTCCCCATAAATTAAATGTTAGATGATTGGGCCTTTTAAAAGGAGTCAAGTTGTGTTCAGTTTGTCTTTTTAAAGGACACTGTGATGTATATAACAGGTTTTGAAATAATGTCCACTGGAAATGGCAGACTTGTGTGATGGCTCAGCAGATAAAAGCTTTGGCAGCCAAAACTAATGACCTGGTTTCGCCTCCCCAGACCCATGTGGTAGAAGGAGAGAATTAACTCACGCAAGTGTCCCCTGACCCCCACAAGAACACAGTGCTGCGAGCTTGTATACACATGCAGATGCACACAGATACATACACAGAGACATAGACACACAGAGATATACAGACATACACAGAGATATAGACACATATACAGATACATATACAGGCACACACACAGATACACACAAATGTACACAATCACACAGATACACAGACATACACAGAGACATAGACACATACACAGATACATATACAGGCACACACACAGAGATACACAAACACACAGATACACACACACACACACACACACATAAGAAACTTAATTAAAAAAATCCAAATGAAACTTCAAGAACAGGTACCTGGTTCTTAGTGAAGTGCTATAAATTGGTAACATTTGCTGTCATTGTTGCTATTGTATATATATGGAGCTATGTGACAATGCACTAGTAACATTGTATAAGGCCTGATAATGGCTGAGATTTCTCTGTTCCTATGTGTTCTTACACTGAACACAAGTTGGGTATTCCATCTCCAAACCAAGAACATGGCTTCAGTCGGGCTGCCTTACTCTAGGGTCAACTGTCGTGCTGGGGACGTGTGGGATCTCCCCCACTTCTCCTCTGCTGATTCTCGTATCTTGGTGCCTATGCAGACAGTTGTGGAGGCAAATACCTCTGGAAAACAACAAAGGCTGTAGCGATGACAAAGGACTGAGCTCAGACAGTCTCCATCCAGCTCTGGGATGACTTCCTGCCTGGAAGCGAGGCAGGAAAGTGCTGCATGGTGCATGAGTGCAGGCCAGCAAGGCTGGGATCTGGAGCCAGAGGGACTGGGAAAGCCACCAGGGGCACAGAGCAGGTGGAAGGCCTGTCTCACCTCACCCTGAGTAAGCAGCGTGCATCAGAGTTCCCCAAATCTTAGAGGAGACAGCCTAGATTGAGAACCCACTCTTCCAGGGCTCCCTGGAAGCTGCTTCTGCCTCCAGGAACTTCTTCAAGGAGAGTCTGTCAGATGAGACAAGGGGAGAAAAGAAGGCACTGCCCCCCTCAGTGTGTGTGTGTGTGTGTGTGTGTGTGTGTGTGCATATTTGCACAAACACGTGTTAGGCAGGTATCCACAGAGGCGAGAGGACCCCTGAAGATGGAGTTACCAATGGTTGTGAGTGGCTCAGTGTGGGTCCTGGGAACCAAACCCCTGTCCTCTGCTTCAGCACTGAGCCATCTTCCCAGTCCCCACATCTCATTTGTTTGTTCCGGACACCAGCCAGGTGTCCCACTAAACCTCACCAATCTAACTGGACTGGCTAGCCCGCCAGCCTCAGTGGTCCTCCTGCTTCTGACTCCCAGTGCTGGAGTGAGCAGCACAGAAGGCCACACCCAGCTTCTAAACCTAGGTTCTCACACTTGCCCCCCCACCTCCCGTGCACACACACACCAAGCTAGCCCCACAGCCCGGAGGTGGCACTCTGCTTGTGTGCTGCTTTGTGCAGGATTCTCTTAGACCACACAGTCCAAGAACAGTGTAAACCTTGAGAATTAGCAGAATAGCAAAAGGTAGGACACCATGTAATCTCTGAGTACCTGGACGGGCGATGGTGGCACATGCCTTTCATCCCAGCACTCGGGAGGCAGAGGCAAGTGGATCTCTGTGAGTTGGAGGCCAGCCTGGGCTACAGAGTGAGTTACAGGACAGCCAAAGACACATAGAGAAACCCTGTCTCAAAAAGAAAAACAAAAAACAAACACGAGTACCTACTATTTGAACATATTTCTACTTTTCCATGTTCTTATGGAGTTGTCATTTCACCGCCTACAGAGCTTTGTCTCGCCTTACTTTTAATAGAAAGTACACATCCTCCTGTGGCCTTCCTGGTGGGAGTGCACAGACCTTACTTTTAATGGGATGCACACATCCTCCTGAGGCCTTCCTGGTAGGAGTGAACAGGCCTGACTTAGAAGACAAACGCTTTCAGATAGGCTTTCAGGTCCTCCCCAGCACAGCACTAACCTGTGTGCATTAATCTTTATCTACTTTGATGGCTGCGCCCATTGAATGGACTCCTACAAGTGCTGTGACTGGATCGACCTTAAGTCTCAGTCAGCCACCTTTAAGCCCAGCACTTGGGAGGCAGAGGCAGGAGGATCTCTGTGAGTTCGAGGCCAGCTTGGTCTACAAGAGCTAGTTCCAGGACAGGCACTAAAGCTACAGAGAAACCTTGTCTCGAAAAAACCAAAACAAAACAAAAACAATCAATCAAACAAACAAACAAACAAAAAAACACCATAAGTCTCTTGCTGCTAGGAACTTCTGAAAGCATCCATTAGTTTGCACCTGTTGCCAACTCTGTGTAATTTTCTGGAATAAAAGATGGAGTCTAAACAAACAAATGATCTCAAAGACAATTTTACGCTAATTAACAAAGACAAGCAGCAGGACAGGCAAATTGTTGCCTGGATGTCAGGGAGTGAGGAAAGAGAGAGAGAGAGAACATGCAGCCCAGCCTTTGTGAGTTGGGGTGGGAATTCTGCAAGCACAACAAAAGGCAGTAGGCAGCTGGGCCAGGCAGCATGCTGCTGTTCTAATCCCAGCACTCGGGAGGCAGAGGCAGATGGATCTGTGTAATCCAGACTAGTTTGGCCTACCTGGGGAGTCAGCCTCTGCAAGGCTACAGTGGGAACTGGTCTCAAAACAAACAAAGAAGGAAGTTGCTTCAGAGATGAGAGTAAGGAGGCCCAGAGTGCCCGGAAAGCAGGCCCAGGCATTGGCAGGTATCTGAAAAACGGAAGAAGAACAAAAGAAGAAGTATATTCTTATGGCTATCTCAGAGTATCAGGCAGGCTTAAACTGGTTTGTTTTTTTGGTTTTGTTTGTTTGTTTTGTTTTTTCGAGACAGGGTTTTCTCTATAGCTCTGTCCTAGGACTAGCTCTTTTAGACCAGGCTGGCCTCTAACTCACAAAGATCCACCTAACTCTGCCTCCCAAGTGCTGGGATTAAAGGTGGGCGCCACCACCGCCCTGCAGGCTTAATTTAGTTACATAGCCACTCCAATAGCAATTGTGTTGTTGTTGTTGTTTGTACTCAGGTAGCCCAGGATATCTCAATCCCCCTGCCTTACTCTCCAGAGTGCTGGAATTATGGGTATGCACCACGACATGTGGCCGAGGTTGAACTCTTAGTATGTTTATTAGACATGCGTATTTCCCATTCATGACTTAGTTTTCTTTCCCTGTTCACAGAAAGACAAAAGTCAGGCTTGGTGGCAAATGCTTATAATCCCAATATTTGGGAGGCGGAGGCAGGATGATGACTACAAGTTTGAGACAAGTCTGGGCTACACAGTGAGTTCAAGGCTGGCACCGACTTCAGAGGCCTCCTCTGCAGGAGTCGGAGTCAGCCTCACAACACTCAAGACCCCATTTTCTCCCAGAATACGGGGGAGGGGGCACACTGAGGAAGGTGCCATCCTTTATTCCATAGAGACGCTTAATCATGGCGGAAACAGGAGGTATCCTTCCAAGGACCTTCACTCTGCTCTTGGCCAAGTCTGCCACAGAGAGGCCAGTGTTTCAGGACGGAGAGCCTTTCCGGCTGAGCACTTCCTGGGCGTCTGTGGCCGCTTTTCACTGCTCCGCGTCTGTGTCCGTGCTTAGCTCTGAGTTCAGGCTCTTCAGGGAGACGCTAGCAACGTTCACACCATGCTACATAGGCGACCTGGAGCCCCCACGCTCCCCAAGGACCCATTCATCCATGGCAGCTCAGTAGGTAAACCCCCAACCAAGCTGAACCCAGACCACAACCACTTTGGAGAACTTGGTTTTAAGGAAAGCTGCGTCTCTTCCAAGCCACGTGGGGTGAGATAGCAGCCGTGTTAGAAGCAACAAGTGTTTGGCCTGTCCTTCACCATGTTGGAAATGATGAACTTGAAGATGTTCGTGTTTCCCTGGACGATATCGAGCCAGTTCCCTCCCTCTTGCTGGTGGGCTCCGGTTAGGACAATGACCTACTTGGAAGTCGCAGTCACACGACTGCCTTTGCCAGAGACCATTTTTGGCATTCTAAGGAAAGGGCTGCCATGCTTGAGATCTTTCATCGCTCCCTTCCATTTGTCTTCTTGCATCAACAAGGGCAGGCTCACTTGCCAGCTCCTTCATTAAGATACTGACGGCACAAGCCATGCCGATAGCACCCACCCCAGCAACTGCAATCTTGTTCTGGATGGCCTGTTCCTCCTTAAGAAGATTCACAATCAGTTGGTCCTTGAGGGTTGCCCTTTGGACCTGGAGCCAAAAGGGATCACAAGGTGTACACAAGGGGTAGCACCAGGCACCCAGTGGAATGGTCCGGGTTCCACGACAGTGGCTCCAGTCAAAAGATTTTTAAAGTAATAGATTTCTTACTGTACTACTAAATATTGTGTAACCATTAAAAAGAATATTTCCTTCAGGGTATTATCTTTCTTTTTAGTGTCTATATAGATAATATTTCATGCAAACCATGCTGACTTCACCTAACTCACTATATAGCCAAGAATGACCTTTAACTTCTGATCCCTCTGTCTCTGTCTCCTAAATGCAAGGATTATAGGCACACACCAGTGATACTCAACTTCCGGGGACCATTCCTGAGTAGACAGAGAAGTGCAAAGGCCACCTTCTAGGAGAGAAGAGCAGGGCCGGGAGGACATGCATGCATGTTCTTGAGTGTGCACAGCCCTGCTTTGGGGTGGGACGTAAGAAACTATTATTACCTTGGGATGGGGGCTGTTGGATGGGGACTGAGGACTGGGGTGATAAAGAGACTCTTTTGCTCTATTTTCTCCTTGTGGATCTTGTCCTGTGTCTCTTTCTTCTGTTCTACATATGGCGTCTCGGAAGAGGTCACAGTGGGAGAACGTGACTAGGAGGAGAACTGAAGCGTTCCCCCAAAGACCTGTGTATTAAAGGTTTGGGTCCATGCTGGTGCTGTTGGGAAGTTCAGGACCTCTGAGAGCGGCCCTGACTGGGGGTCTTTAGGCTGTGAGAGGGTATGCCTTTGAAGAGGCAATACGGCCTTGGCCTCCTCTTCACTCTTGCTCCCTGGCCTGAAGGGAATGGTTTGCCCCTCTAAAACATGCTGTCTCATACTAGGTTCAAAGCAACACAGCCAAACCAAACACACACCAGAGCCTTGAAGACGCAAAGCCCCGATGACCATTTCCATAAGTTAGTGTCCAGCATTTCATCCTAGTGACAGAACACAGCCTAACACAAGAATGGTTTTCTCCATGATGCAAACTCCGGCTTCAGAGCAGCGGCTGTGTGAGTTCTCGCCAAGGATTCGAGTTGTAGGAACCGGCTCCATCACTGCGTTCTCTGCTGTGTGAAGATGCGTCACTGTGACTGGTTTAATAAAAAGCTGAATGGCCAGCAGCGTGGCAGGAGGTGTAACAGGGGCTTCTAGGAGGGGTCGCCAGCAGAGGCAGAGGGAACAGACATGCAGGAGGAGATGGAAAAGCCACAAGGCAACACGTAGATGGATAGAAAAGAATCAGTCTAAGTTATAAGAGCTCGTGGTTCCAAACCAAAGCTATAGGCTGAGTTTTTATAATTAATAATAAGCCTCCCTGTCAGTTTTGTTTGTTTTGTTTTGTTTTTTGTGAGCTGGAGGCCCAAAGAAAAATCCGCCTTCAGTTCTCCCCTGGAACTCTAAGTCCAGCATGGCAGGAGCTGTGAACGAACAGTGCGTGTGCTCTGAGTATGCAGCACGTAGCTAGTATGGGAGGGGCCCAGTAAGTACAGCCTACTACCGGGATGCAAATCCTAAGAGTCGAAAAATGGACACTCTGGACAGAACAGTGTGAAGGAAAGCCTCAGGGACAACAGCACTTAGGAGGGAAATGTTTCCCGAAAGCATGTCGGAAGATGTGTCAGAGGACCCGGCCTAGGGCCTTGCGGTCCTCTGGCTCCCTATGCGCCAGTTCTACAGCAGGTGACAGGGTTGTGGAAAGAAAATATGCTGGGGAGGTGTGTAGGGTCAGATTTCAGTAGGCCAGAGGCCAAGGACTGAGCGATTTTGAAACCGAAAGGACAAGCTGGCTTCAAGAGACAGAGATCGAAATCAAAGGGGGGAATTTGCTGGCGTGCGTCATCAGAACACCCTCTCTCCATTCCCACGTTCGCTTTCTTGGGGTGACTTCCTTTGCTTCCAGGTTCTTCCAGCACACTGGCTTCTGACAACGACAGCTGATAAATAAATGGCCCTGACTTCTTCTCACAGTTACAGTGCAGACCTTTCTGTGAATTCCTACTGGTTAGTGTTGGGTTCCCGCCTCCAAGAAAACCACTGTGTGAGGCACTTGTCAACCAGGCAAGTGCTACGTGATCATTCCTTGGTGTGATCAATTTAATCTAAGGACCAGGAGAGAAAGGATGATGGTGATTTCTCCAAAGAAATCAAAGTCCTTTTTATTATTTTACATTTGTTTATTGTGTGGGTGTGTGGGTGTGTGCGCATGCGCACACCACGGCATTCCTGAGGAAATCAAAGGATGACTTGCAAGAGTAGGTTCTCTTCTTCCATCTTGTGGGTTCCAGGTAATGAACTCAGACTGACAGGCTTGGTGAGCACCTTTAACTATTGCGCCCTCGCCATGGCCTAAGATCCTGTTTCTAAATGCCCAGATGCTGAACAGGTGAAAACATTAACAGTGTATTATGAGCAGAAACAACAGGATCAAATGGTGAGTATAGGAAAGAATAGAAAAGGCCAGGCATGAAACCTCTCACCTTTAATCCCAGCACTCGGGAGGCCAGCCTGCTCTACATAGAGAGTTCCAGACCAACGAGGGCTACATAGTGAGATCCTGTCTCAAGCAAACACAGCTCTGGAGGGAGAAAGGTTCAAAAGGCGGAGGAGCTGGAGAGACTGGGGACAAACAGTGAGAGGAAGGAGCAGAAGCTGACGCTATTGGGACAGAAACATTTATTTTGTAGGCCATCTGATTGCCTGGTATACCTCCCCAAAGCTGCCCACAAGCACCACAAAGATTAGGATCCCTTGCAAAGCCACTGTAAACTCCACTTGGATGTGCTCGGCAGTGGCTGGCTGGTGGGTGCAGGGACAGGGTGCGGGGACAGGGTGCTGGCATGCAGGTCTGACTCTGAAATGCCTGCTTTTCACTGAGCTCTGCCCTCGGGATAACTGTAAATCAGTCTCTTTCATCATACAATCCTTTGTGTGGCAAGACACTTCATTTCTGCCCCATCTTTTCTCTCTCGGCCAAGCACAACCAGTTCTTTGACCACATATCTGGTGACATAGTTTCCAGATTTTTCTATGGCCTATTTATCTTTCTCAAGATTCATGCCCCCAACCTCCGCATGTGGGTGGGGGTGGAGACTATGGTGTGTACGTGTCTGTGAGTGCACAGGCAGAGGCCAGAGAAGGACTTTGGTGTCCTGCTGGTCCACTCTCAGCCTTGCTCCTCTGAGGCAGGGTATCCTGCTGAGCCTGTATCTAAGCCACAGTACCCATCCTGTCTCTGCCTCCTGGGGTTACAGTCATGTGTGTGTCCTGGGGATTTGAACTCAGGAGTGGACATGCCTGGACAGCAAGTGTTTTCACCCACTGGTAAATCTATCCAGTCCCTCTCTTGTTTGAGTGGGGGGCAGGGTCTCACTCTCTAGCCAAGGCTAGCCCAGAATTCACTATAGAGCAGAGGGCGGCCTTACACTCAGTTCTCCCAGTCGAGTCCCTCAAGTGCTAAGATTACAGGCATAGACCTGGTTTATGTCTTTGGGAGACTGACTCGGCTTAGCTGGACACCATGCTTTGCTAACACGGTTTAAGGCTTCACGGCCTGTTTCTTTGACACTGGGTCATGGTTCACTCGCTTTTGAGCTGATGATCCACCAAATCGCAGGCCCTTTTTTCCTTATGAATGGCTGCCGAGTCAGGCCTTTTGTAACCATGAAAATAGCGTGTTTGGAGCCAGATGGGGCGGTTTACTTTTCCTCTCAAATCTTTCCTTGTTTCTCAGGGATTTCATCTACTCACCTGCCCTGCCAAAATATGGCTTTATAAGCAGGAAGTCTTTTCACCTGGCTGTAAACAGAAATTTTTGCACCCCCAGTTCTAGTGACCCCCTTAGCTCTATTAACCCCCTTAGTGCTAATGACCGCCTTGGCACTAATGACCCCCCTTAGCACTAATGACCCCCTCAGCGCTAATGACCCCCTTAACTCTAGTGACCCCTTAGCTCTAGTGATCTTTTTGTTTGTGCACTATCTCTGATGCCTGCTTCCCAAAAATTATGGTGGCTACCTTGATAATGCCTTGTGTGTTGTGGCCAGGGGTGTGTGTCTGTCTGTGTGTATGTCTGTATATCTGCATGAGTGTGTGTATGTCTGTCTGTGTGTCTGTATCTTTGTGTCTGTGTGTGTATTTGCATGAGTGTGTGTATCTGCGTGAGTGTGTGTGTACACCTATCTGTCTGTGTGTGTGTACCTTTGTGTCTGTGTGTGTATCTGGATGAGTGTGTGTGTGCCTGTCTGTGTCTGTATCTTTGTGTCTGTGTGTGGGGGTGTGTAGGGGTGTGTGCACATGCGTGCGCATGCTTGAGTGCGTATCTGAGCTTTGACCGGTTACTTTAGTTAGTCACTGTCAACCTTTGTTCCCATTTTTGCACAGTGCCAGCTGTTCTGGACAGACACTTTAGTACCTGTTCTGCCTCTCCCTGTGGCCATTATAAGACAGTATCTGGGGTAGCTCTGGAGGGGTCCCGAATTAGTCACACTGGCCTTCTGCCTTAAAGAAGAGCTCTGAAATCATGAGATCATCAGGTTCCCACATACATTCCTAGATCCTAAATGGAACCCTCTGTCCTACCGCTGTGTCATCTGGGAGTCTTGATTTCCTCTGATCCTCTCACTTGGCTCGTAGAAAACCATTTTTGAGGGATTGTGACTTACTCCAGAGACTCGGAGACCCTCCCTGATCCGAGACTGGCACAACCACCTGTCATCTTGAAAGGCTAATGCATGTATCGCTACACTCTCCACCCACGGGCCCAGGAGCACTGGAGTGAGTGGACCCTTCACGTGTAGACACACATCAGAATAACTAAAATCCTTTGCCCCGTGTGCTTCATGGTTTCCACTCTCTGTCTGTCCCTGACAAGTTGTTTTATTAGTCTCCGGGGCTCTCTCAGCCCAACACTACCCTCCTATCCACTGAGCCTGCTTCCACAGCAGCTAGGGAGATGACTCAGTGGTTGAGAGTGTAGCGTCCTTGCAGAGAATCTAAGTTAGATTCCCAGCATCGTGCAGACATCTCAGAGCTACTATGATGTCAGCTCCAGGGCATCTCGCCTCTTCTGGTCTCTGAGGGCACCTGCACTTTTGTGTACATCCTGATACACAGACATACACACATTTATATAATAAAAATCAGAAAAATAAATAATAAATAAATATGAAAAACAAAGCCTCATCTTCCTAAGACTGCAGGCCTGTGCTAGCACACGCAGCAAGAAAGTATTAAAGAGCCAGGTGATGGTGGCGCATGCCTTTAATCCCAGCACTAGGGAGGCAGAAGTAGACAGATGTCTGGGAGTTTGAGGTCAGCCTTGTCTACAAAGTGAGTTCGTAGACATCCAGGGCTCTTATACAGAGAAAACCTGTCTCAAAACAACAACATCAAAGTATTAAAGATTTTGGTCTTTCTTGGAGAAAACAAACACAAGGAGATTCTGTGTACTTTGGGGCTCTAGGAACATCCAGTTATAATCCAGGCTGAGAAAATATAACTAGAATACTTGACACATGACAGAAAGCAAAGTCAAAATGAAACCTCTCCTGTGTCCAAGGGAGGTGCGCTGGACCTGGGGTAGACACCAACTGCCCTCCCATTCCACCTCTCCTTTTTTCTTTCTATTTTTTTTTTCTTTTTGTTTTTTGAGACAGGGTTTCTCTGCAGCTTTGGAGTCTGTCCTGGAACAGACTCTTGTAGACCAGACTGGCCTCAAACTCACAGAGATCCATCCGCCTCTGCCTCCCGAGTGTTGGGATTGCAGGCGTGTGCCACCACCACCAGGCTATGTCCCACCTCTCTTAACACATGCTTCAAGAGTAGAGACAGCCTGTCTTACCCAAGAACCATTGGTCCAGACTCTCCCCTGCCAAAGGAGAGACCTCAACTACCTGTTTGCCAGGATGGATTTCTTCAGAAATTTTGACAACCACTCAATGTCAGATGATGTCAACACCTCAAACGGTGATATGCTGGTGCCTCTGCTTGCACTGAGTCTCTGAAGAGAAATGCCACCTTGGAGGGCAACGGTGGAGCAGAAGCATCCAGGTTCCCTTGGAGCCCTGCCACCCTGTTTTGTGTGATGCCCTTGTCATATTAGTTTAAAAGAGGAACCACATGTTTCCCAAGGACTATCTAATAGTCATCTGAAAAGAAAAGAAGACGCAAGCACCACTGGGGCCACTTGCCCGGGGCCCCAGGTTACGACCATGATAAAGTGAGATCTGGGTGGGAATTTTATAAAGATTCCCAGATCCTAAAACTCCCTTCCTTGCTGGCCCAATATTAATAGATCACAAGAGGAAAGCAATGTTTCTTCACATTTCAGCTAGGCTGAGTAACAGAAAGGAAACCTAGAGGGGTGGGACTTTTCCCAGCCCAGCAGAAAGTACCTAGAAGACAATCCAAGTAAAATCACTTAAAGAGAAGGGTAGATGACACAGTTTCTGAGAAACCGCTCAGAAGAATGTGTAATCCAGATCCAAGGATTTCGGTCTGTTGGCTCCCATCCTGATCATTTGGGGTTAGACACAAATTTCAAAAGGACAAAAGTATGAAATGATCCTCAAGGAAACTGCCAAAATGAAACTTGAAGATGCTACCAAATGTCGTCAGGATGTCTTTGATGGAAGAGGGCATAGTTTTGTGTGCAGTGCAGACGGTTTTCAGGGTAAAAATAAAGTATCAGTTATTTCAGAATAATAAATACTGGGAACCATAAGGAGTAGGAACAGAGAGGAGGAAATGAATTCAAGGACTGATGAGAAGGAAATAAGGCCGGTTCTTCTGAGACAGGAGGGAGGATAGTCCTCCTGAAAGGGGGCAGAGAGATGTAGCATGGTGGGAGGGAGACGAGGTCATGGATGCTTCTCCATCACTAAAACCACCTTGGTAGATCAGTTGAGGGCTACCTCTGTTTTCCTCACAGACTCTAATATCCATGATATCAGATTTGGATAAATGTCCCTAAGGTCCCGTGTTAAAGGTGTGACACCAAGATGGTGTTGTTGGAAATTGGTAGAATCTTTGTGATGTGGGGCTTGGCGGGAGGTGCTGAGAGCTCTGGGGGCATCCCTCCAAAGGAGGCTGCAGGCCTTTGGCCCCTTCCCAGTTCTCTCTTTTCATTTCTTGACCATAAAGTGAGTGATTATGCTCTCCAGAGGCTCCATTCAGGACGCACTCACTACCTTGCTATAGGTCCAAAGCAACAAGATCAATCAATCAAGCTTTGGAAAACTTCTAGAACTGTCAATCAAAATAATTTTCTGTTTATGAGTTGGTTATTTCTGGCATTTTCTTAGAGTAACAAAAATCTAGCTAGCAAGGCGAGGCTTGGATACGTTTTGTTCTCTTTTGTAATGCATACCGCCAAACACAGTGCACAGCGTATTTTTGATGCTCAACTAGAATTTGTTGTATGGAGTGTGGGAAGACTGAGATGTGTGGGAGGTACTCTAGAGAGTTAAGGTAGGAACTTTGTTCTGACTGTGTTCTGGAAACAACAAGAAATGAACAATGGGGTTGCTTATCTGAGGTTCAGTGGTGGTGGCATACACTGTGAGAATTAAACCATCATTTCTCCTGACGCTTAGGAGCAAGAACAGAAAAGGCGATCAGATGGTAATTGTCGTGACTAACAGAGCAGAATGGAACAGGAATTGAGAGGGCAGAGTGTGAACAGGAGGCGACGGAGTCTGGGCTAGAAGTGGGTCAGGGGTAGAGATAAACTGGACCAGTCAGAAAATTATAGTTCTAGAAGAGTTTGGGGCCAGCATAATGCATGCGTTTGCAGCAGGCCAAGTGCCCAACTCAGGTTTCCATTATGAATTACATGAATGCTCAAACACGGACTGCTGTGTCTGGTTTATTTTCTCTTGTAGCCCGATCTTTTAAATGATTTAGAAAGGGAGCAGAGAAGGAAAGGAGAAATTGAAAAAATGTTTTAAGACTATTAAAATCATTAGCTATTCAGATTTCTATATGTGTATAACACGTAGATATGTATATGCATGAATATGCATTAAAATACTGCATCCATGCATGTCCATAGATATTTTCTGCAATATTGGGGTTAGTAGAAATGATTAGAAAACTCTATCATCTAGTTGAGTTGGGTCACATGTGTTCTCTACACTGCGGGATGAGGTCTGCATTATGGAATCTCCATCATGGAATGAGCTGGTCAAAGCACGCTGAACTTGAGGACTCTTGAGTGTGAATGGGTTTGTAACTCAAGCTGAAGATGCCCTGCTTTCAGCGAACAAAGAACTCGAATCAGATTCCTGGACGCTGACACAGTTGAAACATCTTGCCCCGAGGTCAGTTACTGAGAAGATGAACGAGAGAGGACACAATTTGACCAGGACCCAAGACCATGGGACTGGCCAGCTCAAACAGAGGGCCACATTGGCAGGCTCCAAACAGAAAGATCCAGAATCTCTTTGGCGGATTTCAACGTTGAACTCTGCTAAGACTTTAGTACAAGCACATTTCCCTCCTATGATTTTCCATTAAAGGTGGATCCTTTGAACTCGTTTCCCATTATCTTTGGGCAAAATGTCTTCTTAAAGGTTCTGTTCACTTGCTTTAAACCTCCCTCCCCACAAATCCATGGATATATAGTTAGGCTTCGTGGTTCAAAAATTCTTCCTTGTGAAAAACCTATACTCCTAATTGGGGAACAATAGCTTGCTGTCCGGCTGGGCTGAGGTGAGGGTGGAGGTCTGCATTAGTGTCAGGGTTAGAGGGGAGAGAGAAAGGACTCTCCACTCTCCTCCGGGCTACCAGAGTCTTCAAAGCATTACTCTCTCAAGAGAGTCCATTGCCCATGTCAAACAAAATAAAAAATTCCACACTTGTTTTCCTGCTGGGTCTATAGCCAGTGGACAATTAAGGGGAGACCAAAGAAACCTGTCTCTGTGACCAGCCATCCACGTTAGCCATCTAAACCCACACATCTGAAAGTAGATAGTACTGGCACCGTTTCTGGGTACCAGGATGCTAGTTGTGGAAAGACTTGTATTCAACACTGAACACAGGAAAGGTAACTCAAAGGAGGTCAGGTAATACACGAAACTGACATGACCCAACTCTGGGGTGAGCACCCCCTCTGACTGGCAGCATCTATATTATGTTTGCAACTTTTGTGGGGAGGATTTTTATTTGAACAAAGCTGTGAAAACATGCAGTTCCCGGGCTCAATCTCCCTTCCTGCCCTCGGGATACATTGTACAAAGTGTTGTTTTTATCGCAGGATATTAAAGTCCTAGGAACAATTTGAAATTGACTTCAGATCTCTGGTCCAAGACTTCAGCTACTTCTCTCCCTGGCTGAGCTGTCCAACCGTTTGAGGATCCTCTTTTCTTTGACTGCCAATAGGAATGCTGGGTTGCTCCAAACTTGTGGCGTTCTTTGAAAATTTCCAAATGTAAATTTTGACAACTAAGGGCGCTAAATCCCCTCAACCCCTACCTCTATCTCCACATATCTATTCGTCCAAGGTCTTACATGCCACCTCTTGTTATCTTTTTATAGCCCTTAGATTTTCAATTAGTTCTCTGGGCTTCTGACCACATTTACTAGGAAACAATCATTTAAATAGGCCTTCCTCTTACACAGTTTTAATGGGATTCCCCTGGCAAAAGTAGATGGGATTTTAGAAATTGGAACCATACTAGAAACACAATTGTTTTTGGTAGTTGCAAGTGAGTCTCCTGGCTAGCTTATACACAGCTAAAGTGACCGTTCACCGAACAACACGGATGGGGCTGGGGCTAGACGTTGTACAGCTCAGTCTGTCCAGCTCCAGCAGTGGCTATTCTGTGCTTGGTAGGCTTCCTCTACTGCTTTCTCCTTCTTTCTTCTAATATCTTTTATCTTCCTACTGTTTCAGTGTTGAGATCCTTGCGAAAGTATTAAACAGGGTTTGAAAGGAAATTAAAAACAAAGAGATAGCACTTCTGAAGAGATATTACTGGGAGGAATAAAGTTTTCTTTCCTCTATAAAAACTTTCTGTGACACACTATCTTCAAACAAAAGCCACGAGATCTAATAACCACTCGTTTTAAAATAACACTGTTGCTAACGGCAACAGTCTCTCAGCTCTTCCTAAGTTTCAGGCATTATGCTAAATGCTTAGCCTTTGTGTCTGTTCCTTCACCTAAACTTCACAGAAACCCTATGAAGAATGCATCTTATCACTGTCATTATAAACATGAAGGAATGGGCCTCAGGGACCATAATGTGAGGTCATCCACCCCCAGTATTAACCATTTCACCCCTTTCACTGGAAAGGCTCCATTCTAACCGCACGCGGGTCTTTCTGTGTTGAGACAGGCCTCGCTATGCAGCCCTAGCTGGCCTGGAACTCCTATGTAGACCAGGTTGGCCTTAAACTCATATAGATCTGCCTGCCTCTGCCTCCCAAGTGCTGTGATTAAAGGCGTGCGCCACCACCCTGGCCACAACAAACTTCTTTATTCAGCTTTCCGCCAGTTTCACGGCACAGGGTACCAGTCCCACAGTCCCCGCAGCATTATCAGGGGCTGTTACTGGCCACAGGCTTCTAGCCAAGACACCTGTTTATGGGGGCTGTGATTGTGAGGACAGCACACTCACATCAGAATCCCAGTCCATGCCCTTTTCTCTCTTTCTTCTCTGGCAGCACAGCATTGCACTGTGAACACTGAATGCTGTGTGACATAACAGAACACAACACAGGCTGTGCAATCCCAGTACAGAGTGCCCTCATCACAGTACTTTGTCTCAGCGTTCTGGGTCATATCTAAAAACGCTCCAGTTTGAAAGTCAGTCTAACCCCTGCTTTTTTGCTTTTGTTCAGAAAGCTTCCACTCTCCAGAAAGCACTGTAGTTGAAAGCTAAAGCCAACACTGGGGTGCTATTCATTTGCTAAGATTGTATTTTGTAAGCAAGGACATTATGGTTTCTATGCATTTGAATATAATCCCGTTTGGTCACGTGATTAACCATCAGCACAGGTTTGCTGGTAGGCATGCACACTAAGACACAAAAATGACATAAGATGAATTACAGATGCAAGCCACCTGAGGCTAGGGAAGTGTGGCCCCATATTTCTATACGGTGTGGCAGCCAGGCTCTGAAGCCATAGTCAGTACTGAGGATGGCCACATAGCCTTCCAGACAGGCTGTCGCAACCTAACAAAGGGTCAGGATGTTGTTTTGCTCCTTTCTTTGTAATTTGGAGGATGCTGATTCAAGCCTACCAGACAGCTAGCATACAGAGCAGACAGGTAGTTGTGGACTTAATGAAAAGCCATTCTCCTGGTTACCTAGGAGACAGAATGCTAATATATTTCCTCTAAGTTAAGTTTTGGCATAAAGACTGTTTGGAGAATAAACAGGAGGAATTCTTCAGGATGTGAACACAGGACTTCATGAAGGACCACTGAGAATCTCCTTCCCAATAAAGCCATGTGAGTTGTATCTTTATTCCTGTGCCTCCACGCCAGTCCAGAGAGAGATAGTTTAGGTTGGGGGTCTGGTCAAGAGAAATAATTTATGGCCCAGGATAGCACCGGCTCCTGACCGGGAAGAAACGGGAACCAAGGACTTACTGCGAAAGTGTGTGAAGCTGCATCTTATACAGGGTTGGAAGGAGACCATGCACACGGACCTAGGCTGTCTCTAAGCCAAGAGACATACTGTCAGTTCCACAATTAGGGACCCACAACAGGAAAACAAATAATTATAAACAAAGAAATGACCATGGCAGGTGTTAACAGCAACGAAAAATACGTCTCAAACATTGTCAGAGAGGTGAAATACAGCAGCAAATCGCATCACGATTTCTCACAGATGCTTTTGTGGGTATAAAGTCACATACCAACATGGGAAAAAACACCACTCCCAACCCAAAGTGGATTCACTAAGGGCAGGAACAAGCCACAGCTGGAGATTGGGCGCTGGAAAGAGCAGGGTTGGGTTGATCTAGGCACAGCCCAGCACTAAGGCATTTGGGGCTGTCAGCCTGAAGTGACACTCCTTGCCGGGATGATTGTGAGATTTTCCTATTGTCCAATCCAGGACTCTGTGAAAATGAAAGAACATATTGCTAACAAACAGACAAACCTCTGCAACAGGCATAAGCCATGGCGGTCTTGAGCAAGCTGGGACACATGGTCACTCTCAGCCCTCCTCCCCCCAGCATGCTACCCCCACAGCAATGCTCAAGCAAGCCTCTGAAACAGACATAATCCGTGGCTGAGATTATGGTCACTCTCATTAATTGCTCGTCACCCTCAGGCATGCTACTTCCACAGCAAAGCTGCTGTGGACCTAATGGGCCAAATCCCAGCCGGCACAGGGTGGGTCTAACCCACTCTACTTCGAGGCTACTCTGGGAGTTTCTGGCCCAGATCACCAACACAGGAGGAGCTTGCCTGTAATCAAAAAGGGAAGGTAATTAAGAAAGATGGGATAAGAAATTGGGAGCAGTGACCTGAAGATCTAGTCTCCATCAAGAAAACAAGAAAACATGTCAGGGCAATGGGTATAGGGTACTCCCCAGCACTCCGTGAAAGGCCCAAGGAGTCATCAATTGTAAGACAACTTCCCGAGATTGAGCATTGCCATAAGCAGCTCTCAGGCTGTGGTTCCCAAACATGTGGGATTAATTACCCAGAGGGATTATAAACACTAGATCCCAGGACTCCAGCCCCATCAATGATGACTCTGTTATTCTGAGACAGACCCTGGGATATATTTTAATAAGCACTGCCCAGGTGATGCTAAGCCCAGCCTTCGCTTTGAGAAAGCCACCCTAAAGATGTTTAAGTAGCCCTTCGTGGCGCTCCCACCACCGCCGCAGCAAGAAAGAATGCTTAGGGCCAGCCTTACACGAGAGTCCCATGATGGAGGTGGGACATGAGGGACAGGTGAGGGGGAAATCTGAGCAGCTCAGTCTTCAGCCACCTGAAGAACTTTTCTACCAAGGGACCTGGTCTCCATTTGGAAAAGAAAAACCCTCTCCTTGCCAGGTTCCCTGCATGATCCTAACAGAACAGCCCAAGCAGGGGCACAGAGATTCTGTTTTTAAAGCTCCTGTTTGGAATCTCCCTATCCTAGTGAGTTTCCCTTGCCCTGGTAACTGTAGCTGACATTTACTGATGGGGTACTGTGTGCCAAGCCTTGATTGATCCTTTACTGAGTTCTGAGAACGATCCAATAGATCGTTCCAATAGACGGAAATAGTATTTCCGTCCCCATTTTATAGCTGGGCACACGAAGCAGGGCCACTATGATGCACATACGTGGGTCACTGGCCGCGTGGTGGGTATCCAAGGCACTTCTCCAATAATTTAGGTCACAACCTTCACAACCTGACACTGGTCTTGGCATGGTGGCTCATAGAAATTTCCCAACTTTCCCAGGGTCCTGCAGCTAGACCGGAAACTCTACAAGTTCATGGATAAGAACAAGGAGGGAACAGTGTAAGAAGAAACTTCTAGATTCTGATGGGAAGACAGCTGAGCCAGTCTGGAAAAGCAGTTAGGTAGAAACACAAGCAAGCGTGAGAAAGCACGTGGCAGTGACCAGCTGTGCCAGCCAAGAGTCTCCTGTGTACTGGAAAGCAGAGGTCCAAGACAACCTCTTTCTGTCCTGTGGATGCCAATAGAAAACCAAGCCTGAGTTGCCCGCCATTCCTGATTGCATTCCTCATCCCCCCGCCCCAGGAAACAACCGTAAGACCAAGCTTCGGGAATGTGAGTGATTTGGTGAAGTGCTTGCACGAGATGTAAAAGGTCCTGAGTTTAATACCTGGCATGAGACTAGATAGTAAGGGCCTATAATCCTATGAGGAGATGAAGTCAGAGGTGCAAGGTCATCCTTTGCTAAGGCAAAACTTCTCGACCTCTAGTGACCTCAGATAGAATTAATGCTTCTATAGTGTTCTACAGAGTATGAAATGTATCATACTTTAGGCTCTTGTATTAAACCAGCCCTTTAAATTAGCTATTTTGTTTTTGAGATAGGGTCTTGTTTTACAGTCCAGGCTGGGCTTGAACTTGCTACATAGCCCAGGCTGGCCTCAACTGCACAGCCCTCCTACCTCAGCTTCAGCCTCCCCAGTGCAGGGATGGCAGCTCGCCACCACACCAGGTTAGAGTGACTCTCTTTGTCTTGTTTTAGCCAGAGACAGGGCCTCTCTCCTTAGACCAGGCTGGCTTCACTGTCACCGAGATCCACCTGCCTTGGCCTCCAGAGTACTGGGGCTGAAGGTGTGTGCACCCACGCTTGGCTGGAGTGATTTTCCGGGTGTCCTTTCTCTGCCAAGTTTATAATGGCTTGAGGGCAGGGACGAGACACTGGTGTCTCTCTGGGTGTGTCTTGTGTTCACAGCTAATCTTATTTGCTTCCTTCTTTCCCTGGTGCCAGGCGTCTAAATTTAGTGGGAAAGACCTGAAAGGAATAGTGTAGTGTCTTATGTGGAAAATCAGACAGGAGCAAGGGGGTTGCCGTGTAACCAGATTGGCTTGGCGTGCACAGCAAGGACCAGGGGAGACTGGCAGATGGAGCCAGGCAGAGGGGAGGGGAGGGGCGGGGGCATGAGGCAGGGTGGCACCTACAGAGTTAGGTGGGGGTGGAAAGGAGACAGAGGGAAGAGAAGGGAGGATCTGTGGTTCTGCGAGGGACAATTAGCTGGGGAAAGTGTCACCTAGACTGTGATTCTGGTGGAGGGACTTGGGGTAGGTGTGTGGCCGAAGGGCGCTAGCCCCGGAGCCAGACAGCCTGATGGCCTAAATCTCAGCTCTGTTACTACCAACTATGTAACTGATCGAATTACTTAATCTCTTGAGCCTCAGACTCTCATTTGTTGTTAATATTAATACCTATCTGTAGGGCCTTGTGATAATTAGATGGTTTAATGCTAATAAAACAGAGCAGGGCTTGTCATGTAGAATGCATCCAATAGGGAGCAGCTGTTATTTAGTCTCACTCTTCTCTCTCTCATTCCCCACTTTTATTGCATTCCACGCAGGCCTTCCCAATTATACCCCAAGACAAATATGCAAACCATCCATATCTGTTCCCACAGTCTCAGCCTGGTTAGAACTATGGCTTCTTTATTGGATTGCTTCGACAGCCTTTCAAATAAAATAGTCTTACTTCTTCCAGTGTTGATCAACAAAGTCTGGTCCACAGAATAGCCAGGGATAGGTTTCTAATCCAAACAGATGCTGTCTACTGTTATAAAATCTACTGAGACATATGAATCATTTAGCACCCCTTTATCACATCCTTAAAGGTATTCCACGATCTGGTTCCAGAGTTCCCATCTCTCCCCCTCATAACTCCTTCCTCTCACTCACCTGCTTCAGCCTCTATTTGCCAGGAACTTGCTAAGTTTTTGTTGTTGTTGTTGTTTGTTTTTTGTTTTTGCCAGGACCTCCCACCTGCTGGCTCTCAAGCATCCTCCATCTTCTTTGCTTCTTGCTTTGCAAAGCCCAGCTCAAACAGCAGAAGCATTGGCTTTAGTTTGAGAGAACAAAGTAAAATATTGGGCTTGATACTTTTCAGTCCTCTTACTTTGTGTCTTAGTTATGTTCCTATTGCTACAAGGACAAAACATCATGACTGAGACAATTCAGGAAAGAAAATCTATTTTTTTTCCTAGTTTCTTTTGAGGATGTAAATCAGTTGGGTTTAGTTTCAGAGGGCTAGAGTCCATGACGGTAGAGTAAGGCGTGGTGGCAGTAACAGCTAAGTATCACTTCTTGATCCCAACCGGCAGGTAGAGAGAGAGAGAACCTACTGGAGACGATGGGAGCCTGACCCATGACAGACTTCCTCCAACAAGGCCACACCTCTTTATTCTCCCCAAACAGTTCCTCCAACTGGGGATCAACTATTCTAACATATGAGCATATGGGGAGTATTCGCGTTCAAACCATAGCTCTCTGGAAAATTCCTTTCTGTTTTTCATTATCCACTATCCCCACCCTCTGATATAAATTCCATTAGGACAAACACATTGGTTATATGCTTCATTCTCAGGGCAAACATTTCCTCTAATATAATATATACCAAAATACTTCTTGAACCAATGTTGAATGAATTACAACAGGGAAATTAGGGACAGGGCAGCAAAAATATACCTAGGACCAAGATGGTTCTCTGCATTAATCCAAGGAGAAATGGCGAGGTTGTAGCAGTGGCTTCCATTTTCCAGTGAACATTGTATCACCTGGACTTTAAAAAAAAATGCATAGCCACCAGAACCACCTTCACTAGGTGCAGCCTAGGCACCTGAATTTTCCCAAATTTGTGGGAGGCAGCCAGACTTGATGTGATTGCCCTAAAGGCAAAGGGTATACAGCAGAGAGAAGAAAGGGAGGGATGTTAGAGGGCACAGTAGGTCAGACTTAGTGAAAGTGGCTGCAGAAGGTCTGGGAAGAAGTCTAGATTTCTGGCATGGGCCTGGTAGAATGAAAGACGTGAGTTTTGTTTGTTTTAGATAAATCTCTGTGCTATCTCAGACAGACTTGAGCTACAGATAAGTCTTTGTTAGGGTTCCTATGGCTACAATGACACAACATGGCCAAAAACCAAGTTGGGGGAGGAAAGGGCTTACTTGGGGTTTACACTTCCATATGGCTGCTCTTCAACAAAAGAAGTCAGGGCAGGAACTCAAACAGGGCAGTCTCCTGGAGGCAGGAGCTGATGTCGAGGCCATGGAGGGGTGCTGCTTACTGGCTTGTTCCTTATGGCTTGCTCAGCCTGCTTTCTTATAGACACCAGAACCACTAGTCCAGGGATAGAACTACCCATAATGGGCTGGGCCCTCCATCAATATCTAATTAAGAAAATGCCTACAGCCCTGATCTTATGGAGGCACTTACTTAATTGGGGATCCTGATCCTCAAATAACTAGCTTGTGTCAAGTTGACATAAAACTACCCGGCACAAGGAGCCCCCATGGAGTCAAGTGGAAATGTCCAACAAATATCTCTTTCTTAATAGATGCATATTGGCCTAGTGAGGAATAGAGTGTCCTTCCAATTTCTAGGAGGAGAGAAAGGAAGTGACTCTCTGGGAACTATGATGACTATGCAGAGTGCAAGACCACTGTTATTTTGCACAACTCAAAACCCCTTCCCAGTCATTGCCCCATCTACACAGCAAAGCCATTCTTGCATTATTCAAAGGTTTAAAGTGTCCAGTAGATTAGCGCATATTGCATAGTCTTCAGGTAGCACTTAAAGGTGAACACATAAAGGCTCTCAACTTCCAATAAATGAAAATCATATTCAAAATTACTTCCTTTAAGAGTGTGGTCAAAGATAGTGAACCCTAAACTGCCTAGCCTGTCTCTAACTGGGAAAAATTTACTGGGCTACCAAAGATGCCAAGTGGGGTTTGAAAAGATACGGGTCCTTGGTTAGTTTCTAATTTAGACGCACTGAAATAGGGATCGAAAGTGATATATTTAGAATAAGTAACAGATGGTGGATGGACATTTTGGCATCCATGTCTCAGTGTTCCAAGGAAATGATCTAAATCCTCAGAAGAAATAAACAAGGAAAGGATGGGATTGGAACTGGAAAAAGATCTAAGAAATCTATACCAAGTCTTGAATAGATGAAAATTTCAGAGGGGTTCTGACTGAGATTAAAAGATGGAGAATGGAACGCACAGGCCAGATTAAAGTAAGGTTGAATTCATCAGACATCGATCAGGGCTGACCGAGAGCAGCAGAGACCCGTCTCCACGCCCCGCTGGGCTCGGCTCTCGGGAGGAGGGCTGCCAACCAGGCAGGTGAACCGTGAGAAACAACCGGGCGGAAGGCAGACAGTCAAGCGCCGAGTCAGGGTCACGCTTCGCCTGGGGCGTGGCTCCCGCCGTCACCCCCCCCCCCCCACCTGCCACTCGAGCGAGACGAGGTCCGGGTGACCAGAAGGGCGTCGCCCACCCCACTGTCCGGGGCGAACAGGGCGAGAGCGCGCGGTGCAAGGCGAACGTGCGCGAGCCTACGAACCACGGCGTCCCAGAGGCAACCCTCACTGGCGGCGGCGCCGGAGGTGGGGGGGGGAGGGACGGTGACGTCAGGACGCAGGGTGCGCACTGGGCGGGGCCGCGCCGGGCGGGGCCGGAGTGGGAGGAGGGGGCGGGGCCATCAGGGGCGAGGGCGGGGGAGAATGGCAGTTGCGGTGCTGGTCCCCGGCTGTGTCGGTCCGGCTGGAGTCACCGAGGGGAGTTCGGGAAAGCGGCCGGCCGCCACGCTTCCACCGGTAGCTCTTGCGCTAGCCGAGACAGTTCCGCGGCGGAGCTGAGGGGCCGTCCTCCGTCCACCCTCCGGCTGGTGCCTCCGCGGGATGGGGCCTGCTCGCCCGCCGCCCTGAGGAGCTGAGGTACGGCGGGGGCCGGGCGCCTCCCTTAGGGACGCGGGGGATTCGGGCCGCCGCTCGGGCCTCGGAACGGGGTCGGGAGACGTGCGCGGCTGTCCCCGGGGCGTGCGGTCCGAGCCCCCGACGGTGTTGGGACTCCTCGCGGCGCTGCCCCGGGCGGGCGAGCGGGCGAGACCCGAGGGCGAGCGCCGCGGGGAGGCGGCGGGGGCGGAGCGCATTCCTGACGGGTGAAATCGGCCCTAACGGGACGCTTTCCGGGCCTTGCCGCACACCAGCGCCGCGCACCGACTTGGACCCCGAAGTCGGTCGTCCCCGGGTCCCGGGAGGGCGGGCGGGCGGGCCGGGGAGGTGACCGCCTCCTCCGCCGGCGGAGATCGCGCAGACGCTCGGGCACACGCGCGCTGCAAGCCGTGCGGCCTGGGAGTGAAGCGTGTGAACCCGGGTCTTCCGGGACTCCACCTCCAGGGTGTTCCCCGGTCCCGAGCGGGAGGCCACTGCTTTCAGTTTCCAGTTTTTCCTACGGTCTGGGGTTCCACTCTGCCGTTGTTCTCCCTTCTATTTTTCCATTTCCATTAATGGGAAGAAGTCGTTTAGGGTTCATTAATCCCGAGACGAGGGCAGCGAGTAAAAGAGGGAAGAGGATGGTGAAGGCTATATATGGGAGAAAGAAAGGTTTAATTTTTTGCTCGTTGTCCCCTTGGCGGAAGGAATACATGGCTGGTGCTTGACTTTGTGTAAGGTTCGCTGTTGAGAATGTGGTAATGTTAGGAAGGACGCCTTAAATGCCGCTGCAATTTTCAAACCTAGAGGTGGCGAGAAAGGTTGGTGTAAAATGGTAGCAGAAGGGCGGCGTGAAAGCAGTCCTTTTCTGGGTTGGTGCTCCCAAAATAATTTGCTCTTTCTTTATTCTACTTTCGTGTATGTCTGTGTATTAACCTGGCTGTCTTTTTGTTTGTTTCCTGTTTTAACCTGGATTCATTGACCCCTTTTCATTGTATGTAGTATGACGATATACTTGTCTTTTTTTTTTCTTCCGGTTTTGCTGTTAACCAGTCTCAGTGCACATCCTACCGCCTCTTTTTGTAATTGATGTCATTTTCATATTTGCTTGCTTAAGCTTTAACATTGAGCTGCCTGTATTGAATTAAAATGTAAATATTTAGAAAATGACGATGACCTTATTTTCAAATGTTCTTTACTTGGTACATGCAATTTCTTGGGAAAGGATTTGGCATTAAGTCTTGGGACTAAACCAAATTATGCAAAGCAAGCCCCCCTTTTTAAATCTCTTTTTAAAAATTACTGAATACAGTGTAAACTTAAGTTTCATGTGACCATGGAAAAAAATTAATTCCCTTGTAAGGTGTCTTTCTGAGAAAGAAGAAAATAATATTATCTCAGGGTTCTCATTTGAGAACCCCAGTAATGTTAATTTTGTTTTAATTGCAGGATTATTTTAGAAGTTGAAGCAGCCTATTCCTTACTAAAATAGCTTCTTGAAATATCTCATCTTGGAAATGTCTCAGCCGTGTTTGAACACAGGTAGTCAAGGCAGTATTTCTGAAGTTGTTGGTGTACTGTATTTGGGAATCATCACTCTTTTTGAGATAGGGTTTCACTCTGTGGCCTGAACTTGCTATGTATACCAGACTAACCATGAACTCACTGAGTTCATGCTCCTGATGGGATTAAGGGCCTGTGCCCAGCTAGAAGTCACCATTTATACATATTTACATATGTATATAAATATATATAAATATCTGCATAATTTTAGGGGAGTCTAGGGGACTTTGCATACGCTAGGCAAATATCTTAGTATCCCCCCTTTGTTTTTTTTCTTTCTTCTTTCCTGTCTTTTGAAAGAATCTTGTATATTTCCTGGCACAGCCTGTTTTTTCCTTTGGTTTCTAGTCAGCCTTACCACCTGATCCACATACATTCCCTGTCCACCTGCCTCCCAGCTCTTTGTTCTGGTGTCTGTTTGTAGTTGAGGCACTTAGAGGTAGAGGTGGTAAAGTTGTTGGACACTGACCTGAGCTGTGTAGCAAACAACACACACCACACACGCATAACAACGGTCATCATCTCAGGGCACTGAAGACCGAGGGACACGGTTTCCTCAAGTTTCTAAGAAGATAAAATATGCGTGATAACTTGAAAACGTCCCTAGTCTAGTGCTTGGCCAATAGTAAGGTGCTGATAAATTTGGGTACTTTTATATCAGTTATTCATTTGTATCTTCTCTACTCGGGAAATAGAGTTTTAGAGAATCGTTACTTATCCTTCTGAGGGTACTGTAGGTGACAGTTGTCAAATGCAGGCCTATTCTTACTGACTAAGCATATGCTCCTTTATTGATTTTTTTTTATTATTATTGGGGTTTAGGTTGAAAAAAAAAACAAACTTGAGCATCTTGGGCTAATAGCCAAAGTAAAATTGAGTTTCTAAATTAGTATTTGATTGCATATTACAGTCCATCTGTCCAGCTAGTTCTTCCGCACAAAGTAGTAGCCTGTTTAAAAAGACTCATGCTCATGTAGGGAACACACTGGCTGAAAGCCTTTAGCCTGACCCCTAACTAGCAAATAGTAGATTAATTATGGAGAATAATTGAGTTTTCCATACCTAGGCAGTTTTCACCAAATAAGATGATTTTTCTCACTTTATTTTTAAGTCATTGTGTATTGGGGAATATTATTTTAAGGTGTGTTACTTTTGGTTATGTTGTGGAGCTGTGTTACTGTACCTGTCTAAAACACCTGATGGTCTATTAAAGAGCTGAACGGCCAATAGCGAAGGGAAAGAAATAGGTGGGGCTGGCGGGCAGTAGGATAAACATGAGCAGAAATCTGGAAGGAGAAGGAACAAGAAAAGGAGGGGAGAGGAAAATGTTGTTGGTTGTTTTTTTACTCTTTACTCTTTAGGCTCTTTTGGGGGGCCCTACCACCCAGCTCCAAAATAAATCACACACAGACGCTTATTACTACTTAAAAATGCCTAGCCGTAGCTTGGCTTGTTTCTTGCCAGCTTTTCTTAAATTATCCCATCTATCTTTGGCCTCGGGGCTTTTATGTTTTTCTATTCCTGTATATCTTTTCTTTCCTTCTTACTCCATGTCTGTTTCGGTGGCTAGCCCCTGAACTATGCCAGTTCTTTGTTAGCTGACAGAAGATGCATAATGTTGAAACAGCTTATGAGTAAACATACCTGTGCAGCTAAAGAGTGAAGGAAAAGATTCTTTGTCTAACACGTTTGTATCTCAGAGGGTGGCAGACTTCAAGAAAGCCACTGACATAATTTTAGGTGTTTAAAACATGGACACTTCATTGTTTCTCTACAGTTGCCATAATAGTGATGCTTGGTATACAGGAGTGAAAAGTAGATATTGCTGGGCTACATGTTGGTGGTGTACTCGGGAGACAGAGACAGATGGATCTCTCAGAGGTCGAGGCCAGCCTGGCCTACAGAGTGAGTTCCAGGGCTACACAGAGGAACCCTGTCTCAGAAAAACGAAAAGGATATTACTGTATTGTTTTCATTGTTGTTATCAGTAGTATATGAAGAATGATTATATTTTTATGTGTATTTTGCCTGCATGTAAATTCAGTGTAGGACATGTGTGCAGTTTCTGTGGAGGCCAGAAGAGGGCGTCAGATTCCCTTGGAACTGGCGTTAGAGTAGTGGTTAGCTATTAATAAAATATTATTAATTGTTGATTTGGTTCTTATTTCATTTTTGTAGCCGGGAGTGGTGGTGCATGCCTTTAATCCCAGCACTCGGAAGGCAGAGGCAAGCGGATCTCTTGAGGTCGAGGCCAGCCTGGTCTACAGAGTGAGTTCCAGGACAGCCAGGGCTAAACAGAGAAACCTTGTCTTGAAAAAACAAAACAAAACAATCTACCGTGTAGGTGTTGGAGGAGAAGAGCAGTCAGTGTTCTTAACTGAGTCATCTCTCCAGCCCCTGAAGAATTTTTAATACTTACTTTATGTATATCTGTGTGTGCCTGAGTATAATGAGTGCAGGACTGAAGGAGTTAGAAGAAGGAATCAGATGCCTTGAAACCAGAGTTACTGGTGTTTGTGAGTGGCCATGTTGGTGTTGGTAACTGAACCCAGGCTGTCTGCAAGAGTAGTAAATACTTTAACCACTGAGCTATCTCTCCAGCCCAGTAATTTTTTATTAGCATTATTTTGGAAACTATTTCATTACCTTAAAACTATTGTATAGTCTTCCTTTCTTGATTTTATCTAGTATTTTGTTTTGTTTCTTTTTTGAGACAAGGGCTTGTATAGCCCAGGCTTATCTCAAAGGAATTTACTGTGCAGACAGGGATCACCTTGAATTCCTGATCCTCCTCCCACCTCCCAAGTGCTAGGATTACAAGCCTGCTACCATTTCCAACTAGCATTTTAAAAGTCATTTGCTAGAAAATTACTAATTGTCGATTTGGTTCTTTTTTTAATTTTTAAGAATTTAATTTATGAGTATGTATGTTTTGGCCATATGTATTTCTATATACCATGTGCACACCTGGTACTCTTGATTGGCCAGAGAGTTTGCAAGATGGTTGTGAGTTGCCATGTGGGTCCTGGGAATCAAACCCAGAGCCTTTAGAACAGCCAAGTGTCCTTAGCTGCTGAGCCACGTCTCAGCCCTGTTGGTTTGCTTTAGAAGTCCTGTTTCTAGAGCGTTTGCTACGTGCAGGTCTCAGTAGGAGAGAGCTAGTTAGCTGTTTTAGCTTAAAGAAAAGTTTGTAGATTGGATTTTGAAGCACAGTTTTGGCCAGAAATTACTTTTGTTTATTTAAGCCCAAAAGAAACTTCAGAACTGTCTCTTTAATCCACAAAGCTAGAATTGTTGCCTTAGAAGTGTGTACCTAACAGTTTTATTCCGCCCCACTCTAGAGACCCCTCAGAGTGAAGATAGCTCTTGTGCTGTGAATACCTAGCTTGTTGCCACGTGACCTTCTCCAGCTGAGTGATAGGCAGCAAACTAGTTGGAGAGAACCAAGGAGCCAAGGGCGGGCTGTTAGGAAACTGATAGCATTAGCAGCAGGCAGAGGTGGGTAATCTCTGTGAGGTCTAGACTAGCCTGATCTACATAGAGACTCCAGGCCAACCAGAGCTACATAGTGAGGCCCTGTCTCTAAAACAAACAGAATATCAACAAAACTCTGGATGAGTACCATGTACTACCAAGAACTACCATGTCACAAGACAAGTCATTAGCCTAGAATTACAGAGTTATATTTGATAATTTCTGAATCAAGCCTTGTTATTTGGACCTCAGAAGGTTACAGTTATTATTTTTATGCGTGATCGCACATAAAATGTGTGTAGGTGATGAGATTGTTTTCTTTGATCCTGCTGCAGGTCTTAGCACTTGGTACAGTATGCAGTGAAATAATTTTAGTATTGAATAAGTAGTTGCTAAGTGAATAAAATATGTACAGTGTGAAGTCACACACTCATGCACTTCTTTCTCCATTCTCTCTCCCCTCTCATCGCACATATCCCAGGTTGGCTTGAATTCCGGATCGTTCTCCTCTTAAGTATTATAAACTGTGGTTATGTTGTGCCGGGGATGAAACTCTGGGCCATGTGCATGCTAGGCAAGCATTCTGCCCACTGAGCTACATTCCTAGCCTGAAACAGCTCTTTCAAGCCACAATTGTAATTTAAGATTTTTCCAGTGTCATATTAAATAAGAAAGTAGAAGAAATAAAGTGAACATAATTTTTTGTTAAAAAAAATAAGGAATTTTATTTAGCCCAATACACCCAAAATATTACTTTAATGTAGTGAAAGGTGATTTTACATTCTTTCATTTTCATAGTAGAGTGTGGCTCTAAGAACATTTTGTATGGCATGTTCCTTCCTGCAGAGATTCTTTGTCTTTTTTTACTGTCATCTTGAAAGTTTTTTTTTTTAACTTGTCTTTTGAAGCCAAATACAGAATTGGCACTTACTATTGCAGGGTTATTGTGTTGTGTTGAAGGGTGCCGGGGTTCTGGTCTGCTGTGCTTTGTGCCTCATTGCACAGATGAGGGAGTCTGCTGCCCTTTATGGCACTGAGTTAGTATAAGTTAACTAGGTATGTGCTACACTGGCTGTCCCCTACAGGATGCTGCAGAAGAGCTCGTTCATTAGTAGTGAGTGTCTTGTCTTCCCGAGGCTGACTGTGAAGCAGAAGAAATCCCTGTTACCTCCTCTGAACCCTACTACTCTCCATCACAGTGATGTCCAGGTTGCCTCAAAATCCAGTGGCAGATGTCCTTATGAGGGAAAGACAGGAAGTTACAGAAGACGTGGAGAAAGAGGAGGCAGTGTGACTGGGGGACGAGGATTGGAGCAGTATAGCCAAAACCCAAGAATTGCTCGTAGTCAGAAAGACTGGAAGAGGCACAGAATAGACTCTCCCACAGAACTACAGAAGGGAACACAGCCCTTCCCCTATAAGAATGTCCTGGAACTTACTCCTTTTGTTTCATTCCTCTTTCCCCAGCTTGTTCCTTGTTTTTTACTCTAAGGTGTAGTTGATATTTGGAGGTGGGGTAGGTAAACTGCTGATAGGGAGAAGCTAACAGGTCTACTTCTTAAAGTCTGGTTCCTTCCTTCCTTCCTTCCTTCCTTCCTTCCTTCCTTCCTTCCTTCCTTCCTTCCTTCCTTCCTTCCTTTTTGGTTTTTCGAGACAGGGTTTCTCTGTAACTTTGGAGCCTGTCCTGGAACTAGCTCTTGTAGACCAGGCCGGCCTGGAACTCACAGAGATTTGCCTGCCTCTGTTTCCTGAATGCTGGGATTAAAGGCGTGTGCCATCACTGCCTAGCTAAAGTCTGGTTTCTAAAAGATCCTCCCACACTTTTCTCTGTCCTGTACCCTAATGTTGACATGTTGGAGGACTGATCTCCTTCCTCTCTGTAGTTACTCCCTTGGTGATTTTATCCATGCTCACGATTTTACACATCACACCTGTAACAACTCCCAGATTACATTTCTGGGCCTGCCTCTACCCCCTCCTCCAGCTCTGGAAGGTATGTTTCTACCTAGGTAGTTTTTGTAACATGGGTCAGTGTTTTAGAAACTGTTAACTATCTCCCTATCTTAGGAGACCCTCTCTGTTTCTCAGTGGCTGCTTTTCAAACTGTTTTTTGGTTAATGCCTTTCAGAAGTCAGTAGTTAAGTATTTACTATCTCCATGTTAATACATTGTTGAGCTAGCCAAAGTGTTTTTAATCTTTTTCTTAATTAAATGAACACTACCTTCTTTTATAGCAGCTTCTTGTTTTCTAATTGATCAGGTATTGTATATTATTTATAATGAGGTTGACTAAAACTACAGAGCACCATTCTGCTCTTCTTCCCAGTGAAGAATGAGGCTTAAATAGGTAAATAGGTCGGTGAGTGTGGAGCTGTTGAAGACATAGCTCTTTTGGGAGGCTTTGGCATGTGGGACTAGTTTATTCTGCACTTGTAGTTTCTGTTTCTGGGAATCATAGAGAGTATCTTGGGCAGAAGGTGACTATATAGCCTTGGAAAATGGTACTTTTCAAATCTGGAAGGAATTTTTTTAAAATGGATACTTATCTGTGCTAATGGTTTGTCCGTTCCTTTCCCCCATATTTAGAAGTAATGTGAAGGTATTTGTTCCATTTTTAATATTAGGTCACTAGAGTTAGATTTATCTAGCTGTGTATGTGTAATAAGACTGAAAACTTTGTATTTACTTTCAAGAAATGTACGTATTTGATAATGTATTCCAAATTGCCAAGTGGCTGACTGTACTGGTGAGAAAAGTCATTTTAGCCTGGAGAGATGGCTCAGGGGGCAGCGTGAGAACACTTGCTGCTCTTCCAAAGGTCCTGAGTTTGGTACCCAGCACTCATATCAAACAGCTCACAGCTGACTGTAACTCCAGCTTTAGGGGATTCAGCATCTTTGTAGGGACTTTGAGGGCATTCACACATACATGGCATACACATATACATACTCACTGGATGGAATTACAGCAGATAGAAGATGGCAAAAGAAAAGGTTGATAAAATTGAAAGTAGAACAGGAACAGTTTGCAAAGTTAATGAATGGAGGAAAAAAGGCACAAAATGAGCATATTGGCCACTTAGACAAACTTAAGTTGTCAGGTATATAATTACAATTCCATAAGGAGAGGAAAGAAAATGTTAGAGTTAAACATTTAAAAAAAGCATTTTCTTATTTGTTTGAATTTAAATCCAAGAAGTTTAGTGAGTTGCAAACAGGATTAATACAAAGAAAACAGACTTTAGGCTCATTTAATCAGTGAGAGCAAGTCATCATTACCAGTTTTATTGCATTTGGAGTCATCATGGATACATATCTCTGGGTATGCATGAGGGTGTTCATAGACAGGTGTAATTGAAGAAAGAAGACCTACCCTGAATCTGGGCAGCATCATGAGTAAAAATCAATTGAGCACTGGCATTTTCCTAACGAGATGCAATGTGACCTATATTTGCATGTATGTGTATGTGTGTGTGTGTATGTATGTAGAGGCCATCTACCTCACGTCTTGCTGTGGTGAACTATATTCTTGAACTGTGAATCCAAACTAAAACTTAAGTTGCTTTTTTTTAATTGGGTATTTTATCACAGCAACAAGAAAGAAAGCCAATATAGTGCTTAATACCAAGTATATAAATTAATAAAACAAATAAAAAATTGCATTGCCAATAGGGGAATTAATGAAAATAGCTTACTGCTGTGAACTCTGCACACCAAGAAGTAATAAAGAAAGGTCTGAGGCTATAGGAAGACAATACCAGACGAGAACTGAAGAGCCCCAGAGATGGCGAATATGTCGAAAAATAGTGTCTTAGTTATTCCTGTGAAGAGACCTTGACGGCAGCATGGTCTTTCAAAGCATTATCTTATAAAGGAAAACTTTTAATAGGGCCTGGCTTACAGTTCAGAGGTTTAGTCTCTTATTGTCATGGCAAGAAACATGACAGCATGCAGGCAGGCATGGTGCTGGAGAAGGAGCTGAGAGTCCTACATCTTGATTTGAAGGCAGCAGGAAGAAACTGAGCCACTAGACCTGGCTTGAGCTTCTGAGACCTCAAAGCTCCTCACCATCTAGTGACACACTTCCTCCAACAAAGCCACACCTACTCCAGCAAGGCCACATCTCCTAATAGTTCTATTCTCTGTGAGCCTATGGGGCCATTTTCTTTCAAACCACCACAAATTGGCTCACTCTTTGACAGAATTAATTTTTCCATGGAGCTGCCAGGTCAGACATGCTGAATCTTTCCTGGTAAGCCAAGACCTCGTGGTGACATACAGATTATTAGAAATGGGTTGAATCAAGATGTGAGAGTTAGTCAATAAGAGGCTAGAACTAATGGGCCAAAGAGTTTTTAAATGAATACAGTTTCTGTGTGATCATTTTGGGTGTAAGCTAGCCGGGCGGCCAAAACAAAGGACCTGCTCGCCCTACAACACGTGTATGCCTGAAGGCCAGAAGAGGGCACCAGACCTCATTACGATGATTGTGAGCCACCATGTGGTTGCTGGGAATTAAACTCAGGACCTTTGGAAGAGCAGGCAATTCTCTTAACCTCTAAGCCATCTCTCCAGCCCCAGAATTATTTTTTAATTACATTTTCTGAAGGAGGTGGGAGTATGTGTGTCTGGGCATGAGTGTGAAGGTCAGAGAACTTCTTAGCTTGTAGAATTGAACTCAGGTCATCAGGCTTGGTGGTAAGCACCTTTACCTGTTGAGCCGTCTCATTGGCCCCTCTAAAAGGGTTTTGTAAGCATAAAAAGTAGTACAATAATTTATAAAGGAGTTTCATAAATGTGACAATTAGAAATCATAGTTTCTATATTTCAAGACGTCAAATTAAAAATCACATTTGGATAAGGTTAAATATTGAATGTTTTCAGTGACAAGGGGACAGTGTTTCAGTGTAAAAACGAACAAACGTGTGCAGATCAGGTAGGGGTGCACGTAAATGCACTAAGTTGTTTAGTAGTGAAATAAATGAAGATGGTAGTTTTTGCTACTCAAAAATTGTTACCGTAGTAAAAGATGATGAGTGTTGAGGGGACTAAGCACCAGGAACACAACACCTTAGTCTACTTCAGGTGCTTATTTTAGAAGTCCACATCACATACAAGATAATAGGTGATTCATGCACCAAGACATGACTTTATTAGTTCAGCAGTGGACTGGATGGAGAGAAGGTCATTAAACAGTTAGTGTTAAAGCAACTGAGTAACTATTTAGATGTAAAAGTTGAATCTTTTGCTTACATTAAAATTTTTGAATGAATCAAACAATTAGGGAAAAATAAACTTTAGAAGTAGCAGAAGACATTAGAGAGTTTTATTTATTTTGAATTATGTTTTTCAGTGCTTGAGAGGCAGAAATAAGCAGCCTGAGAGTTTGCAGCCAGCCTGGTCTACGTAGCGAGTTCAGGCCAGCCAGGGTCACACAGTAAGGCCCTTCCCCACCCCAAAATTCGTTAAATTACATTTGTTTATTGTGGGGTGGGTGGGTGTTTGTGCCATGGCCTATACGTGGAGGTTCAGTCCTTCCACTATGGTTTTCAGGGATTGGGCTGAGGTGGTCACTCTTAGTGGCAAGTACCTGAAGCTATCGCTGGTCCATTAATTTTAAAAGTAGTCTTGACATGGGCAAACCTTTTCCAAGTGGAAGAAAAAAAAAACCCAAAGGTCATAAAGACAAAGATGTGAATTGTAAATTTTTTATTGAAAACTGGTGTGTAATCAGATAAAAAGTTTTAAAAAGATCTGACATGGCACCAGGTTTCTTACCTAAAACTAGGTCTTTATATTTGTAAGGGAAGGTCCACCATCAGGGATTTTCTCTTTAAGTCTGCAGACTTTTTGTCGGGGTATATTTTTATGGGGAGAAGAACTCACTAGCATACTGTGCTTTTTCAAAATTTGATTTCTGGGGAATGAACTAACAGCTGTCTCCCTAGCCCTGGTCTGCAAAGATTTTTTTTACCTAGTCTTCCCCATTTCCAAAGTTACCTCTAAAGAATTATAAGTCATTTGTTTAAGTACATGATTAGGAGATTAGAATACTTTTAATCTTTAATTCTTGAAATTCCATACTGTCAAGATATTTAACATATTTTGTATATTTTATATCCCATAGCTACTTGCAGGGTAAAGAAGATTGTTTTCATAGTTTAAAAATTTACATAGAGACCAGGCAGTGGTGGCACGCACCATTAATCCCAGAGGCAAAGTCAGCCATGTCTCTGGTCTACAGAGGGAGTTCCAGGACAACCAGGTCTACACAGAGAAACCCTGTCTCACAAAAACAAAATGAAAAAAAATTTATGTGTAGAAAGACTGTATGATTAAATAGGGTCACATAGCAGTAGCAAACCCAAAATATTTATGTTCAAATACTATTTTCTATAAGCTACACATTGTGTGGGGTACCAGAGAGCCAAGCCAAGGCTTAGCTAATATTTCACTTCAGTAATAAGTTAGGTCTAGATACTTTGTCAGAGGTTGATTTGACTTTATTCTTAAAACTTCTCTTTGGAGTGCTTGGTGTCCATATTTGTAATGGAGATCACAGATTCTAGTCTTTAGAGCAGTGACTCTCAGGCTTCCCAGTGCTGTGACCCTGAAGCACGATCAATAAAAACTCAAGAGGATTCAACCTGAAGGTCAGAAAAGTAAAACAGCCAGCCACTGGCTCTTACCTCAACCTAAGGAATCCAGGAATCTCAGAATGAGACTGACTGAGAGCTGCTGTCTCCTCCTGTTTTATAATGCTAGCTAGGGCTGGGATTAAAAACATGCACCGCCCGGTTTCTGTGGCAACTAGTGTGGCTAATGGGATTAAAGGTGTGTGTCACCACTGCCTGGTCTGTAAGGCTGACCAGTGGGCTGTTTTACTCTCTGATCTTCAGGCAAACTTTATGTGTTAAAATACAAATAGAATGTCACTACTTGACCCTTTAATATGATTCCACATGCTGTGGTGACCCCCAACCCTAAAATTATTTTCATTGCTACTTCATAACTGTAATTTTGCTACTGTTATGAATCGTAATGTAAATATCTGATATGCAGGATATCTGATGTGTGACCCTTGTGAAAGGGTCACTTGACCTCCAAAGGGTCGTGACACACAGGTTGAGATCCACAGTTGTAAAGTATTGTCTGTCACTAAAGATGGTGAGGTCTTGACTTCCAAGTTTCTTCTGATGCTGGGTATTTTCTATTTACCACTCGCACCACACCCTCCAGGGTCCACTTTAAAAATTGTAGACCAGGTGTGGTAGCACCTCCCTTTAATCACAGCACCCAGGAGGCAGAGGCTGGTAGGATTCTATGAGTTCCAGGCCAGCCTGGTCTACATAGTGAGTTCCTGGAGATCTACTATTTCAAATGATATCCATGGATTTGTTGGCTCCACAACCCCTCATTTTCACTAAGAACAGCTCCTCCAGAGCTGTCATGTTAGTTCACTGTTCCCTATTCCTGGTCATTTGATCATTAATGGAGGAGCACTTGACCCAGCTTGGCCAATTCTAGAGAGTTTGCCTGGAACTCTTAGAACAAGAACTTAAAAAGATTTTCTTTACTACTGAGGCTGTCAGCATTGAAGCTACATAGTCAGTTTAAGAGCAAGCAGAAAAATATAAGGAGAGAGAGGAAGAGAAGGAGAGGGGGAGGGAGAGAGGAAGAGGGAGAGAGAGAGAGAATTCTTTGAGATAAGGAGACAAGGTTTTTCTGTGTAGCCCTGGCTGTCCTGGAACTAGCTCTGTATTATGTAAACCAGGCTGGCCTTGAACTCACAAAAAACAGAGCCTATTTCTGGCTCCGTTTTTATTTTATATTTGTGAATGTTTTTCTGCACCACATGTGTCCAACCCAGATATCTATTTGTGCCTTCGACCAGTGGAGGTCAGAAGACAGAACTAGAGTTAGACCGTTGTTGGCTATCATGTGGGTGCTGGGTGCGGAACTCAGGTCCTTTGTGAGAGCAGCAAGTTCTCATAAATGCTGATCCATTGCTCCAGCCACCAGATCCACTCTTCCTTCACTCTCTGTCCTGCTTTGTGATCCAGAATGTTAGCCTCTAAGAATGGACTCAGTTGTCCTCTTGTTGCCTTTTAGTTGAGTTTAGCCAAATTTGAGGCCCCGGTTGGTTGGCCACCTTTCTAAGTGAATACCCTTCAGTTACCTCTTTGAGAATGCTTTTTTTTTTTTTTTAAGATTTATCTTTTTATTTTATGTGTCAGGGTGTTTTGTGCCTGTTGCCTGCAGAGGTCAGAGGAGAACAGGAGATCCCCTGGGAGGAGTTACATAGATAGTTGTGAACTGCCCTGCGAGCGCTGGGTTGGCCTGCAAGGGGAAGAGTTTTTAACTGCTGAGCCCACTCTCCACTGCCAGCTTTGCCTTTACTAGAACTGTGTCCAGAACAACTTTTCTTAAGTCTGTGGATTGAGTGTTCCGACTGTAAGATACTGTGTTTGTAAGTTGAGTGTTTAGAATCTAGACACATTTTTATTTAAATCAGTATTATAAGTGTTGGTTAGCTGTTTAAGTTGAACTGTTCAACTTTTGTAGTTTTTACAGAGTGTAAGGAAATAATTTGTCAAGTTAAATTCATTTAAGTGGTATCAGAAGAAGCTAATTCCTGTTAGAGAAAAGGCTCAGGGTTGAATCATTCATTTTGCTTTTTCAGAGGACTCCATTTCAGTTCCCAACTCCAGGGGGATCTGGTGCTTTCTTTTAGCCTCACACACATGGATGGCACACACACACGTAAATCTTAAAAACTGTTTAGCACTTTTACTAGGTCTTTAGAACACATGGGTTTTATATGTGGTACAAACACCTTTGTTTGGGCCATTACATTTCCGTTTTCTTTCTCCTTTTCTTTTTGTAGCTCTCGCTGTCCTGGAATTCACTATGTAGATCATGCTGTCATTGACCTCATCGTGACCCATCTGCCTCACCTTCAGTTCCCCACCTCTCTGGGGCTCATTTCATTTCTCAGTTCCACACATTCCTCCAGAGGTAGATAAAAGAATCAAGGGGAGGGAGTATAAACACTGGACTGGAAGGTAGAACAGCAATCTGACCTGCTTCTCCTTGGTTGAAACACAGGAGACACTGGGGTTCCTTTGCCACTGAAAAACTAATTCGCTAGTGTTTTGTTAAGGCAGTGAAAGTGCATACAGTTGGAATTGTGCTAACTGGGAAAAGGGGGCATTTCTCGCTGTTTCATTAGCAGAGGCTAAAGTTACTTGTGACACTGATGTTTGAGAAGTGACAGAATGGAGTCTCCTTACCTTTCAGTCTCAGAAACCAGGCTCTTAATATATCTAGTTACTGATCCAAGCTTTCATTCTTGGGGAAAGGATCTCACTAAGAAGATAGGCGTTGTTATCATGGAGGTTGCAGATAGAACAGTTCTGTATTGTTTAGGAATTGGCTCACATGGTTATGAAGGCAGAAACATACCATGATCTGCAAGCTGAGGAAAATTGCTGTATTCCAATCCAAGTGCAGATGTTTGGGAACTAGAGGAGCCAGAGTTATATAAATTCTGAGTTCAAAAGGCCTGGAAACCAGAAACTCTCCGTTCCAAGAGTGGAGAAAGATAGATCTCAAGCAGAGGACAAACTTGCCTTTTTTCTTTCTCTCTCCAGGCACTCGTGGATTAGCTGGTGTTTACACACGTTAGTAAGGGACTCTTCTGTACTCGGTCTGCTGGTTTAGGGCCTGCTTTCTTATCTACCAACTGAAATTCTTTTCCCCATCGCTGCATTTCTTCATGCTATCAGTGTTTTATAGCTTAACAGATCAGCTGGGAACCTTTGTGTGCTGTTTATCATGTGTTCTTACACTAAAATGGTTAAGTATTTTGATATAGTGCAAGCACCTGGCTTGGGAGAGATGGAGGGAGGTTTAAATCAAAAGGAGTTTAGGTTCCATAGACAGGAGTGTGCTGAGGAGGCTATCATGGTGGCCACTTACGGTGAAAGAAGCTGGGTTAGGATATCCAACAGCAACCCACAGAACAAAGAACATGCCTTACTTAAATTTTGGGGACAGTAGTCTCTGGATTTAGAGGGAGAAGCCTCTAAGTAGTAGTTTAGTGAAGGTACTAGGTAGGCTGTAATTTAAGCTAATTCTGTTGTCCCACCCTGCTTTGGGGCTGCTATATTTTAAGAATTTAGTTGTTTAGGGAAGGTACCAGATAGGGAAAGCATGGCTGATCCCCTCTACAAGGACAGCATCTGTGACCTGTATACCACCCATCCAATTTAGATAGTATACTGTCAGCAACTGAGGCAAGGGCAGGTTTTTTGCCCACGTGGCTAGCTTTTGCCATAAAGAAAACAAACTCCATATTGTTGATTGAGTCTTCTGTTCCACCAGGTCCCTTAGTTGTTAAGTCCCAAAGAAATACACAGAGGTCTACAGTTATCATAAACTGGTTGACTCAGTAGCTCAGGCTTCTTATTAATTAATTCTTATAACTTATATCAGCCATAATTCTTGTCTGTGTTAGCCACGGTGAGACAGTCACATCTTGCTTGCTCTGTGTCTGGCTTCCTCTGTGTCTGGGTGACCACTGCAGACTGAAACTTTCCTCTTCCCAGAATTCTCATTGCCCCGTCTCTTCTTCCTACCTGGCTGCTGGCCAATAAGTGTTTATTTAAAATACAAGTGACAGGGTGCAGACCATTGTGCCACAGCACCATATGGAGTTTTTTTGATACCCATCATCTTTGTTGAAATAGATCAGTGCTGCCAGAAACAAATGTGTCTCACTGTCATGAAAAGCCTTAGGTTATTAAACATATTGAATGCCATATTCTGTAGGTCTTTGAAGTGTTTGAATACCATTTAGCTATCTAAATATATCTGTGTATGACCTTGAAAACATACCTAACATGACTATAAGTTTGATATTATGGGTGACTATTAGCCTGTATTTTTAAATTATGCTAAATAGCTTATAGAGATAACTTTCAGTGACTAGAAATTTACATTGTTAAATGAGCTGTATAGGTACAATACCTTAAACAAGATTAGAAACATACATACAGTGTAACAAGAATAACCTTAAATTTGTTTCAATACACAAAATTCCATACTATTATAAAATATTTGACTAGTAGGTTTTTTTTAGTTTAAAAGTAGATTCATTAATCTACCCTTTTATCCTGTCATTTCTATATCATACCCCCTTTTTTTCTTTTTATGTTTATCCCTTTTTTATTATGACCAATAATAACTAGTAACCAACCCCCCTTAAATGGAAACAAACATCCATAACCAGTATTTTGGGAATGTAGCTGTCATTCTCTGGACTACTTCCTGTTGGTTGTGGGTGCTGGACTTTTGTGGGGGGAGCCTCGAGAAAATGAGGATGATTGTTAGGTCTTGTCTGGAGTATTCTGTGAGGCTGGGTCATCCCAGTCAGCAGCTTTGAAGCTGTTCTGGATACAGGCCATCCATTTTTATTAGTGTCTGGTCCACTTGCTCTGAAAATATGCAAACTTTTAAAGGTAACATATTTGTAATACAAGTATAGGCTGTGCTTGTACATAAGTCAGCCAAAGATGATTTTTTTTGTTAATGTTTGAGTAGGTAACATGTATATCACATGTCTTGTACTTCTTTTAGGTTTATTTCTTTATGTCTGTAGTCAGAAGTTCAGGGGGTCTTCCTCAGTCAAACCTGATTTTCTTTAACCCAGAATGAACCCATAGCTTCTTATTTCCTGTGGACATTAAAGCAAAACCTCTCCCCCAAAGTAACACATCTTTTGACTTAAATTTTGAAGTCAAGATATTTTTAAAATATATAGGTTGGTTTAATCAATGAGCTTTCATAATCCAGCATCTCTTAGCAACCAAAACATTTAAAGACACCACAATAACATATAGGATCTGGGCTCTGTATTTCCCATCTTTATGTGGCTTTTTTCTTTTATATTACTTACTCCCTTTTTAAGGACTTTATTATTTTAAAGCTATATATTTCTTTTTTATGATGTCTATATCTTCTCTTTTCTCTCCTGAGTGTGCACATGTTTTTATGACTGTCTATACCTTCTCTTTTCTCTCCTAGGTGTGCACATATTTTTAAGCATATTGTAACCCATTTAGAAGTTTTTTCTATCTGATTCTTTTCATTGCCTATCTGTAATGTCTTTCTGACTGCATGATCCTTTAAACTGTTAAGTGACATGGCTAGGACCAAAGCCTCTACTTTGGCACCTGACTCCACTCACTTGTTTCCCTAAGAGCCTAGCTTCGTGGCGGAGGTACCAGCAGGAGAGCCACATTTCCTGCCTCAGCTCTGGAGAGCTTTGGATCCACACTGCCGCTGAGTAGTGTGCAGCCCACTGCTCATAAACCCCATCTAAGAGCCCTGCCCATGCTGATAGCATGAACCAAGAAGCTGCCTCTGTTTGCCACTAGCAAACAGAATTTACCTGGGAAAAGTCAGTTACCAAGAAGCCACGCTTGACTCTGTTTTTTGTGTGTTTAGAATCAATCCCCTTTAAGTTTTGTCAGATCTTATGTGGAAAATCCGGCCCCACATTAGAATACCATTTGTAGGTGGAGTTTTCCTGTGTCCTAGCAGCTGCTCTCAAATAGCCAGACTGGAGATTCAATATTAATTATAAATGCTCAGTCGATAGCTCATTTTCTACACATCCTGCTTCCTCTGTCTCTGCTGCGTCTCCCTGACTCCACCCTTCTTCATCCCAGCATCCTGAGTTTGGTTGTCTCATTTGTACTTCCTGCCTGGCTACTGGCCAATCAGCTTTTTATTGACAATGAGAGCAACACATTTTCACAGTGTACAGGATTATTCCACAGCAAAAGTGTTTTTAGTATTGTGGTTTATAAGTGGAGTGTTTAGCCAAATCGCTGAAAATTTTAAATACCAAAACAATACCAAAGATAGTATACCTAATCTACAAATGGTCTCATACCATTTGTGGTTGTCATTTCTCAATTCTGTATGAATCTTTCCATAGCTTATGTTTAGATTATAGTTTGCTCATTTCAGTGCCCAGTTGAATACTCAAACGTTATTTATTTACTTATTTATTTGTTTTTCAAGACAGGGTTTCTCTGTAGGTGTAGACCAGGATGGCTTCAAACTCAGAGAGCCACCTGCCTCTGCTCCCAAGTGCTGGGATTAAAGGTGTGCTTAGAGATTTTGTTGTTTTGCTTTTTTCCTCTCTTTTAGCAACTATACAGCAATAGATAGATTTATTTATGTATTATTTCACTGAAGGATGAACACCTGGGCTTAAGAATATTTCTGTTTTAAAATAATGATAAATTGGCTTGCACACACACACACACACACACACAAAGGCACACATTGTGCTTAGATTCTTCAAACAAGACCTGAGGTGGTTATTTCACTGAACTAGATTATCAGCTTTTTACAACTTTGTTGGTATCTACCAAAATAGTATCTAATGTTTGAATTTTTGTCAGGTACCAGCCACTACAAAAATACCTCTTGCCAGGGAAAAGGTGTGAAGATTAGAAATTAGTAAAGAATATGAAGATGTAAATGAAAATAATAAAACAGAGAAACATATAGGACAGTATCTGGAGGAAATTCCAGTGAGTTCTGAAAATTCGCCCGTGTTTAATTGAAAGTTGCAGGCTACATTCATAGTTAAACATTCTATTGCTAGACCAAAACATTCTGTAGGCAAACCACTCCCTGGGTGAAATCCAGTGTTATCTCCATAAAGGAACTCTGGCCTTTGGTCAACGTGGAAACAGGCTCACATTTTCAGGCCTCCACAGATTTTAACTTCTTTAGTTGTGATTGTTGTTAAATTATTTCCTGTCTGACTAATTTTTGTAATACTCAAAACCACCTGCTTGAGTCTTTGTGTGGCTCTCAGACTTTACGTTGTTTTCCTCCTGGTACAAGTATAAAGTCTACTTGGAGAGTAAGAAAACTTACTCTTTGCTCAACATGTTTCCCAGTTTATTGTGTGTGGTCTTGTTTAGGAGTAAAAATGCTGGGTATTTTTTTGCTCCAGTTTGGTAGATGCTGTTAGATGATTTCCAAAGTAGTTGTGCCATCTTATTTTCTCACCACCATTGTGAGAGAGTGCTCACTCCTCCACATCCCTGCCAACATTCTAGAAATACCACTCTCTTGGTTTATCCATTTACCGCATAGTGACCTGTCTGTGCAGCTGTAGTGATGACGCATGGTGTTGTGCCCTCTACCCAGTTCTCTTTTGGGTTCATCACCTGTCTGGACACTATTCTTTTGTGGTGTGTGTCTTTTCCACGCTAGTAATACTCTCTTCCTGGACCTTCTTTTGCCGTTTACTGTCTTTTATTTCTTTTATTTTATGATTAGTACTTGTAATATTCTGTATAAGAAATCTTTTTGTTGAAACATTCTCATTGTCTCCGAAAAGCTTCTTCACATTTAAATTTGTAAATTTGCTGTAACTATTTTTTTTTTCGAGACAGGGTTTCTCTGTAGTTTTGGTGCCTGTCCTGGAACTAGCTCTTGTAGACTAGGCTGGCCTCGAACTCACAGAGATCTGCCTGCCTCTGCCTCCCAAGTCCTGGGATTAAAGGTGTGCACCACCACTGCCCAGCTAATATGTGGAGATCTTTTAAAAGACCCTTGTAATAGTTTAGATAAAATGCTGCGGTTCCCTGAGGGGCTCAGTGGTCATGGGGGGACAGCCAGGTCCCACGAGGAGCCACGTCCCGTGAAAGACAGAGACAGATAGGCACACCATGCAGAGTGAGTTTGGATATGGTTTATTCAATGAAAGGGGAGGGGGAGTAATGGGGTAGAGAGAGAGAGAGAGAGAGAGAGAGCACGCTTGTGCACGCCCCCCCCCATGAGCAGGGGGGAGGGGAGGAGGCCTTAGCCACTTCTTCCAAAAGAGAAGGGCAGAGAGAGCACAGGCTGGAAGTGGAAGGAAGATCAGCAGAAGTGGGGAGTGGGCTGGTCTTGTCTCTTAAAGGGACAGGACAGACCATTGCGACCATATTCTGTGCCTTTGGTCTGTCACCATCTTAATAACATACCACATTACCATAATTATGAAATTATAGTAAGTGATTGTTTCTGGAATGTTAGAGACGCTCTGCTTAGAATGCTATTCTTCGAGCTGTTCCTAGTTGTTTTTGTGTACATGTGCATTTTATTCCTAATTAAAAACAATGAGCATCTCGATTTATCTAAGACTTTTGTAACATGTTTCACTTCAAGTATAGAAAACCTTTTATTAGGGTTAAAGAATGTCTTCATTGCTATTTCAGCATTTATTGTATGTTTTCCTGTAGACTAACAACTTTACTTTTTAAGCTGATGGTTATACTTGTTAAAAATGTTAGAGAACCTGTAAGATGATAAAACATACACATAAAAATACAGTTAAATTGTTTGTTTTCTGTTTTTTATAGGACATCTTTGACATCAGTCTTCTCTACTTGAATGTTTTCAAGATTCTCTGAAGGAGCCAGATTTTTTTTACATCATGACTTAATCTGAATACAAGAATAAAAAAATTATTTTTAATTATAATGAAGGGCTGTGTATGAACACTGACCCCAACTCAATTCTAATGAGCATTTTAGACATGAGTTTACATCGGCAAATGGGTTCGGATAGAGATCTTCAGTCTTCTGCCTCATCTGTGAGCTTACCTTCTGTCAAAAAGGCACCAAAAAAGAGAAGAATTTCAATAGGCTCTCTCTTTCGGAGGAAAAAGGACAACAAACGTAAATCAAGGGAGCTCAATGGCGGAGTGGATGGGATTGCAAGTATTGAAAGTATACATTCTGAGATGTGTACTGATAAGAACTCCATTTTCTCTACAAATACCTCTTCCGACAATGGATTGACTTCTATCAGCAAACAAATCGGAGACTTCATAGAGTGTCCCTTGTGCCTCTTGAGGCATTCTAAAGACAGGTTTCCTGATATAATGACTTGTCACCATAGGTCTTGTGTGGATTGCTTACGGCAGTACCTAAGGATAGAAATCTCGGAAAGTAGAGTGAATATCAGTTGTCCAGAATGCACCGAACGATTTAATCCGCATGATATTCGTTTGATACTAAGTGATGACGTCTTAATGGAAAAGTACGAAGAGTTCATGCTTCGGCGGTGGCTTGTTGCAGACCCTGACTGTAGGTGGTGCCCAGCTCCAGACTGCGGGTGAGGGCTCATCGCTTGCATTTCTACATTTGTTATCTCTAGGGATAAAAGAAGAATTTTCTTGTATTTTAAAGAACAGTCTGAGCATGCCAAATAACTTATTCACAAAACAAAGTATTTGAGTATATACCATGTTAAGTATTGAAATTCAGAGATCCTGCCTTGTTTTTATATTATCTTTTCCCCTTACCTGCATTTGTGAAGACAACTACAAGGAAGATGGTGGGGAGCAGGATTACATTACAAACAGATTGGCATTTCCTCATCCATGAGCAGTTTTTATTTGGGAATAACAGAATGCTCAATGTTAGGGTTATTTGTTGAAAAGCATTTTATACCACAGATCGATGTGTTTGTGTTCTTATGTGAACATTTTCAGGTTTCAAGAATTTCTACACACAGGAATTAAATAATTCATTACCTCAAGTTCTAAATGACAAAAGTCATTTCCTTAGCATTTAAAATAAAATGATTTTGCATATATATTTGATTATTATGTAACTGCAGCCTGAATGTTGTACAGTTGTCAGAACTAAGAAAAACCAGATATTTTCACTTTAGGTAAGTTATGTGCCCTTTATAGTAAAAGCCACAATGGAGAGAGAGGTCATTTGGTAAAATGACTACTTTGCAAACATAGGGGACCTAATTCTGGATCCCCAGAATCGATGTAAAAAAGCTAGCCCAGGTGGACATACCTGCAACCTCAGTGCTAGGGGTCAGCAGAGTTAGGTGGGTTCTGAAGCTCGTTGACCAATTAGTCTAGCTAAGTTAAGTGGAAAGTGAGTGAAGGAAGAGCCTTATCAACCTCTGGCCTCACATGCATGTGCCTCCAACGTGTTTGTGTGTACTTCTCTACACATACCACATGAAAGCACATAAAAGACTTCAAAAAGATAGTAAAATTTACCGTATTATTAGTACCGTATTATTAGCCTTATATAAATAGAGTTTATGAAAACCCTGAATCTCTATATTATTTATAGATTGTAGATCCAGGGAAAACTATGATGTGAGTTTATTAAATTATAGTTTCAGAATTTATTGCCAGAATCAAACTAATTTTTAAAAACTTGTTGAGTAAATTTTCAGATTGCATCTAGGCTATATTCCCTAATTTAAAAAAATAAGTATTTAATGGAAAAAGTTAACTATTTCACATCTGGGTAAATAAGTGAACGCACAGCTGTCTACTGTGTGATATAAAGCAGTGAAAACTTAGTTACTTAATAAGTCATAAATTCATTAGTTGTGTAAATCTCAGATACAACCTAGTATCAGATTTGAATTATGCTTCCCAATACTAAAGAGTTTCTGTCATAACAAAAGCATACATTGAAGATACTATAGACGGGCTCATGGTACAGTGTGTGCCTAGCAAGTATATGGTCCAGGATCTGATCCCCAGCACCGTGTAAGCTGAGTATGTTCATGCAGGCCTATGATCTTAGCACTTGAGAAGTGTAAGCAGGAGAGTCAGAAGTTCAAAATTATCCTCAACCACGTAGTAGGTTCAAAGCCAGCCAGAGCTGCATAAGACCCTGTCTCAAAAATGAAAGTTGGTAGGTATGTGTGTATATGTGTAAAAAGAAGTTAACTCTTTAAACTAGGCCAGGGCTAGCTGAGCTTCCAGGTGTAATGGCAGAGCCAAACTCTGGGATCTAGGATAAGTTATACTCTGTGTCTAGAAAATAAGGTTAATGAACAATGCTTTCAAATAATTTAAGCAAGAGACTGTATCATATTTAAACAAGCAGCGTGGATATGACTCACTCTTGAGCCTGCAGGACCACTTGCACAGTATTGTCACTGGTGTGAGAGTGAAAATCTTTCTCATCAAATCAGATTTTGAGTTGAACAAAACATTTTGCCTTAATCTTTTAAGAATTATTATATCTAATGCTCTGGTAAAATACTTCAAACACCGAGAAATGATTTCTGCTGTATAGAGATAGCATGTGGAGGGTGTAGCTTTCCGAGTGTCCTTCATAGACCCCTAGGACACGAGTTACCTAATAAAGTGTCAGAAATTGTGGCCAACATAAACTGAGCTTGATAAATAGCTCTGTATTTTCTTGTCACCTCACATAATACATTAAACAAAACAAGGGCAGATCACAGTTATAAAAGTAAAAGGTAAATTAATAAAAATATATGTGGATAATTTACTCACTTGCTACATTATTAAAATTGAGTACACCTTACAGTAGAGAGATTAACACCAAGAGAAACAAAATAGGAGTACCTAATTCAATAAATTCTATTGTTAAGAAAAACAAATTTATGGTGGTCATATAAATTTAGTAAAGAATAATCCTTCATTAATTTGACTGTGCAGTAAGTTGTTGATGATGACTGTCAGTCGTATTAACTACAAAGGACAGAAAACTCGTTAGAGTCCCTTTATTTTTACGTTATTGTTTGTGCTGGCTCTCTAGAGATTAAGAGCATAATTTATATGCTGCTGGTAATGTTACAGGTATATTGGTATTATATAGAAAACTTTACCCATTAACATAAAACTTGTTTGTATAGTTTGAGCATCATGTAGATGGATGTTGGGAATAAAATCAGGGTCCTCTGTAAGAGCAGCCAATGCTCTTAACCGTTGAATTGCTGCCATTTTAAAACCAGACAAACAAAACCCAGCGGACCTTAACCTTAGCCTTTGAATTTTCTCTGGTTTCCCATTTCCCATTCTGCCCCTCCTCTTTCTCTAGCGTCCTTCATTCCTTTAGTAAAAGATAGGATATGGAAGAAGTTTAGGATAAAATGTCTTTTCCTTTTCACTGAATTGTTCTTTGTATATAAAAACTTGACTTTAAATCATGCACTTTAAAGTTGAAAATAAAATGTCGATTCTTTACCCTGCCTCTGGGACTGCAATGTATTAACTATCCTTTTAAAAAATATGTTTTAATAAGTAATATTTATATATATAAATATAACGTATATATTTATATATATATATATGGATGTTTTGCTTACATGTCTGTGTACCACATGTGTGCAGTGCTGTGTATGCAGTACCCATGGAGGCCAGAAGAGGGCAACAAATCCCCTGTGCCTGACGTTAGACAGTTACGAACCACCATGCGGGGTTATAGGAATCTAACCCAGTTCCTCTGTAAGAACAGCAAGTGCTCTTAAATGCTGAGCCATCTCTCCAGTCCCTCATTGGTTACTATGACATTGTTTTTGTTGTTGTTTTGTTTGAGACAAGGTCTACTCTGACTGTCTTGGAACTTATCTATAGACCAAGCAGGCCTTGAATTCACAGAGATCCACCTGCATCTGCCTCTGGGTGCTGAGATTAAAGACATGCACCCTCACACCTGGCTAAAGTTTGAAAGTATTTAGAATTTTTAAAGGTATTTATGTTACTTTCATTTGTGAGCTATCATTTTTCTCTTATTTTCATGTTGGTAAGATTGTGTTATGGTTTATGATATTTTATTAATGCATATCTGAAAAGTGTTTTCTGAGTAGCATTTTAATTGATTGCTTCTTAAGTTTTTACTGAATTGATCTTGTTTTTGTGTCACATTTTAAATCATTTTCTTTGTTTTTCAAGATACGCTGTGATAGCATTTGGATGTGCCAGCTGTCCCAAATTAACCTGTGGGCGAGAAGGCTGTGGGACAGAGTTTTGCTACCACTGTAAGCAGATCTGGCATCCAAACCAGACCTGTGATGCTGCTCGGCAGGAGAGAGCCCAGAGTTTACGCTTAAGAACTATACGCTCTTCATCCATTAGCTACAGCCAGGAGTCTGGAGCAGCAGGTAGTGTGTCTACTTTTATTTATGTATGTGCGTGTGCGTGCGTATGTGTATGCGCGTGTGTGCGCACACGTGGGTGTATGAAGGTGAGCAAATGGCAGACGTTAGAGGATAACATAGGTATTAGACCTCATCTTTTGCTTGACTGAGACAAGGTATCTTGTTCTTTTCTGGTGTGTATGTCAGGCTAACTGGCTTGTGAACTTAGTGGAATTGCCGTCTTTGCCTTCCATCTCAATGCAGGAGCACTGGGGTTGCAGATGTGTGCACTCCTGTGTCTGGCTGTGTGTTTGTTCTGGAAATTCACACTCCTGAAGCAAGTGCTTTCTTTACTGAGCCCCCTGCCCAGTCCCTGTCTGAATTTTCAAAAAAAAAAAATAGGTTATCTGACACACAGAGATTGATTGGTGATTTTAACTTAAAGAGTATTCAGTTACCATTAATTTGTTATCTTGCTTTTGCTGTTAAAAAGTGTTTAATCTTTTCATTTAAGTATTTTGTGAAACTTAAAACATTTCAGATATATTTAATTTAGTACTAAGGACATAAAAACCATACCTTAGAAAAAGACCTCCAGAACTTCAAGGTGTCTTTGGAAGGTAATTAAAAATTAAGATAAATCTCAAACTAAGAAATGTAGACAGATACTGTACTTTTGTCTCCTGACCGCCCAGACCTAAACAATCACAAAGAAACCATATTAATTGCAACATTATTTGGCTGATGGCTCCGTTATATTTCTAGCTAGCTCTTACATCTTAAATGAACCCATTCCTATTAGTCTGTGTAATGCCTCGTGGCCATGGTGTTACCTCATTTTCTACATATTTTGTTTCCTTGGTGACTGACTGGCATCTGCTTGACTTTGCCTACTGTCTCTGTAGATCTCTGTTCAGATTTCTTGCCTGGCTTTACTCTGCTAAGTCATTGGCCAAAACAACTTTATTCATCAACCAATAAAAAAGCACTACAGATACAGAGGACATCTCACATCAAAAAAAAAAAAAGTTTAAAATTTTTAAAAATCTCAGTGTTCTTAATGTTCTTTGAATAGTCAAAAAAATCACTATTTTCTGTTAACAGAATGTTCTTAGTTCATTGGAATTTTAATTGCTAGAAAACATTCTGTCTTGATAATTACAATGTGAAAATTTCAAAAGTATAGAAATTTGTGTAAAAAAGTGAGATTGCCATGTTCTTTATCCTGCTTGAGAAAAAGTCTTTTAAGCTTTAATGTGAATTTAATATTTTATGTAATACACTTGGGTTTCATTCCTATTTGCTTACTGATTTGTTTCTATTTCCTCTCCTAAAGATTTAGGGCATACTGCAAAGATTTTAGCAATAACGATAATAATTGTAGCTATGGATCCAGAAGGGTTTTAGTGAGGCCCTGTTCCTGAAGAGTTAGCAGTAGCCATTGGATGTTGCCTTGAAGAGTGGAGGAGGTGTTTTTTGGTCACAGGACACACAGGCATGTAGAGTGAGAGAACAGGCTCCGGACTAGATTTGGAGTCCAGATTCTCCTCTTCCTCTGTGTGACCCAAGCAAGGTTTCTCTCATCTTAAAGAGGAAGCTACTGCAGTGCTTATGCCTGTAGGGCTGCAGCTGGTCTGCCTCATACATGTTCTCATGACGTTAGACATGAAAATACCACAGACATCTGCTAGAGAGTTGGGCTGGTGTGAAGCAAAGGAACATTGAAATGGCTTTTGTTATTTCTTAAATGAGCATTACAACTTAGTTATCTAAACAGATACTGGGCTTCCTCTAAGTAGTCACCGTGGGAGAGTGTATGTAGTCATGTTACACTGGACTGCAAAGGTTGTATCAGTTTGATTTAGTTTGGTTCATTCAGGGTAAATAAAACTAATGACACCGTGCCGTGAAAATCGGGGGTTTGGGTTCAGGCGTGTGTGCAGCTCTGATGTGGTGACACAGCATTGTTGTCTAGTTCATGTTCTAGAGCTGTGCACTCGAGTTGCCACCACTCTCAAAAAATCTAAAAATCATTTCATAATGTTTTACTAAGTTTACCATTTTGTGTTTGCTGCTTCTTAAGCAGATAGGATTAGAATTTCTTTTTGATATACATGTTGTGTTAAGTATAAAAGCTAGCTTTTTTTCTTGTCTACCCTGTGCTTAAAATTTGTAATGCAAATGCTATATTCTTTTGGTCATTTAAATCATAATTCATAAATACTTTTACTTTATATATTTTGGAAATAATCCTTTATCATTGTCTTTGACTACTTAGAGCTATTGGTTTGCTCAAAATAGCTTGAATTATTAAAACACTTAATATGAACCTTACTAATTCTTAAGTTATAAATAGCTTTAGCCTTTCAAAAAACACTAAGGAAACTTGAATTCATTGATAAAGCAGTTAAAAACTGAGCATAAAACTCTCAGAAAGGAAAATAGAATATTAGCTTAATGTTAATAAATAATAACATAGAACAAGTACTTAAACTCAGTGGTCAGCATTGTAAATACATTTTCTAAATTGCATATAGATAGAGGATATAACTGGCTAATGGTGACCATTAGATAGGTGTAGGCTGTTATTTAAAGATGAGCTGTAATTCAGAATAGTGGTACAACTCATCCTTTGTTGATACCTAAGACTGTCTACCATTCCATTTTTAACCTGTCACCATGGGGCATTTTGTAATGCATTAGTATACATACAGTTGTACCAGCAACACTTGAATAAATGCACAGTAAGATGGAGAATGCTAGCAGTCATGAGGATAAGATATTCTGAAGCTGTTCTCTGTGGTCTATAGTGTTCTTAGTTGGTGTTATTATCACAGAAAGGGGGATGTTTCTGTACAGTGCCTTAGGTGAATAGGAAGGAACCACTTCCTATTGGTGCCTTCACTAGAGGGCAGCATACAGGAGTCTGAACTCCTCTGTCAGTCTTGGTTTTCATTGCTTTGCTACCATGTTTGAAAATGGTTACAACCTGAAAATTTACTACAAAATATATTTCCTTAGAAGGAAAAAAAAGAAATGCTTTCTATACTAAAAACAGTAGGCTAAAATTGCCACCTAATGAATGTAATTTCAAAGATTTGCTTGGGCAGTTGTTACAGCTGCCAATCTGGAACCTGTTTCTACACATTTTATATTTTCTTGTCTGTGTTCCTCATAGCTGATGATATAAAGCCGTGCCCACGATGTGCTGCTTATATAATAAAGATGAATGACGGGAGTTGCAATCATATGACATGTGCTGTCTGTGGCTGTGAGTTTTGTTGGCTGTGTATGAAAGAAATCTCCGATTTACATTATCTAAGGTAAGCTTACAGAGAGAGCTATGTGTGCATGAATAGTCTGTACATTGTATACTGAAGTTTTTGTTTTGAAAACAGCATATCTTAGTTAGGTTTTTGTTGCTGTAAAGAGACACCATGACCACTTCAACTCTATAAAGAAAGCCCTTAATTGGGGTGGCTCTCTTACAGTTTCAGAGGTTCAGCCATTATCATCATGAAGGGGAACCTGGCAGTGTGCAGGCAGATGTGGTGCTGGAGCTGACAGTCCTACATCTTGGAAGCAACAGGAAGTTGACTGACTGTCACACTGAGGGAAGCTTGAGAAACGATCTCAAAGCCCGCCCCCACAGTGACACACTTCCTCCAACAAGGCCACACCTCCTAGTATTGCCACTTCCTTTGGGGGGCCATTTTCTTTCAACCCACCGCACAGTATTAACCTAAGTATTTTTATTCCTGAGATTTATAAACTACTTAAAGAAATGGATTGTATTTCTATTTACATAAGATTAAAAGCTACCAAGGTATACTTAAATAACAGAATTAAAATACCGAGTCAAAGATAGGAAACAGAGGAGGTTTCTTTGCTTTTACATTGTTGAGCTCAGTGCTAGTATTTGCTACTTTATGCAATTAATCCAGCTCTTCATTTTCTCATAAATAAATTTTTTCATTTAGGCCACAGTGTGAATTTGGGATGTAATTAATTGTGTGCCTAAAATAGAGATAGAATAAATATACTTTATTTTAAAGCAGTATAATATTCAGAAATGGAGGTTTTGAAGGTTATGGAGAACTATGGATAAATTTTAAATTATAATTAACAATATCCTGTTTATGTAATTTAAAGTGGATCTTTCTTTAATTTTTTGGCTCTTAAATGACCCCAAATATGAAAAGGAAGGGGATAGTTAAGTATGAGAGACAGTCCCTTCTATAATTGGTGGCTTGGATAAGTTGTAGTTGTTTCCCAACAGTTATTATATAATTTTCCTCTCAGTCCATCAGGTTGTACTTTTTGGGGGAAGAAACCCTGGAGCCGAAAGAAGAAAATCCTGTGGCAGCTGGGAACCCTTGTGGGTGCTCCTGTGGGGATTGCTCTGATAGCTGGCATCGCCATTCCTGCCATGATCATTGGCATCCCCGTGTATGTGGGCCGCAAGGTAAACACTTTCTTCTAAATTGTTGGTGTGTTTTCTTAGACGTGAAATGTCTTTGCTTTATTTTTTAACACAGAAGTTGGTTTTATAAAAGTTTTGGACTGAGTATTTAATTCCGTTGGTAAATTTTTTTTCATGGAGGAAGTCCTCGATTTGACTACATAAACTACATAATTCCAACACTCAGGAAGTGGTGACAGAAAGATTAGAAGTTCAAAGTCATCTCCAGGATACAGCAAGTTTGAAGCCATCCCATGTGTCTCACAAATAAAAAGTAATCTAACAAAAGTCTGTATTTTCCACAGTAACCTCCCAGTATTTGGCAGGCAAAAGCAGCCTTCCTTTAAAATTGTTCAGTCTGCACTGCAGATCCAGTGCCTGTGTAAATTTCTGAAGGATGATTGACATTGTTCTCTCTTGGATATATTCTTTTAAAGTTATTTCTGTGAGATCTTTAAGATAGAAATTTATGGCAAATAATTCATGCCCTCAAGGAAAGAATAATTAACGAGTTCTTTAGTTTTTTTCTCTTGAGTTCAAAGCTTTTCCACCTCCACTATATTGCTGCTGTTTATAAATACAGTTGACAAGTTGTGGCAGTCTCTTGTGGATTCTAAACTTTTCCAAATTCCCATCACTCTCCTCCCAATGCTGAATTGATGGCATCAGCTTAGCAGGTAACTTTCTGGGAGAGTTAGTGGGATAATTAAGATGTACAAAGAAGCCAATTGCCATCTGAATAAATTAATTGAATGTCAAGAAATTATGTGATGAGAACAGAGAACAGCTTTCCATAGGGCAGTTCGCAGTGGAAAAGTCCAGACTTTGCGGCAGGTGATTTATAAACCTGCATTTGTCTCTTTTGGGGAAGCGGGGATGTCTCACTGTGTAGTCCTGGCTAGCCGGGCACTCACAGAGATTCACTTGCTTCTGCCTCCCAAGGAAAGGCATGTCTCACCACACCAGCTGTTGATTGGTCCTAATGTAGCACCCTGAGTGTGTCAGCCTCTAATCTTCATAGTGAAGTAATGAGATTTGTGTTACTTGCTTTTGGTATGTAAGCGAACACATGAGTAGAGGTCTTTACAGCTCATTTGAATTGGTTTTCTGACTCCACTGTGTTGTTCCAGGGTCACACTCGGGCTTGACAGCAAGTACTGTTACCCTCAAAACCTGCCAGTGTAATACTGCGGTTTAGAAAAGGGATTTGGGTCCAGGTGAATGAATTCTGTATATGAAGTCGCTTATAGCTTTAGTCTAGCCAGTTGGGCATCAACTCAAGAGGAAGCCCATGCTATTGCCAGATGGCCAGTGTTCTAGACAGTGCTCGGGCCGTGTGTCCTTTAATCCTGTTTCTGAGCTGTGCTGCTAAACTCGGGGTAAGAGTGAGCCTCTTCATAGACAGCTGCGTGGTTTTCATTGACCTGTCTGCCTGCACAGATGCCTGTGTACTGTGTGTGCCTGGTGCTTGCAGAGGCCAGACGACAACATCAGGTCCCCTAGAACAGTGGTTCTCAATCTGTGGGTCGTGGGTCGTGGCCCCTTTATGGCTGAACAACCCTTTCACAAGAGTCACCTAAGACCATTGGAAAACAGAGATATTTACATTGCAGTTCATAACCGTGTCAAAATTATAGTTATGAAGTAACAACAAAAATAGTGTTATGGTTGGGGTGACCCCAGCATGAGGACTGTTTTAAAAAGTTGTAGCATTAGGAAGGTGAGAACCCTGCCCTAGAAGTAGAGTTGCAGGCAGCTGTGAGGTGCTGCAGGTGCAGGTCATCCAGTGCAGTCCTTTGTAAGAGCAGACACATGCACTGTTAACTGCGGAGCTAGCCCTGAAAACAATTTGAAAGACAGCAGAAACATGGACAACTTGGATCTTTTTGGTACTCTACATGAAAAATTAAAATCAGTTTCTGTCCTGGTTAATTTTTTGTCAACTTAACACAAGCTAGAGTCATTTGAAAAGAAGGAGCCTTAACAGACAGAATGCCCACACTAAGTCTGGCATGGTGGTATGCACACTTAGACTACCCATGGCCTGCAGTGGGCTGGGCCCTCTTGTGTCAGTCATTAGTCAGAAAATGCCTCATGGGCATGCTCTTGAGTCAGTCTAGCGTGGGCTCGCTTGATCTCTCTCTCTTTCTTTCTTTTTTCTTTCTTTTTTATTTTTGATTTTTCCAGGCAAAGTTTCTCTATAGTCCCTCCGTCAGTCCTGAAACTCACTTTGTAGACCAGGCTGGCCTTAAAACTCAAAGATCCCCCTGCCTCTGCCTTCCTAGTGCTGGGATTAAAGGTGTGCACCACCACACCAGGCTTAGTGTGGACATTTTCATGTAGAGTACCAAAAAGATTTTTTTTTTTTTATTGAAAGCAAACTACTTGCTCAGGTCCTTAGAAGGGAGAGAGTCAGAGTGCACACTGACAGTGAGTTTATGGACTGACAGGCAGTCTATAACCAAGCTCTCCAGAAACTAAAGCACAGGCCAGCCAGTCTGCAGTGCAGGACCTTGTTTGGAAAATCTTATGTGTGTTGTTCATACGTGCACCTAAAGGGCAAGCTGATGGATTAGTTTTTCTCTTTAATTTTCTGTGATGTTTGGGATCCACATCAGCTCAGGAAAGCCTAAAAAGTCAATAAAGTACCTGAAAACTGAGCTTTTAGTTAGAACAAACATTGCAAGAATAACAAGCTAGGTGTGCCTGTAACCTCCGCATTTATGAGGGAGAGACACAAGGAACAGAAGATCATCCTTGGCTACATGGGGAGTTGAGAAGAGCCTGAGCTACATGAAGCCAGTTCTTAAGAAACTGAGGGTTTGAGGTCTCGAGGGGGTGGGGGAGGTGGTTTAGTGATTAAGACACCGACTGCTCTTCCAGAAGAATTCCCAGTACCAATAAACAGCCCACTACTGTTTGTAATTCTAATCCCATGGGACCTGATGCCCTCTTCTGGCCTCCATGGCCACAGGGCACACACATGGGACACATGGTACATATAGGTAATATATGTACACCTATACACATATAATAAATAAAGTTTTTAAAAAACGAAAGAAACTGGAAGGAAAAGAATTAGCAAACAGAAACAGTTAAGTTGAACCAAAACTATTAGGATGATTATTATTAGTTTATTATTATTATTATTATTATTAGATTATTATTATGGATTATTAGTCCATACCAGTGGGTAAGGATGCCAAAATTGATAGACTTATGGTGTATATCTATAATCTCAGTACTTTGGGAGCCAGCCTAGAGAGAGAGAGAGAGAGAGAGAGAGTGTGTGTGTGTGTGTGTATCAAGATCCTGTCTCAAAAAAAAGAAAGAAAGAAAAGAAAAGAAAGAAAGAAAAGAAAAGAAAGAAAGGCGGTGGGGGTGGGAGCAAAAGTTGATGGAGGATTCCTTTCTCTTAGCAGCATGTCCTCACAGATCTACCCAGCGTATATGTAGGCTTGGCTTTGCTCTGCTTAGAACTGTGTCCAGGAATGACTGAAAGGAGCTACAGGAAAAAAGAACATAGAAAGGACCTAGCATTGTATTTAGAGACTACCTGTGTGGTTTGGAGGCTGTTCCTGGGGTGTCTTGAAACAGGTGGGGGATGCCCTACTTTAGTTTGACCTTTGCAGGCCACAAGAACAAAGTTGCTAAACTATTTCCCAGTTTCATTTAATAATTCATAAGCTATTTTATGGCAATAATTCTGTTTATTGATATGGATTGTACAGTGATGCTAAATAGATTTAACTCCTGGTAACCATTGTTTTTCTTTGTCTTTACCTGTTTAAACTGTAAATAAGTAGACAGGATTTTTGAGTCATCTGTTAATTTTCTAAATATCATAAAAAAGGTGTCTGGGAAAAAGTTGCACTTAAGTGATATTTGTTTCATACAATGCCTTTTTAGCTCAACTTTTAGGAGTGAAAAAGATTGTGGGACCCTCTCCTGGGGGCTGGTTCGAGGGAGTCTTGTTAGAAAGAAACCTGTGGACTCTGCTACTGTTTTTATGCCGTGGCATCTCATGGTGTGGGCCGGCTTTGAACTAGCAGTGTACGCAAGGATGACTTTGAACTTAAGACACGAACTAAATCTCCTTAGCTACTGTCACCTTTTGTAAACAGGTCCTTAATGAGCAATTTGTGACTCTGTGGCTACCTTGAATTAGGGCATTCGACTGAAATTGTGTGAGAAATTATTTCAGCTTTCTTGTACATGTAGGACTATTTTATCTAAATTAAATATGTAAAGTTTTTTCCTCTAAATTTCCATTCTCTTTTAAATTTAAGATTCATAATCGCTATGAAGGCAAAGATGTTTCAAAACACAAACGGAACCTGGCCATAGCAGGCGGTGTGACGCTGTCTGTCATTGTGTCTCCGGTGGTGGCCGCGGTGACTGTAGGTAAGAGCATGCTCTAGAACTTCCCTTGGAAAACGTCAGGAATCTGACGAAGCAGATTTCTGACTGCTGTGTTGCTGAGAGGACCACTTTTAAGATGAGTTTAAGTAGAACCTCCAGGAGATTTCTCAAGCAACCTCATTAAAAGTGCTGTAGACTAATGAACCTAGTTTAGGGCGGGGGCTGTAGCTCAGTGGTACAGCGCATGTCTCAGACATACATGTATGGCCTGTGTTCAGTCCCCAAGAACCTGCTGTTAGGATAGCTGATGAGCAGCCCTTCCCTCCAGTTGATTGAGTTCAGAGGTTTGCACTTAAGAAGTTCGCAGACTCTGTCTTTCCCTCTGTTCCCTGAAGCCACCTGGGCATCTTGCATTTGCTTGTGTTCCAGCCAGATCCTTCGCCCCTGTGCACCTTCTCCTGAAAAGACCTACACCTCATAGCTCCGTCGTTTAGTTTTTGGTTTCTAATATGTAATTTAATTCCCTTTTAGGCATTGGCGTTCCCATTATGTTAGCTTATGTTTATGGTGTTGTTCCAATTTCCCTCTGCCGAAGTGGGGGTTGTGGAGTTTCAGCAGGCAATGGGAAAGGAGTCAGAATTGAGTTTGATGATGAAAATGACATAAATGTTGGTGGAACTAACACAGCTATAGGTAAGCCCTTTAAACAGAAAAAGAAATGTGTTTATTTCCGTTGTCTTTCTTTGCTAGACCTCATTGTTCTCACACTGGCTCACATGCTCTCCCTCCCTCTTCCTCTCTGAGACAGGGTCTCACTGTATAGCCTTGGTTGGCCTGAGCTTTGGTATGTAGACCAGGCTCACTGTGCTTCAGATGTGCTGGGATTAGAGGTGAATACCTGACGGCCTTGTAGTTTTCATCCAGAAGCAGAGCTGGGAAAGGAACTGTGAAGAGCAGACACATGTGTGAGAGCATGGCGTGATTCTGATTCTGGTGCTTGGCTCTTCCTGAGAGTACACTGGGGGTTAGAGCCTTGCCCTGCAGGGTCTCGCCTACTTTATGAAGTAGTACAAGAAGGATGTGAAGAGAAACGCAGTTAAGAATTGCATTCAGATGGTCATCTGTATCGTTAGAAGACTTACACATTAGAACTGTAGTGGGCAGAAATGCCGAAGGACAGAGGTGGCACACACTCCCCGAAGCGTCAGCTGACCAGCTTGCTTGTTCTGTATCAGCAGTTTCTGTCCCGTGTCTAGAATGAAGCCCTTTTGTGCCCTCTGCACCTCTGCAAGTATTTCAGCCGGATCCTCGGAGCCCTGCCACCTTTCACCTTTCTGTTGTGTGCCTTCTCTTGAAATCTCTTGGTTGTAGGTGTCCAGTCCTTAGTCTCACATTCTGCCCTGACTGTCTGAACGCTTCCCTTCTTTCTCATCCTGTCTTATGTCATCTCTCCTTGGATGATGGTTAGTACTCCTTTTCTGTATTTGAAACTTGGAGTTACCTCTGCCTAGAATACTCTGCAGACGAATTTTATGGCCCCCTATTCACTGCCTTTGAGTCTCACTATGATAGGCCTTCCCTGGTCACGTGTTAGCAGCAGTACCAGGAAGACGGGCATGCTCTATCGGAACTCCCTACTCCTGCCTCTGCTGTGTTTTCCCATGGATTTTGTCACAGGGCTAGATATGTAATAGGAACTCAGATGCTTTTGTAAATAAGTGTGTTTCTTATTCCTAAGATTGTGATAGTACTGTAAAATTAGAATAGGATCCTGACACAATTAGAACTAATATATCCAGAGGTCAACTTCTGTCCCAGTCTTACTGATCCAGAAAGTAAGATCTCTCACTGGAACCCAGTGCTGGCAAGGGAGGCCTTTTAAATCATTGGTTTACTTAAAACTCCTAAATCTGCTGGGCGGTGGTGGTGCATACCTTTAATCCCAGAGGCAGGCAGATCTCTGTGAGTTTGAGGCCAGTCTGGTCTACAGAGCGAGTTCCAGGACAGGCTCCAAAGCTACAGAGAAATCCTGTCTTGAGGGGGCACAAAAACAAACAAATAAATAAAATTCCTAAATCTTCTGGATTTATAACAATAAATAATGACCATCTTAAATTTAGGACCAGTCTCAGATTGAGCTGCTGTTCACCTGAAATGCTTCTCTTCATGCCTAACCACGAGTGTGATTTGTCCTTGGTGTAATCTGATACCCTTTCTGAAATCCTGTGGGAGTTTAAGGCAGGAAAATGAGTTATCATTCTTCATTCATTCTTCGTTTCTTGATTTATTTTATATTTAGATACAACATCAGTGGCAGAAGCAAGGCACAACCCTAGCATAGGCGAGGGAAGTGTTGGTGGTCTGACCGGCAGCTTGAGTGCGAGCGGCAGCCACATGGACCGCATAGGCGCCATCCGAGACAACCTGAGCGAGACCGCCAGCACCATGGCACTGGCTGGAGCCAGTATCACGGGGAGTCTGTCGGGAAGTGCCATGGTAAACTGCTTCAACAGGTCAGAAAGAGCTGCTTTTGTCGTGGTCATACAGACGTTAATTAGATGAACAACCTGAAAACAGAGCACGACAATTACTCTAAGGCCCGAAAGTTCATGATTGCTGCTAATGTTGGCATAGAAGCTTAAGTCCTGAGAAATAACATTGCACTTGGTGACGTTGCTCTGGTAGGTGATGCTGGAGCTGCGTTTGTGCACACCGAAGTGGAGGCCATGCTCAGCCTAGACCTTGCTTCTGGGTGACAGCTGGAGGCTTGGGGGATGGGTGGAGTCAGGATACCCCAGATGGATGAAGCAGGACTGGAAAACTCTGTCTGCATCCTGAAATGATAATGGTCATCTCTCACCAAGTCGTTTACTAATGCCTATGGAGATAGGGAGGAGAAATTAACATTTACCTTACCGTGGTTTGTTTTTCTTTTTCACTATTCTGTTTATTAGCTTTTCTATGTGGAGGGAGGTGGAGGAGTTAAAAGTCGTATTTATCTTATTTTAGGTAGTTAACAGTTAGACAGAAACTAAGTTGTAGTGGTATATATTATTACCTCTTATTACAAAATCAGATTTGGGCTGAAGTTTTTATTAGAGCCTCTTTTAGTATAGGGTTTTCTTTTCATTATTATTTGAGATAGAGTGTGATTGTACTTGGTGTGATCTGATACCCTTACTAAAATCCTGTAGGAGTTTACAGCAGAAAATTAGCTATCATTTTTCATCTTCTAAATTTTTTAAAATTTTATCTTTATTGCGTGCATGAGTATTTTTACTGCCCGTGTGCACTTGTATCTTGTGAGAACAGTGCCTGTAGCAGCCAGAAGAGGGCGTCAGATCCCCTGGAACTGGAGTCACAGGTTGTGAGTGCTGGGAAGTGAGCCCTGTCCTCTGGAAGAGCAGCTGATGCTCTTAACCATGGAGCCCTCTCTCCAGCCCCATTGCTTGAATTATTTTACATCTAGATAAACCAGTAGCAGAAGCAAGGCACAACGAGAGGGAAGTGTTGATGGTCTGACTGGCAGTTGAGTGTAAGTTGGAGCCCTTGTGTAGCACTGGCTAGTCTGGAACTCACCTTATAGGCCAGGCTAGCATCATACTCATAGTGACCAGCTTGCCCATCTCCTGAAGGCTGAGATTATAAAGGCATTTCTCCTACATCCAGTTAGTGAGGGCTTTTTAAATTTATTAATTGATCTATTATGTTTATTGAGTAATATATTCTGACTTGGTATTTTGTACCCAAACATGACAAAGGACTGCATCCTAGTGAAAATATAGTGGAGATCTTTAAATTCAGATGGTTTGTTTTATTTTTCCTTTTGGTAGCATTCTCTTAGTTTCTCTTGGATGTTGTTCAGTACACCACAGTATAAGCTGTGTATAATCAATTAAGTATAATTGTATAATCAATTAAGTGGGAACTGAAAATCTACAGTGTCTAAAATAAATTTTCATATCTGAAGTTTTTAACTGAATTATTTAAAGATACATATTATAATTGCTGAACTATAAATGATTATGGGTTTATGTGTTACCCTCCTCTTTAAGGTTGGAAGTACAAGCAGATGTACAGAAAGAACGGTATAGTCTAAGTGGAGAATCCGGCACAGTGAGCTTGGGAACAGTTAGTGATAATGCCAGCACCAAAGCAATGGCAGGATCCATTCTGAATTCCTACATCCCTCTGGACAGGTAAGAAAGAACGTTCCTATAAGATTGGAAGTGTTTTTAAATGCATTATCCCTATCGTTAGGCACAGTCTCTAAGAAAACAATGAGATGTTGAAAGGAGGCGAATCCATTTAGGTAGAGAGGCCTCTGCGGTTTCCACAAGTGGGGAGCGGGAGAATGGGAGCTGACTTGTAACTAGTGTAGGCTTGGGTTGGTGAAGTTAGGTGATAGTCATGGTCGTGCCCAGGGCAGAAAAACAGTAAATGTGCCTGTTACTATTTTAAAACTTGAAGCACTCAGAGGCTAGAGAGAAGACCCAGCAGTTGGGTGCTTGCTCCTTGTCTAGCCGTCCTGTGTTTAGTTCTGTGCTCAGTTAGGTGGCTCACATTCACTTCGACCTGTGATGCCAGCTTCTGACCTCTGCTGTCACCTGCTTGTCCAGACACTTAGGTACAAACAAACACACATAAAATAGCATTTTTTAATTAAAACATTAAGGCAATTGTTCATAGTGGTGTACACCTTTAATCCAGCACTCCGGAGGCAGAGGCAAACAGACCTCTGAGTTCAAGGCCAGCCTTGTCTACGTAGTGAGCTCTAGGTCAGCCAGGATATATATGCATATAAAAACAAACAACTTCCCCCCTCCAAAAACAAAACAAACAAACAAAAAAACAATAAAGGGACAAAGGCAGTCTTTTCTGTTTTGTTTTGTTTCGACACAGGGTTTCACTCTGTAACCCTAGCTCTCCTGGCCTTGAGCTCACAGAGATTCACCTACTTCTGCCTCCTGAGTGCTGGGATTAAAGGTGTGTGCCATTGGCATCTGGCTAAAGACAGTCCTCTTTTATGTAGCTTTATGTTAGTAGAATGTAGCCTGCACTGACATGTTCAGCAAGCTTCTGTATTGAGGCTTTGGTGTTTTCATAGAGAAGCCCCTCCCTCCTCTCATCGGAACCTTTGTTGCTCTCGTTCCAGAGAAGGAAACAGCATGGAAGTGCAAGTGGATATTGAGTCAAAGCCGTTCAAGTTCCGGCACAGCAGTGGGAGCAGCAGTGTGGAAGATGGCAGTGCCACCCGAAGCCACACTGGCGGGTCATCCAGTGGATTGCCTGAAGGTAAATCTGGTGCCACCAAGTGGTCCAAAGAAGCAACAACAGGAAAAAAATCAAAAGGTGGTAAATTGAGGAAAAAGGGCAACGTGAAGATAAATGAGACCAGAGAGGACATGGATGCCCAGTTGTTGGAACAGCAAAGTACAAACTCGAGTGAGTTTGAGGCCCCGTCCCTCAGTGACAGTATGCCATCTGTAGCGGATTCCCACTCGAGTCACTTTTCCGAATTCAGCTGCTCAGACTTAGAAAGCATGAGAACATCGTGTAGCCATGGTTCCAGTGACTGTCACGCCCGCTTTGCGACTGTGAGCACCCTTCCCGAGGTAGAGAATGACCGTCTGGAGAACTCGCCACACCAGTGCGGCAGTTCTCTGCTCTCCAAGACTGCTTCCTGCTCAGACGTTCCGCAGCCGAATCATGCCACGGAGGAGCACGGCCCCAACAAAAGCGCGCTGAAGCCTAATGGTGACTTGTGCTTTGGTGATGGACAGAAAGAGACAAATAACAACCACCCACATCAGACAGTGGACTTGAAAGTAGCTATTCAGACTGAAATTTAGGCCCAGAATGCTGCAGAGTAATAACCACTGAACAGCCTTGTTTGGAGCTGGTTGAGCCATGCGTGACTGTTAGGTTTAAGTTACCAGCAAAAGCCAGGTTTCATAATCATAATGCAAATACATTTTGTATGTTTAGCAAAGCATTGTGTTTCATGTGGATGTTAATTACCAAATTATGAAATGAAGGCTTTAAAAGTGCATTATTATGAGAATAATAACTTAAGAAAAAAGCATATTTTGTGTTCTTGTCACAAAACAATGCTTGATGCACATACCTGTGTATTTAGATAGAAATTTGGCTTAATTTATAATCATACGATACTAATGCTGTTCTGCATTGTTAAGGAAAATCGAGGCTTGGGGATAGTGGTTAGTGACATGTTATTGAAACCACTAAGGGATGGTATGTGAAAGGTCCTGGCTGATTACTCAGTATGTGATCCTCTTTGTGACGTCTCTCTTCATAACTGAGCTTAAATTTCATTTCTTTCTTCACATGCAATGTGGATATAGAGCTTAATGCAGCCCACTGGTGACCATTTGGATACTTAGACACTTGAGCAAGATCGTGGCAGTTTTAGCACAACTTTGAAGTAGAAATACTTGGTACTGTTGCATATCTCTTGTATTGTTGATGCCATTTTAGAGGAAAAAGATAAGCGTAGGTAAGTAAATGTACTGACAGCAACACAAAGACAGAGAACTACAAATAAAATCCCATTAGGACACAAGCATCACTAAAGTCACTTGCTCTAAGGGAAGTCGGTGCCCTTTGATTCTTGGTGCCTTTGGGAGAGACCGGGTTTTAAAAGCCTGTTTAGTGAAGGATTTTGCTATATCATTTCCCATAATGTCTTCTCTAGTCACCTCAGATTATAGAGATAAATACAAGGAAATAGATAAACATGAATGTGATTATTAACTTTGCTGAAAAAGTATTTGCCTACCAAAGACACACTCAGGCTTTAGTAATTGTAACATTACATAACCTCAGTTTTTAACATGTATATCTTTTCCAACCATGAACTCAAAGCAATGCAGAGCTTGTACCAAGCTTATACAAAAGGTCTATGGCTTCGTTTCCTTTTGCTTTTGTTACAGAGGATGTTTAGCTGACACAAGCAGAAGCTGGCCAAAATACTGCCTGGACTGTTAACTTCCCATGGAACTTTCCTAGCAGACTGACCCACAGCAGTCAATACTCCACTGTAGGTGTTTCTTTTAAGTATTACCATTATGGTGCTACTGAGCATTTTCTTTCTGATAAAAAGGAAAATGCCCTGGGCTGCAGTTTTTCACCGTCCTTTTCCGCGCTGCGTCCATTCATTTGCTTATATAACACTAGTGCCAGTTATTTTATTTGATAATGCTTAATAAGGTATTTGTACATTTGTTTGCATTCCAGTTTTGTTCAATGAGTGTGTAAATGGCATACATGAAATAAATGTAAATACTAATGAATTTGGTGTGTGCACAGAAATTTTTATAAGAACAGATTCATTTGCTGTATCAGAGGGATTCTCAGAGGGGCAGACTGATAGAATAAGTCTATATGTTTGTAGAAAGGAGATTTATTTATGGTTCAGCTAGTACAACAATGACTGTCTACCTGCAGAAAGTTCAAGAACCTGTTAGCTGTTCAGTCCATGAGAGTGGCTGTCTCAGCTGGTCTCTAGTATACACCAGCATCCCAAGGAAGTAGGCTTTAATGCCAATAAAGAGATGGACTTCACTTTTGAAAAGAACACTTTCTTCTTCCATGTCCTTTATGTAGGCCGCCAGCAGAAGGTGTGGCCCAGGTTAAAGGTGGATCTTTGTACCTCAGAAGATCCAGATTAAAGTGGGTCTTCCCATTTCAAATAATTTACTTCCCATTTCAAAAAAATACCTAAACATACTAAAGGCAATATACAGCAAGCCAACAACCAACATCAAACTAAATAGAAACTCCCAGGGATCCCACTGAAATCAGGAACAAGACAAGGTTGTCCACTCTGTTCATACCTTTTCAATATAGTTCTTGAGGTTCTAGCTAGAGCAGTAAGACACCAAAAGGAGATCAAGAGGATACAAATTGGAAGAGAAGAAGTCAAACTCTCACTATTTGCTAATGATATGATAGTCTACATAAGCGACCCCCAAAAATTCTACCAAGGAACTTCTACAACTCATAAACACTTTCAGCAATGTAGCATGATACAAGATTAACTAAAAAAAAAATCAGTATCCCTCCTGTACACAGATGATAAAAGGACTGGGGAAGAAATCAGAGAATCAACACCCTTCACAATAGCCACATATAGTATAAAATATATTGGAGTAACTCTAGCCAAACAAGTGGAAGACTTTTAAAAGAATTTTAAATCTTTGAAGAAAGAAATTGAAGAAGACACCAGAAAGGGGAAAGATCTCCCATGCTCTTGGGTAGGTAGAATCAACATAGTAAAAATGGCAATCTTACCAAAAGCAATCTACAGGTTCAATGCCCATCAAAATCTCAGCAAAATTCTTCACAGACCTTGAAAGAACAGTACTGAACTTCATATGGAAAAGCAAAAGACCCAAAATAGCCAAAACAATATTGTACAATAAAAGAACTTCTGGAGGCATCACAATCCCTGACTTCAAACTCTTCTACAGAGCTACAGTACTGAAAACAGCCTGGTATTGGCATGAGAACAGACAAGAGGATCACTGGAACCAGGTAAAAGACCCAGATATTAACACACACACCTTCAAACACCTGATTTTTGACAAGTAAAAAATATCAAAAAAGAAAGCATATTTAACAAGTGGTGCTGGCATAATTGGATATTAACATGTAAAGAGTGAAAATAGACCCATATTTATCTATCACCATGCCCAAAACTCAAGTCCAAATGGATAAAAGACCTCAACATAAAGCCAGCCACACTGAACCTCCTAGAAGAGGAAGTGGGAAGTACACTTGAACACATTGGCACAGGAAGTGGGAAGTACACTTGAACACATTGGCACAGGAGATCACTTTCTAAATATAACCCAAACAGCACAGACACTGAGAGAAACAATAAATGGGATTTCCTCTAACTGAAAAGCTTTTCTGTAAAGGAAAGGACCTGTTCAACAAGACAAAATGAGAAATGGGAAAAGATCTTCACTAACCCCACATCAGACAGATCTGATCTCCAAAATATACAAAGAACTCAAGAAATTGGTCATCAAAAGAACAAATAATTCAATAAAAAATGAAGTACAGACATAAACAGATAACTTTCAACAGATGAATCTAAAATGGCTGAAAGACATTTAAGGAAATGTTCAGCATCCTTAGAGAAATGTAAATCAAAACAACTCTTGAGATTTCATCTTACACCTGTAAGAATGGCCAAGATCAAGAACACTGTTGACAATTTATACTGGAGAGGTTGTGAGGTAAAGGGAACACTTCTGCATTGTTGGTGGGAATGCAAGCTGGTAGAGCCTCTTTGGATGTCAGTGTGGCGATTTCTCAGAAAATTAGAAAACAACCTTGCTCAAGACCCAATAATACCACTTTTGGGTGTATATCCAAAGGATGTTCAATCGTGTCACAAGGACATGTGCTCAACTATGTTCATAGCAGCATTGTTTGCCATAGCCAGAACCTGGAAAAAACCTAAATGCTCCTCAACCAAAGAATGGATAAGGAAAATGTACATTTAAACAATGGAGTACTACACAGAAGAAAAAAATAACGACATCTTGAATTTTGCAGGAAAATGGATGGAGCTAGAAAACATTATTTTGAGTGAGGTAACCCAGACACAGAAAGACAATTATATGTACTCACTCATAAGTGGTTTTCAAATATAAAGAAAAGAAAACCAGCTCACAAACCACAATCCCTGAGAACTTAGACAATAATGAGGACCCTAAGAGAGACATACATGGATCTAATCTACATGGGAAGTAGAAAAAGACAAGATTTCCTGAGTAAATTGGGAAAATGGGGACCTTGGGAGGAAGGTTGAAGGGGAAGGGAGAGTCGGGGGTGGGGGGAGCAGAGAAAAATGTAGAGCTCAATAAAAATAGAAAAGGAAAAAAACCCCTCACAAGTGTACTCACCCACTTGGGTCTTAATTCCAGATGTAGTCAAGTTCACAACCAAGAATAGCCATCCCATTTTCTGCACAGCAGAAGTCATCAATGTTACAAGCCATTGAGACGACCCTGGTCTCAACAGAGTCATATTTGCCGAACGTGTCAACCAACAACTTTAGGAACCAACCTTTCTCTCTGTATCAGATTCCCACCATTACCCACGTAAACTGAGGCCAGGTGTGGTGTTGTCCTGGAGACAGAACAGGAAGATCTCTAAGTTCAAGTCCAGCCTTGAACAGAGTGAGCTCTAGCCTTGCCAGTTACTCAGTGAGACCCTGTCTCAGGAAATAAAGACAGCGGTGAGTTGGAGTTGAGGGTGCAGCTCAGCTGTAGAACACTGGACCTGATCTCTGACCCTACCCTTCATCCCACCCCAAGCAAGGATTTGTTGAGTTTTACCTGAGTTGTAAAATAGATTGTCACTGTAAATTCCTGTTGTAGGAAATGAACCCAGAGCTTTTAAATTCTCACTAACAGTCATGAAGTGTTTTATAACCTTTAGCTTAATCTCTGTGGATATGTTGACATTTCTGCAGAAGTCTAAAAGTTAATGAATAGGAATCTAGCAAAAATGATGTCATGAGATGCCAGTGAATCCTATGTGTCTTGTCCCTCCTCTGGTGGAGCCGTCCTGTACTAGTTACTTGTCTTGTTTCAGGACAAACTGCCTGACAAGCAATTTAAGGCAGTTCCAAAATGTAGCCTCCTGGCTGGAAAGTCATAGTGGCAAGCGCTCTGGGCATCTGGTCGCATTTCCTCCCAGGAGAGTGCGCTGTCCAGCCTGTGTTAATCCCGCTGGGCAAGAATCAGCCCACAATTAAAAGCCAAATTTGAAGTGAGCTTTAATTAAATACTGGCCAGGTGGATGGACTGGTCAGGTCCATTCCAGGATTCCCAGGAAGTGGTGACAAGTCATACTTTGCTGAGGTTTATAAAGGCAAACCCATCAGGTCCAATCAGAGGCAAGCATATAGCCTGACGTATTTCCTGCCTGTGTACCTCCTGCCTATATCCAGTCATGGGCAAGGGTACATCCTGACATACTTCCTTCCCACATCCCTCCCACCTACGTGTGATCAAGCCCATCCAGTGCAGATGGGTCAAATCAACATGGGACAAACAGGAATTTAGTCTTTTTCTGTTCTTTTTTTTTAAATTTCATTGGTGCATTGGTGTTTTGTCTGCATGTATGTCTGTGTGAGGGTGTCAGATCCCCTAGAACTGTAGTTACACACAGTTGAGAGCTGCCATGCGGGTGTTGAGAATTGAACCTGGATCCTCTGGAAGAGCAGCCAGTGTTCTTAACCACTGAGCCATCTCTCCAGCCCAGAACTCACTCTTAACTGTCTTACTGCAGACAGAATCCTTAAGCTACAAGGTATGTTGTTCCCATTTTAGTCTCACCCTTTGTTTCCTGCCTGACCCCCACTCCTGATGAGGACATATTCAGAGAAATGCGTCATGCGGTGTGTGTATGTGAGCAGCCGCAGGGAGTCCTTGAACAAGCTTAGTTATCTGTGACATCAACACATGCTAGACTGCTAAGAGACTGCCATCTTGTATGTATGTATGTATATATCCACTGTCTACTGTTACAATAACTTAAGGAGAAATGTGTAGTTAAGGACTAGAGAATCATTTAACCCATGACGAGTCCTAATACTCTAATTATAAAAAAGATACGAAAATGGCGTTACTCTTTCACAGCAACTTTCAAATGAAGAAATAAATACCCCTGAGAAAGAATGCCATGGACCACAGAAGTAAAAGACAGTGCACGGGTTAAGGCCTGAGCGTCGAGGCTGGAGGCATGGCTGTTCTTGCTGAGGACTCGCATACCGGGAGGCTCACATCATCTCTAACTCCAGACCAGAGGATCCAGTGCTCTCCCCTGGCCTTGGCAGCCTGCATGCATGGGGCGCACATGGAGACATGCAGGCACACACACGTTAAATGAATAAATAAATATACCTTCTTTCCAAAGGCCTGAGTGCTTATTGCACAGGGAATACCTTTAGCCCAAAAAAAGAAGCAATAATGACTTTTTCCCTTCACTTTTACAGTAAAGGAATAAATATATACCCAATAAAGCAGAAAACAAAACATCGGATGGGGACATTTGAATGTTTGGGAGATAAGGGGCAGGGTGACAAATACAAATGCAGGCTGGCTTTGTTTCAGATCATTTTATTGCTCACAGTACTTAAATAAGGGAAGTCACATAGTAAAAAATGATTGGAATTTTTGGCAACTTTTTATTGCAATGTTTGTTTTCATATTAGAAAAAATAAATTCCTTGTGGTTCTAAATTAATAAACTATAATAATCTTCTAGATATGAGTGTTGTATTTCATCTCAACTGACAATAACATGAATTTTATTTCTATCTGGGGGATAGAAAGTGATGGAATCATCACTGTTAACATTTGCTTTTAAAGAACTAAAGACATTGAGTTTATAACTGGTAGGTCATTAGAAGAAAATGTGTACTGCAAATTAGAATGTAATTTGCTAAGTTCCAAATATAGTTATTAAATATAAATGTGTTGGCTCTAGTACAGAAGATAATATTTACAACCAATAAAAACCAGATTGTAGAATATATATGTATATATATTCTGGATATAAAAATAAGTACAATGTCCAACAGTCCAAACAGGGATCCTTCTGGGTGTAGCTTCACCCATGCAATGCTGTCTTGGAGGGTCGGGAACTCAGCAGCCCTGTGTTAAAGCCCGTACTGCCTTCTTAGGACCTGCACGTCCTCAGCAGTGAACCGGTCGGCCTGTGCCTGTGACAGGCTGTCCAGCAGCTGTGCCATCTGCTCCTTTTGGCCTTGGTTAATTAGTGTCAGGGTCATCTGGAAAAGGGACAGTCCCATGAGCTCAAAGCTACCCAACCCCAAGCCAGGCTCCTCCCAGGCATTTTGCTGCTCACCTTAAACCTCTCCGCCTTGCTCAGGTACAAGAGATGCTCATACACCAGCGAGGGGTCCTTAGCCACAAGGTGACTCTTCAGAGACTGAACGAGGAGGAGGAGCATGTCGCTTTCGAGTTTGTTGCTTAGCAGCACTGGCAGATCTCTGGGTGCAGTGATGGCTAAAAGCTGTGCACAGGCCTCTGTGTCTTTCTGGGTGCAGATGGTGTGAAGGACCTGCCCGAACTCATAGGCGTTGCTAGGCCTGGAGACCTCGAGGTTTTTGGAGTGCTCTGCAGAGCCTCCATCTCCAACTCCCTCCTCGGCAGGCAGGGAGGCAGCAGAGGCCTCTGCAGGTCTCTCGGGCTCCTCGTCACTGCTTTCGTTTACCTTCACAGTAGAAAAGTAGACCGAGTCATAGCACAGAATGCCAGCCACACACATCACAAGTCACACTTCACAGTGTGAACTGAGAGCTACATACAGTGTCCCAGCAGCCAAGTTCACAGTGTGAACTGAGAGCTACATACAATATTCCAGCAGTCTCACTTCATAGTGTGAACTGAGAGCTATACACGGTATTCCAGCAGCCAAGTTCACAGTGTGAACTGAGAGCTACATACAATATTCCAGCAGTCAAATTCCAAGTTAAAAAAAATGTGTTGTTTTTTTTTTTGAGACAGGGTTTCTCTGTGTAACAGCCCTGGCTGTCCTGAAACTCACTCTGTAGACCAGGCTGGTCTCTAACTCAGAGATCTACCTGCCTCTGTCCCCTGAGTGCTGGATTAAAAGTATATGCCACCACATGGCTAAAAATAAAAATTTTAATGTTATAAAATGGATAATTTCTTTAAGAAGGAGAAGTTAGGACACAAAAGTATTCTTAGGAGTTTGAAAAACTAACCTACATTAAAAACAAACTGAAGTTCTATTTTTATGATTAACTTTATATTCATCTTCATGCCCTTGCATTTAATAAAGTGAGCCTACATTTTTCATTTCTCTTAAAACAGTTTTTCTCTTGCTCAAAGGGGAAAAAAGTCCTCACCTGATGCCTCACATTGGAAATGTCAGGCTGTAAATAGGGTGTCAGCATTCACGGATGTCTAGGAACTTATGTCCTGATATTGTTCATGAATGGCAAAGCAAGTAGTGTGCTTTCTAGGAGTCACAGAGGTATATGATGCCCAGGCTCTCTTGGCAAAACCCATATTATTGAAGAGTTAAGAGAGAGAGAGAGCGATGAGGGGCCAGGAGTGACCGCGCACACCTTTGGTCCCAGCACACAGAGGCAGAGGCAGGCAGATCTCTGAGTTCGAGGCTAGCCTGGTCTACAGAGTAACCAAAGCAAAACAACAATAGTATGTCAGCCTGGGAATGTCCCCACCAGGAGTGGCTTGCATGGCTGAGGATGAGCCCTGTCATCTCCACATGTCTGCCCCAAGGAGAAGCCTATGGCGTTGGGCTCCCAGGGTACCAGCCAGGCAGAGGTGACATTGAAACAAGAACCTCCCCAAAACACAGACACTCAGTATCCATGCCCGTGCTGAGAAACATGGCAGCTAATGGTACACTAGAAGGCCGATTCTGTCTTCACAACTGGCTTAAGTGTTCATTGACAATCAGAATAAAAGAAAAAAAGTCCTGTAGAACTCACAGGAATATCCCTTAGGATTCTGTATAAAATCTCAGTGGCGTGCCTTCAAAGAACCTGAAATACAAATACCTCTTGAACTTCGATCCTCCTCCTCTCCCTTCCTTTGCTGGGAGATGCGGTGCCATTCTCAGCATCAAGGCACCTGGTTGCCTCTTGCAGCCCCATCTTTGCCTCACCTGGGTCAGCTAAGGGCTGACTGGGGTCAGCTAAACTTTCCTGGCAGTTCTGAAAAACATGATGATAGGATGGTTAGCATGAGTAAAGGGTCTTGGGTTAGCCTGGATGGCAGTGCTTTGTGCAGTGTGTGCAGGTGGCATCCCTCAGTCTGCTCACACAGCGGGCATGGGTGTACCCGCTGTGAGACAGTCGGAATACACCACGCTACAGCAAACCTCCACAGTGAGACAGTCAGCTACACCACGCTACAGCAAACCTCTGCTGTGAGATAGTCGGCTACACCACGCTATAGCAAACCTTCACAGTGAGACAGTCGGCCGGCATATACCACACTACAGCAAACCTCTGCTGTGAGACAGTCAGCTACACCATGCTATAGCAAACCTTCACAGTGAGACAGTTGGCCGGCATACACCACACTACAGCAAACCTCTGCTGTGAGACAGTCGGCATACACCATGCTACAGCAAACCTCCACAGTGAGACAGTTGGCTGGCATATACCACACTACAGCAAACCTCCACAGTGAGACAGCTACACCACACTACAGCAAACCTCCACTGTAGTGGAAAGGGCTCAGAGTTAGTCAACCAGGTCCCATTCTGCATCACTATAACCGTCTCTGTTCTAAGCTCAAGAGGCACTCGTCTGCTGAAGAAAAGAGTTGGCTCACAGTTCAAGGGCACAGTCATCAGGCCAGGGAAGGTGTGAGAGCAGGAACAGGGGCGGCTGTCACCTGCATCCAACTCAAGAGAGGTGAGTGTCTGTGCTCAGCTTGCTTTCTCATTTAGTCCAAACCCATAGTCCCTGAAATGTTGTTCCAAATTCAGGGTGGGTCTTCCCACCTTACTCTAATGTAGATATTCCTTCACACGCTCAGAGATGTTTTCCCTGGTGTCTTAGTCAGGGTTTCTGTTGCTATGATGAAACATCATGACCAAAAAGTAAGCTGGGAAGGAAAGAGATTATTTGGCTTACACTCCAGCATTGCTGTTCATCATTGAACAAAGTCAGGGCAGGAACTCAAACAGGGCAGGAACCTGGAGGCAGGAGCTGATGCAGAGGCCATGGAGAGTGCTGCTTACTGCCTTGCTCCTCATTGCTTGCTCAGCCTGATTTCTTTCATCCAGGACCAGCAGCCCAGGGATGGCATCACCCACCATGGGCTAGACCGTCCCCCATTGATGACTACATGAGAAAATGCCTTACAGCTGGATTTCAGTGAGGCATTGTCTCAACTGAGGTTCCTTCCTCTGATGACTATCTTTTGTCAAATTGACACACAAAACCAGCCAGTACACATGGAAATGCTGAATCCAATCAAATTGATGGTGACTATTAACCATCACAGTCCCTGCTGGTGAAAGCTAAGATCCTAAGCTGGTATGGTGCAGAGCCAGAGTCCTAGCTGCTCTGGAAGCCAAGGCAAGGGGACAGTTTGAGCCAAGGAGCCCAAAACCCGCTGAGCAACAAAGCACGATGAACTTCCCAATCAAAGCCAGACTTCTCAAGGCTGCAACAGGGAATGAATGAACGAGTTAACCCATAACAGGCGCCACAGAGTGCAGGTAGCTTTTCTAACACTCTTGTTCCATAAAACCTTGCAATGTCGTTCTTGCCATTTCAGCCGTGTCCTAGAACTACAGACTAGAGCAGGGACATAAGTTCAGATCCTCTAGGACGTGTGCAA